>NC_051397.1:37107430-37125928 GCF_015228065.2 Penaeus monodon | reverse complement strand
TTAGTTAACAACTAAAAACATATATTTTATATATTATAGTTTATTTTCTTTTGATTTGTAGCTAGCAATTCTATCTTTGCTCAGTAACTCCTCCCAAAAAGCGTGTAGAACTTTGCAGGTTGCCCGCACTTTGGATGGATGCAAATTTTGCCTGTGGCATCAGCTGGCTGCTCAAAAGGAATGCACAGACTCTTGGCCCCCATACTTGGACCCTTGGCTCCAGCCACTTCTTCTTGTGCTGATTCCTTCTTTATGATGTCCTCGCAACCTTCAGCTCCACAGAATGGGGCCAGCATTATGCTTTTCTCATCAAGGGCACTTGTGAATTCCTCCCAGCTATGTACCTGAAAGACAAGTTTTTTCTTGAAACAAGTTCTCAAATAAACACATCTGATCTACACAGAGATGCAGTTCATATGATTAAAAAACAGCCTGTACCATTCTACTTACTAATTTCTTGTGCAACTCTAATTCTTCTTTTGCCTTGGACAAAAGACTGGCATGAATTTCATCCAATAAGCCCTTGATTTTGTCAGCTAAATCAGCAAGAGGTAGGGTAAGCTTCTCTCCTGTGTCCCTCCGCACAGCCACCACTTCTTTCTTGGCCAGGTCGCGAGGTCCAACGTCCACTCGCAGGGGAACTCCCTGTAATACAAAATGAGATTCAGTAAAGTTCAACAATAAATAAATAGATTCAATAAAGTAAAACAGTAAATAATTTCGGTAAAGTTAAGCAGTAAATAGATTCAGTAAAATTTTACAGTAAGAAGGGTAGCAATTACATCAAGTTTTACCTATTCTAGCAGGTATTCAAGTTTTAAGACAAAAAAATATAAAAAATTGTAATGAATTTTGATCAGTTTCGATTCAACAGGTAAATTTTTACAATTTCTCCTCGTATAACTATACCTATGCATGGAGAATAAAAAGGGCGACTGTCAATAACAAAGCATCTACTCTAGCTACTCTAGGATTCTTGAACCATGGAAAGATGATACTGTATTATGAATATCCAAATATACAACATAATGAGAAAAGCTATATATTTTTTTAATGAATTAGAAGGCACAATGGTTCTTGATGATTTGAACCAGAGGCAATTTAAATCCCTCATGCATGGGTATATTTTTAATCATTTCAATTTTGCTGAAAGTATAATGTATCATTAACTAAAAGCACTAACAAAAGTGCAATTAGACCAAAAAATGTTGCATTCCGATTCATTAACACTGAAAATACGTAATATTATGGAGCCATTACAAAAGATTTAAATATTTCTGTACTGGATATCAGCATAGTAACTTTAAATTTAGTTGTTCTTATAACTATATTTTTTAACTTGCATTCTCTGGAATTTACAGGTAAAACACTTTTGCAAAAATAAAGAAAAGAAAAGGAGGAAGGAATTTTCCTCAGAGACTATTAAGTCCATAAGCTAAGATTACACTACTTTTTTGAAATGATTAACATACACATTTACAAAATATTAGACTACACAACTGTAAGAAATAAATATCTCGACATTACATAAGTAAGTTACATAATAACTTGATGATAATAATTTAAAGTTTTTATGTGAAACTTTAAAATAAGTGTAAATACTAAGTTTAAAGGTATATACGGTATCTAAATCAAAGACAGCAATGCATATATACATATCCATATACTGTATTTAAACAATAATAGGAAGAACAAGAAACCACATGAATATGCTGAAGGCCTTTTCATTTTGCTTTTTTAGGATATAATGAACAAAAGATAAATAAAGTATATATATCCACAGATGATGCTTAGAAGTCTTTGAAGTAGAAAACTTTTCTTGTATCAAGTATCCCATATGAAGACAGTAAATGTTTAAAAGCGTTGCATCCACAAGAGATGACATACATTTTTAAATATGTGTGCATTCAAACTACTATCACTTTGATCACCTACTTTCAGTTCCCAGTGATTAAACTTCCAGCCAGGACTGTAGTTGTCCCGCAGATCGCATTCTGCTCGTATTGATGACTCCTTTAGGTTGTTTTTCTATGGTGCTGCATCCATCAAATAAGGAATTCTTCTGTTCGTCAGTCATCTTGGCATTAATTCCACAAGGAACAATCACCACCTGTGAAATATCTTGTCTTTAGGAAAGTTATTTTCCATAATAACCTCCACACCAAAATAAAGACAATGACTCCTGATATTGTGTTTTCTTAGTAGACTATTTACATTCACTTCAGCTCAATCCTAGCTTAACATCAAAAAATCCTGAGGAAATACCTGTACATCAGCAACTCTTGGTGGCAGAACCAGCCCCTTCTCATCTCCATGTATCATCACCATTGCACCAATGGGTCTTGTTGACAGCCCCCAGGAGTTCTGGTAAACATAAGACTTCTCTAAAGTCTTGGCATCTTCAAAAGTAATCTCAAACATCTTGGAGAAGTTCTGGCCCAAATGATGTGATGTGGCACCCTGAATGCCTCTTCCACTCTCAGGCACAAACGCTTCAACTGTTGTTGTGTAATCACCACCAGCAAATTTTTCTTTTTCCGTCTTTCGTCCTTTGACCACAGGAATGGCTAAGAGGTCTTCATACACCTAGAAAAGATTACAAAAATACAATAAATTTTGCTGTGGAGATTTTAAATTCAAAAGTTATAAAACAATAATGTGTAGCTTGGCAAACAGGTTTTCCTCATATGTAAACACAGAAAAGGTTAATGATACATATTTATTCATGAGGCAACCATGTCTAATGCATATCTTGATATATATAATACTTAATTATCATTAGCATCCTCTTCTCGGACATCATGTTTCACCTGAATATACCACAACAACATACACCAGAACTCCTAAGACTTACCCTCATTACTCTAAGAAAGGAAGAAAGGAAGAAAGAATGAAAGAAAAGACATTCATTACCCTTGCATAGATGTCTAAGATCTTCAAGACTTCCTCTTCGGCTTCTGCTTTTGTAGCAAATGCAGAATGTCCTTCTTGCCACAAAAATTCTCGGTTCCTGATGAAAGGCTGTGGGTGCTTAAACTCCCATCTCTGCAAATATCAAGAAAATAATAAATGGCTCTGAGACACTGAATAAAGGCAAAACAACGTGAATTTACATTCCCATTCTTGCAAGAATTTACAACATACAGAAGTAATTAAAATGGAAAAAAAAGAAGCAAAAACCAAATTAAAAATACAAGATGTTAGCTAATGTATATAAGCATACATGTATCAGCTCATACTAACCACAACATTATTCCACTGGTTCAGTTTTATAGGCAGGTCTCTGTGGGACTTGATCCATTTGGCATATGCAGGGTACATAATGGTCTCCGAAGTTGGCCTTATAGCAATAGGTTCTGCCATTTTGCTCTGACCTGAGTGTGTTACCCAGGCAACCTGGCAAAGATGAAGAAAGATTCTCAGTAATTGTGGAGAGTAAGTAAGCCTAATACTGTTGTTCATTATTCAAAATCAATTAGTGAATGAGAACTCTAACCTAAGGGATGAATGCTATAACAGAAATCCTTTGGGTAAATCATTAAAAAAAGTTGAGAAATAAAAAAAATGAAAGAAAAAAATATGAAAGCATTTTAAGAAAAAAATATTCAACAGACTATAAGTTTGGTATTGCAAAAACTACTGTTAATTATGGGATACAAAACAAGCTGAAACTACTCTAAATCATTTATTTGCCTGTAATATAATTTCATTTAATTTCTATCTACACTTCTTTCATTTTAAACTAATCTTAAAAAAACATGGTGTATATAAGGTGTGTTGGTGTTACCTGGGAAAGGAAAATTTTTTTTTTGTATTATAGTTCCATTAACAGTGCCAACTTAACATGCATTAACTCTAAACCTAGTGAGGAAGCATCAAGTGTAATATGATGAATGTGAAACTACAATTGTATTTCTAAAATTTCACCCTTGAATTTGTAATCAGTTTTTCATTTGCTGCTTGGTAACTTCAGGTGACTTTTTAGTTTACCAAAATTTTACCAAAGAGTTGGATCATAAGTCATTGGTGCAGGTGCATACACTGCCTGCTGTGGTCTTATTTTATTAACTCTGTTTACACATAGATGGTTTACAAAGGTTTCTAGGCCTGCCTATGCTTACATGTTAACCACATGTCCTGTATTTTTGTGAAAAAAGTTTTTTCTATTAAAATATTTGTTATTACCCATGGTATTTTATTATTCATATACAAATATATAAATAAGCATATATATATATAAATAAGCAAAAAATATATATATATATATATATATATATATATATATATATTATTATATATGAATAATAGTATCATTATCATTATAACATTATTAATTATAATAATAGCAACAAAAAATTCACTGATTCCTGATGACTCTGCATTGTGCAGCCATCTTTGCATAAAAAAGCAAATAAAAGAAAACCACAGGGGCCAAGGTATATATATGTACTTGTGGCACCAACTATTCTTGGGAAAAAAAAAAAAAAAAAAAAAAAAAACAAAAAAAAAAAAAAAAAAAAAAAACTATTACCCAGCGTCATATAAATCCATGGTCTATAACTTCCTTTTTAGAAAAATAAATCCTTGATTCTGATTAGAGGTTGTGACAGCAAAAACACAATACCAAAGTTCCTTTTACTATCACACCTCTCCTTATATTCTGGGGATAAAAAGTCTTCCACACACCTTATCAAATTTACTCAACTAGCAGGGAAGGCAATCATCAGTAAAATTCAATTAAGAGTCTCTGCTACAGACATCATTTGCTGTAATGATTTCATTTTAGATTTAGATTTTAAGCTTATTTCATGATTTTTCTCTGGTCATTAGTATTTCCTTCTCAATACATCTTTTCATTCCCTTGTGTTATTCTTTCCTACTTCTCATTTCTTCCATTCTCTATCAACTTCTTTTGTTTAAATAATTCATGGTCAGATCCAGTGAGTGAATGACGACACATCTAGCCCTGTGGGTGTTTGTATGTATCCGCTATTTGTTTTGTAGATCTGCGAGGCTAGGTGTGTAGGTAAGGTTGTCTGCTTACAGGTTTGAATCTGACAGTGGCTTATTTGAACATCTTGTCATAGATAGATTTATATTTTTTTTTTATTAGCTAATTCTGGTCATCCTATATCAAAAAATCTAATCAGTAAAAATGGACGAATATGTATTCTCATCTACATTACAAACAAAATAATTAGTTACATAAAACAACCAAGGTACAAACTGCAAAATCATGGGAAAGTCATAATGGAATGGTGGATTTTAAATACATGTGATTTTTTTTAGTAAGAAAGGAAAAATAAGGCATTCACTGCACTATAGGTAATAAATATAACAGATATTAATCCAAGGTGATATAATAGCTTCAACCTCTGTATCTCATGCAAACTAATGACTGCCACACACCTATTATAAAGCATCAAAATTGCCAGACTAATGAATGCTAGACTGTACTTTTAAGGTTGAATGGTAAATGGTACGAATGTGACACAAGAGCCTAGATTTCAATGTTGAATCAAATTAATCATTTGTCTTTTGTAAAAAATCATACATAAAATTGTAAAATCATAGTTTTGCAGATATAACTAAATTGTAAATGTCATACTTCTTAAATAAGTTATAGACACTTTAATCCAACATCTGGGCTCTATTATCTACCTTGCACATTTTGCTGTAATGATAGTAGGTTTGCCTAGAGGGATAGTGTACCTTCTACAGACGTAAGAAGGGAAAGACTGGATTCCCTGGCCTTGAAACCGCCAAATAGTCAGTCGCATCATTATTTGTACTTCTTCAATGGATGGTAACTATACTTCTTCATATCTTCCAGTGCTTCATCTTGTTGTAAAAGCAAATTATTTTAAAGAGGAGAGAAAAGAGGAGGAAGCAAAGATGTGTGAAGAACAAGAGAGGGAGTGTGTGGAGAAAGAGGAATATGAAAAAAATAATGGAAAAGGAAGAAGAGAAGAAACAATAAGAGGAAGTAGAATGGAAAGAAGGAAGATCATTATAAAACTAAATATAATTTACATAAATGAAAATGGCAATGCTTACCTCAGGTGCAAAGTCTTCAATATGAGCCTTTTCCTTTTCTAAAGCACTCTGGCTCACAAACATGGGGAAATAACAATTCTTTACACCCGTCTTCTTTATCTCTTTATCCAAGAATCTCTGCATTTCTTCCCAAATGGCATAGGCCCACGGACGAAGAATATAGCAACCAGAAACGTCATAGTATTCAATCATCTCTCCTTTGGTAAGGACCTAAAAATAAATGCAAAAAATAGATATTGGTGAAGTTGTATGGATAATGTTTCTACCATAAACGTGACTGCATGATTTTTTGTA
Organism: Penaeus monodon; assembly: GCF_015228065.2. Classification (NCBI taxonomy): domain Eukaryota; kingdom Metazoa; phylum Arthropoda; class Malacostraca; order Decapoda; family Penaeidae; genus Penaeus; species Penaeus monodon. The sequence continues at coordinate 37,119,577 of NC_051397.1, read as the reverse complement.
ATAATATTGACTATAATAAAGAATTGGGTTAAAAAGAAGAGAAAGAAGAAGAGAAGAGAAGAGAAGAGAAGAAGAGAGGAGAGGAGAGAGAAGAGAGAAAATAAAGAAAGAGAAAAAAGAGGAAAAAAAAGAGAAGAAGAAAAAAAGAAGAAAGAAAAAAGAAAAGAAAAGAGAAAAGAAAGAAAGAAGAGAAAAAAAAAGACAATAACAGTCCAGATACTTTCAACTTAGCAGACACTCACTGGGAAATACTTAATAAATATCAAGAATATCAATAGTACTAAAATATATATACATATATTAAAATATATAATGTATAATACAAATGTTAATTTGTATTATGCTATTATGATATGTAGTTCTATGGTTTGTGTGAGTCCCATGTTTATGAAGCACAAGTAAAATATATCAGAATTCTTCAGAATTTCTAAAATAAGGATATGAGATAGATTAATTTCATTCATTTCATGAAGTAATAATAACAAATTTCTTAACAGGTTTCAAACTTTCAGACATATCTTTACTCATTTCTTCTATACTGATCACTACCATATAAATACATATATAGATTCAGGAGTAATAACAATGGGTACGTTACCTGAGAATACCAGTCAGAAAAATTTGATGACTTGGATACTTCTAACCCCAGTCTTGTTTCCTTCTTTGGCCCGTCGGTTCCATTTTTACTCTTCTCATCTCCAGGTCCAGCCTTTCCTTCCTTTGAAGCCATATTTCTCCCTGAGTAGTTGTGTTCTGTTCTTCTGCAAGATAGCAACTGCTAATATAGTATAAAGGGAGAAACTGCAAAACAGGCTGTGTTCTTGCTTTCTTAATGATTGCAAACTTTCTCTTGAAATTTTACAGTGAAAATCAGATGGAACAGTCCTTAAGAACTTATGTTATAGTATTATTTTTTTTTTATAATACTAATACAAATAATAATGATCATAGAAGCATTTGTTGTTTATGTGACCATATGTGTGAATACAAGTATATACATAATATAAAAGTTTAATTGTTTATGTCTGTTATGGAATTATTTTTGACAAATAAAACTGAAGCTACCTTAATATCATTAGAAAAACCTAACTTTAGGGTAGAGTATGACAATAGGAGGCCACTCTGATATCAGGTAAAAAAATAATGTTTAAAAACTGAAACTAGTGAACATCTTTAATATAATTACAAATCATTTGAAATTCTCTTGCTCTACTTCACTCTGAACAGAGATATTGAAAGTATTAACCCAGCAAACAAATGTAAGATCTCGGAACACGTTGAGAAAATACAACATATGTTTCATTCACACCCTATTATCTAATCTGAAAATCATCCCATATCCAATTATCATTATGACTATGCCATTTTTAGAAAGTCTTAACCCTGGTTTATGTTATGTTAATAAGATTTGCTAAGATATTCATATAAATATAAGCATATACGACGAGAAAGAAATAAGCCTATCTTGTGAGCTCAACCACGACATACTAAATACATTAAGTACAGCATTCATCTTATTCTATATTTCAGTTACAATTAACAAGACTAATATACTTAACACTTTGAAAACACACACTTAAAATAAAAGCCAGAAACTCACCTACTTCGAGTGTCCGATGAATAGCCTGCCCACGACAGCGTCCAAGTGAACCTCCTCCTCCGATTTCCCTTCTGTTTACATTTTCACCTTGATCGAGTGCGTGGCTCGGTACATGGATCTTTCTAAAATAGTTTAGAGCACTTAGAGAAATGGTTAAATATGTTAGTTTGTGTGTATACATTTTATAAAGTCTGTGATGAAAATAATATGTAGTAGGATATAATAAAGTAATAAAAATAAACGGCGAAATAAAACTCAGTAAGGCATTCGAACAGCAATACACGTGGTGATGCAATCGTGACGTCATAACTGTCATTCTCTGAGCGAACACGTGTTCGGTCGAGTCCTACTACGGCCGGATTTACTATTCAGAGATGAAGGTACCAAAAATCCTCTGACTTGGATAACGGTCCCATATCTCGATAAGAAGGAGTTTACTAAAGACCATATGATACATATTGTTCCTCGAAACGCTAAAGGTGGGATAGAGCTCGCTTATCTAAGTATAATACAATGTAATATAGCACCGGGTGTTTTTTTTCTCTCGAATAGGCCTACAAATTTAGATAAATAACTTATTCATACTCGTTGAGCGATGCGCGTGTAGTTCCAATGTAAAGTCGCCTTCTTAATTTGCTGTATGTGGAAAATATGGTCGAAGGTAATAGGTAATGGTAAATTCTGATTGGAAATGCCTGGCAACCCAAAGGTTGAACAACAGGGGATTGGAGCCTGTATAATGCACATTGATTAAGTTGTTGTCCTCCCTTGCTCTCGTTTTCCGCAAACGGTTCCAGTCTGGATGTCAGGAAGATCTTCCATGCAATGGCATCTATTTAGGTGCTATCCCACTCGTTCTTTGGGGGGGGGGGGGGGAAAGTAACTCTACAGTTCAAAAGCCTGCAATCATTTATTTTTCTTCTTCTTTTATATGGTTTTCCAATAGCCTGTAAATTATAATTTAAATAGTAAACACCAAGTGGAAAATGCCAAGGTTTGCGAATGCCCATGTACAGAATGGTACATAAAAACTGATATCCAAATTACATTCACTAGATATGAAATGAGACAAATTCACTATTCTTTTTCACTATTCACGAGTATTTGTTTTGTCTCTTGGGTTTCCCAAAAGTCGCATATCAAAATTCCTATTTTGGTGCTGTCCACTCATGCTTGGGGGAGGCGACGGTAACTAAAAGTCCAAAAGCCGTAATCATTCCGAAGTTTTTTGATCCCACAATTCGACATGTGTTCCTCCATTTTGTCATTAAATATGGTCCAAGACATAGTTAGTAGTAAATACCTAACTATAACTATGAAATGAGACAAATTTAAGCGTGTCTTTTAACGTTCCGTACTATCTATAAGCTGGTTTTTGGAGGGTCGCCAACCCGAGGGCACCTCCATCTCACGAGCCTCAGTCTGAGACTGCTCGTCATCCGAGGAACGAGCCGCGGGCTACGCGCAGGAGGTCCCTCTCGGCGGGGACTGGCACCGTCCGCCTCCACGAGGCCGCGTCCTCGTGTGTACGAATCCTCCCACAGGAAGTGGTCGTTTTTGGGCGTTGGGGCGGAGCGACGATCACGCGCTAGTTTCTAGGGCGAGGCAGTGACGGCAGGACGCTGCCGCGAAGCTGCGCTGATAGCCGGGCCGTCGCGGGACAGGATGAGCAGGTAGCGCTGCAGAAGGTGGATGAGTGGTCTCCAGACTGGAGAGCGATCCTGAAGGTGTACGCGGCGCCGGGACGCCTGTTCCCTGGCCACGCAAGCAGGTGGCGCATGTCGGGCGATACGACTCTGGCCTCGTCGCACACCCTCCTGGCCACGTCCATTTGGCTCTGTTGAGGCGGAGGCGATTCCGCAGTACTTTTGTCAGGGTCCACTGTATCATCTCGCCCTTCGCAAACGTGTAAAGCGGAGCCGATGAGATCGCCCAGGTCCATGGGGCAGAATGAGGTGGCAGGGCCAGACAGGCCATAAGAGTCCGGGGTGGGAGGCCCCGGTACCAGGTCGCGGGGCACGCGATGCTGGACCGCGGGATACAGCCCGGGGCCGGGATACTCAAAACTTCCCGCCCGTTACAAGGTCGAAACGTTGTGACCGTCTTACTAATCGTCCCTTTCAATCTCCTTAGACATTGTAAACCCAAACTATACAAAAAAAAAAAAAAAATGTGTAAAAAAATTGTCAGACCCGTGTTTGCATTGATTTTAAAACCCCTTGACTCAAGAGACAAAAATTATAATTTCTTGAGAAAGAAACTGTTTAAAACATACTAGGGAAGAGTCACAGATCATGGGAATAAAAACTCTTGAAAGGTTTTTTGGGTTGGAAAAATTGGATCAAAGAAGGTCAAGAAACTATTAAAAAATCTGTGATATCACAATAAAATTTATCTTTTTAAGAGAAAAACTAATATTCCTGAATAGTGTCTTTCACACGCAACTCCGAGAAAATTTTCCCTTGCCATTATGTTTAAAGAAAACATTATAAAACCCTAATTTCTTTTCCTTCCCTACTTTTCATATCATAATATTAAGAATAATAACAAAGAACTGTGGGGAAAAATATCCCCCAAATTAATTTTTTTCCCCTTTAGTAAAATTTTTTGCATTTGGTGATGCAAGGATGTATTATATAATAATAATAATATATATATAATATAATATAATATATATATATATAATATATATATATAATGTGTTGTGTTTGTGTGTGGGGTTGTGTGTGTGTGTGAATTTGGTGTGTATCACACACACACACACACACCACCAATATATATAATATATTAATTTTATATATATTATAATATACATATAAAAAGATATATGATATAATATACTATTAGTATATACGTATTCACATATAATAAACATAAGTAATCCCAACAAATCGAGAATTATATCCCCAAAGGGTTTAATGCAAATCAAAAAACAGCTAAGAAAGAAGTAAAGATAAAAAATGCCCCCATTACGTGGGAAAAATACATCTTGGCGTTTTTTTAAACCCCTATCAAGAGTCGGAAAAAGTTGTCTCGACGCCAATCTTTCCCAAAGCCTACACTGCAATAAAAACGAATCGGAAAGAGAATAGACGATCGACGTACATCGAAGTCATTGAATTTGGGGCACAGAATTTTAGTAACTTTTGAGGTTTTAAAAAAAAACAGTAAAAGCTTATAGAGTGGTGTGAATTTTCGGTTTTCAATCTTGTTAAAGACTGAATGAGCCCAATCCAAATCGAAGTCAGACGGAGAAATTTAAAGGAATTAAAAAATGATCAAGCAGCGTAAGCGTGATCGCAGAGATAAAAAACCCCTAGGGGACAATACTTGAAGGGGGGCAGAAAAAAAGAAAAAAAAGCATTTGCGGTAAATTTTCTTTATAAAACTTCTTTCACTGGAAGATGCCTAATTTAGATGAAACTGCCCCCGGGAAATTCCAATTTAAATGAATCTTTTAAACAAACTTACACTAAGAGCTTTGATTACCCCTGAATGATCAGCAGATCGGGAGACTTGGTACTGAGGGAACTGCGTTTTAGACCAAATCATTTTTTGGCTGAAGGATTTTAAATTTCATCCCCCCCCCCGAGGTAACCATTGGGTTTTCACAGGTATACAAATGAAAAATGTCTGCTACTATTTCCCCCGGTTGCCAGAAAGGAATATCAGCTAGAGAGAAGTATCATCAAATGCCCCCATTTTAGTAAAAAAGCCGGGCACATTTACTTTAAATAAATGATAGCAAAGGGCAAGAAAATACCCCGAGGAACCCCAGAAGACACATGGTTTTACGAGCTATGCTACCATCTAGATGAACACGTATTCGTTAAATACTTTAAAATTTTAAATGAAAAACACACACACACACTGTGTACAATTTTTAACGCTGGTATAGTTGTATAAATAAATAGTGACACTTCGAAACCTCCAAGAGTTATGTATATTTCTATATCATGTATATGTGTGTGTATTAATATATACATTTAATATATATTTAATGCATGTTTTCGATTGAAAGATACAAAAGGAAAAAATACCCAGACTACTTTATCCTGAGTTAATTTCTAGGTCACTGGGAACGTTGCGTACGTGAGGTGAAAGATAATGTAGTTGCCTCAGTTAGATAACTGGTTTCAAAGGATATGTTAATTACATATATTTAGATAAGATTTTATGTATTTGCTTTAATGCGAGTGAGTCCATTATCGTTTATATTTATATGTATATATAAACATATATTATGTATTTATACTAATAATTAATAATGTATATAATATATTATAAGGTATTATATATGGTATATATATATATATTATGTATATATTTTTAATTATTTATATAATTATTAATAGTAATTTATGTATATTTTTGGTAATATTTTGATATATAGTTATATATATATATATATATGAAAAATTATATTTTATAAAATATATAGAATATAGTATAATAGGATATAATATATATATATATATAAAATAAATATAATATTTTATTATATTTATTAATATATAATATATATTATACTATATAAAAGATAAATATATAAAAAATTATATAAATTTTTAAAAAAATATATATTTATAATGGGTGATATATATATAGATATAAAAGTATAAAATATATTTTTATAAAATATATATAAAATTATTATATAATATAAAATAAAGTTTATAGATTTTTGATTATTTTATATAAAATATAATATATAATTTAAAAATTATATAGATTATATTATATAAGAAATTATTAATTATATATATATATATATATATATATAAATTTTAATAATTTTTAAATAGCATATTTTTATATATATATAAATATATATTATATATTATATATATTATAATATTATAATATAATATATATATATGCAAAATTTTTGATATACAAGGGTATAAATATAATAATAATTTAATATATATATATAATATAATATATATATACACATATACTATGTAAATATAAAATTTACAACAGCAGAAAATACACACACACACACACACACACACACACACACCACAACCAACACACACACACACACCACACATATATATATATATTTTAAAATTTTATATATTATATATAATATATAAATATATATATAAAAAACTATACCAAGCACTGGCTCTCAGTGTGTTCACATATTTTGGACTTCCTGTCATACAGACCCCGTTCCCGGTGACCTGAAAATCAGAACATCTTCGATTTTATTTTCGTGTTATCTCCATTAATCTAAATTCTTAAAAAAGAGAAAAAAATAGTACATAATATATTATATTCTCATGTCGTGACATTATATCATTGTAATGTGGCGATATTCATGAAGTGATATTGAGACAAGAATAATACTATAATAGTTATGTGAACTTAAGAATCCCTTAACCTAACATAATGCTATAAATTTAACGCAGTAAGTCGCTGGCTATCTATCATTCTCTTAAATGCACAGTTTCAGGGAATTCTATCCCCAACACCAACAGACTGCAACTCAAAAATCATATGTATTTATATATATGCCTGTATGAATATATATATAGCTTGATACCCATTATTAAAATTTGCACATATATATATATATATATATATATATATATATTATATATATATAAAATTATCCATATATATTATAGTATGTGTATAAATTTAATGATAATGTAATATATAAATATGTGTAATAATGTTATTATATTATATATATATATATTATAAATTTTATGTATAATATATTATATAATAATAAAATATATATATATATATATGGGGGGGGGTATGAAAGTGACGTTCGAAATCGTCAAGATTTTATTATAAAAATCAAATTTTTATATATATCCTATAAAATATATATATGACATGTATATCCATATTTTTAATATATATATATATATATATATATTATATTATATATATATATATAATATGCATCAATAAGTATATTCATGTATGGGGTAATACGCATATAGATTAGTAAATGCATATAATATAATAATATATATATATATATATATATATTATATATATATATTATATATATATTATTCATATTATATTTATATGTTTAATATAAATATATGAATTTTAATATTTATATGTATGTATATATAAATTTTAAAAATTATGTGTAAAATGTATATATTAATTAATATATTATATAATATATATTAATATATATAGATATATTTTAATAATATATATTTAAATAGGGGGGGGGTATTAAGGCCCTTTCGAAATCGTCAAGATTTTTTTAAAATTCTGTAGTATGATGGTTTTTAAAATAATCATACTTATTATTTGAATGCATTCATATTCTCGGTGTGAAACATACAGTAATTAAAACAAAAAAAAAATACTCAGACAAACCTTTAAACCCGAGTTTATTTAAAGGGCACTGGGAACTTGTGTCGTGAGGGCAAAAATAAGTAGTTTCCCCTTAATAACTGGTTTCAAAGGAAATGTTAATTACATATATTTAGATAAGATTTGATGCATTTACTTTTATGCGAGAGTCCGTAATATTATACGTATATATATAGACATATATGAATATGTATGTATATGTAAATAAAATACTAGTTATATAGTTTTATATACAAGATATGTACATATTAACATATAATACACACACAAAATTTGTACATATATAAAATATATTGTATAAAATGTTGATGTGTAAATATTATACTTGTAATATATGTATATATGTTTTTTGTATATGTGCATAATTTTGTATATAATGTATATGTTTTATTGTATTAATGTATATTGTATAATTTTATTATATGTATATAGTATAAATTTTTATGTTTTTATGTTATATGTTATTAAAGTATATAGTTTTTATATTGTTTATAATATATATACACTATGTTTATATTTGATAATGTAATATATAGTATATATACATATATATACACTTGTTATATATATGTATATATATAATATGTATATGTATATTACATAAAACACACTACATTTGTACAAATTTTAAATATATATGTATATTAATACACACAAATACAAACCACACACACACACACACCACACACACACACTATATATAATTATATATATATAATATATATATATATATATATATATATATATACCTATATATTCATATAATTGTATTAGGTTAGTATTATAATATATATATATATAATAATATATAATATATAAATATAATATATTTTTAACACAAACATAGTCCTATTTAATTTTTATGATATAAAAACCAAAAATATGTTATATTACACATAAAAATGTACATATATGTAAATGATATTATATATACAAAATTTTAATATATAATATATTATTATATATACATAATTTTATTTCTATACATATTATGATACATATAAATATATGTATATATATGCGTAACGTATATATGTACATATGTACTTTAAAAAAGTATATATAATATATTATTATATAATATAAAATATATATAATATATATTAATTTTTGTATATGATAGTATAATTGTATAGATATGTTATTGTATATAACATTATGGGTTACATAATATTTAAAATATACATATATATAGTACAATACTACATAGTAAATACGTCCAATTTACATAATATACAAAATTTTAAAATATAGATATATTTACACATATATACATATATTTACACATATATAATATTTTACACATATTACATAATTTACACTTAAAACATATATTTACAAATATATACATAATTTACACATATTCAAATTTTCAAATATATACAATATTTACCATATATAAATAATTTAACATATATAATATTTTAAAATAAAACATATGTACATTTATATGTACAGTACATATACATATATTTACACATATATACATATGTACAACATATATATATTTTCACATATATACATGTACATTTGTATGTACAGTACATATAAATATATTTATAAATATGTACATATGTACATTTATATGTACATATTTTTACACATATATACATATGTACATTTATATGTACATATTTTTTCAATATATACATTGACATTTATGGACGTACAAATACATATATTTAACAAACACATGCGTACATTTTTATGTACAGTATATAACAATATTAACTTACACATGGGTACATTTAATTTTTCATATATAACAATATTTTCACATTATAATATTTTAAAAATTTTAATATTTTAAAAATATTACATATATTTAATTTTTAAAATATTCTATATTTATATTTTAATATATTTTATAATTTAAAAAATTTTCCATATTTAAATATATTTTAATGTTTAATATATTTCATACATTTTAAAAATATTTTATATATTAATATTTTAAATATAATTTTTATATTTTCACATAAATAATTTACAATATAATACATTACCCAAAAATACATACATTTACACATATACATACATTTAAAATATAAACATTTCACATATACATACATTACACAATTTAAAACATTACACATATACAACATTACACTATAATAATTTTCACATACACATTTCCATACATACATTTACACAAAACAAATTTACACATATACATTAATTTACACATGTACATATATTTACAATTACAATTTTTTACACATGTACATATATTTACACATGTACATATATTTACACATGTACATATATTTACACTGTAATATATTTAACATTACATAATTTACACTACATAATTTAACATACATAATTTACCATCATTATTTACATATACAAATATTTACACAGCATATTTTACAATATACATATATTACACATTACTTTTATTTTCACATTACATTATTTACAATGTATATTTTCACTATCATAATTTTCACATATAAATATTTACACATATACAATTTTCACTAATATATTTTTCACATAAACATATATTTACACATATACATATATTTACACATACATAATTTACACATAATAATTTTCAATACATTTACACATACATATATTTACATATACAATTTTACACATGCATATATTTTTCACTACATATATTTCACTACTATATTACCCTAATTTACCATTACATATATTTACACATATACTATATTTTCAATATACATATTTACACATAAATTTTACAAATATACCTATATTACACTACATATATTTTAAACCCAAAACATATATTTCAAAATATACATTAAATTTTCACATACTATATTACACATTTACAATATTTACCTATGCATATATTTTCACATAACATATATTTACACATAATTTTTACCATATACATATATTACACATTGCAGTATTTTCCATATACATATATTTACCAATACATAATTTAAAATAACATTTTTACACATACATAATTTTCACATAATATATTTACCTATACTTATTTTCATTTACTTACTATTTTACATATTTACATATAAAATTTTCATATATTTACACATGTACAATTTTACATACATTTTCTATATTTATATATATTTAAATATATTTAATATTTCATATATTTTCATATATTTACATATATTTTTCATGTACTTACTATATTTTAAAGTACTTAATATATTTACTTACTTACTTTTTTACAATATTTACATACATTTTTCTATATTTCATAGTTTTTCATATATTTAATATTTACATTATTTTAAAATATTTACAATATTTAATACATTTAATATATTTCATTATTTACATTACTTCATATATTTTCATATAGTATTTGTGTTGTGTTTTATATATGTTATAATTTGAAACTATACCAAAATTTACATATAAATGTTCTTCTGTAATACGACCCCCTTCCCGGGACCCAAAAATTAGAAAAGTTTGCTTTCTTTTCTTTGGGCTCCCTTCTCTAAATTCTACAAAACAGAAAATATTGCATTATTGTTTTTAAACTTATGTGGGGACATTATTTTGTAAAGTGGCGATTTCGTAAAATGATTGAGACAATAAAGAACTATAATAGTTATGCGAACCAAAAATCTGAAAAATATGATAGTGAGTCGGTATTTTAAATTTTGGTTATGTTATGGTGATTATTGATAAAGTTAATCATGACATTACGTCAGTGAGTTTTTAATATTGTTATGGTTAGGAGAAGAGATTGTTCAACAGGAAAATGTGCGTTGAAAAAATCCTTGAAAATCGATTATATTACAATAAGTCGCTGGTTATCGAAATATAGGCTATCTATCATTTCTTAAATGCATGTGATATTTCGAAGCCCGTTTCGCCTGGGCTGTATCTCGCGGTCCGCGGCGTCTGCGTGCCCCCGCGACCTGAGAACCGCGGGCCTCCCACTCGGGCTCTTAATGGCCTGCCTGGCCCTGACCACCTCATTCTGCACCATGGACCTGGGCGATCTCATCGGCTCCCGCTTTACGACGTTTGCGGAAGGGCGAGATGATACAGTGGACCCTGACAGAAAGTACCTGCGGCATCGCCTCCGCCTCAACAGAGCCAAAATGGACGTGGCCAGGAGGGTGTGCGACGAGGCCAAGAGTCAGTACGCCGACATGCGCCACCTGCTTCGCGTGGCCACGGTGAACAGGCGTCCCGGCGCCGCGTACACCTTCAGGATC
>NC_051397.1:37094930-37099930 GCF_015228065.2 Penaeus monodon | reverse complement strand
ATGACGGGGTTTTAGGATTCATTTGCATCTGATGCTTTTTATATAATCATATAAATATACCTAATATTTGAGAGTACTGGAATCCAATCTAGCACAAGACGTGACTAATCATAAAAGACATCAAATTAAACAATATGATTATAAATAACATTCCATTCTTATCATCATTATTTCCCATAAACATAATTATATTTACTATCATTATATGATCTTTATTAGGCATTATTTATTATACTTTATCATCATTGTATTGTACATATATTATCGACTTTACTATCATTCTATTTTATTCCCATAGATAGACCTATTCCTAACTATACCCCATCTAACCATAGGTGTTGCTGGTTGCCAATGTGGCGACCTACTGAGGGCTCACCATCCCCTCGTACAACCAAATGAATGCACTTGCTGAATACTACGAGGGCCAAGATTTCGTCATTCTTGGCTTCCCTTGCAACCAGTTCGGTCTGGTAAGAGGATGTTGTTCTCTGTGAGGGATATGGGTTTCTGGAAAATGGATATTTATTGCTGTTTTTGTCAGTGTGCTTGTGTTTTTTTTTTTTTTTTTTTTTTTTTTTTTTGTATGTGTGTGTCTCTATCTCTGTGTGTCTTTCTGTCTGTCTGTCTCTCTCCCTCTCTGTATATGATAGATGGATATATCTATCTATCTATGTAATGTAGATGGATAGAGGAAGGAGGAAGAGAGAACTTTCTCGATATCGCTCACTTTTGCCCATTTCATTTAGTTATTTTTCATACAAGCCCTTTATTCGTATGTAGTGTCCAAAAGTCAATTTCACCAAGGCAGAGTCATCGTTTGCATTAGTTTCTCTAACAACTTTGCTTATGTAAATGAAAAAAGAAAAAGAAAAAGAGAGAAAGAAAGAAAGAAAGGAAAAAAGAACAAGCATTATATGGGGGTAATACCTAATGAATAGTTAGTTGCTCGTTTGTTGTAATTTCGTCAGGCATTTCCAGCTGTGGATAACAAAGAATCATTATCTTCTCGGTCAGTCAGAATCTTAAGCTGGATGCTAAAACTCCACTGAACACAAAGAAATGAAAATATAATTTACTATACTAACTGTTTAGAAGAAGAGAAAAAAATTTGCGGTTTAAATCTTTGTGGATTTAGGCCACTTGAGGGTTTTTCACAAATTCTTTTATGATTTTATGCGTTCAAGGATTTGAAGTCTAATTTGTATTCCGGAAAGGAATTTATTAACCGTGAAATATAATGTAAATAACACAACGGCAAAGTTTGTTAGGAAGCTGCGAAACGGCACTAATGAAATTGAACAAGGGATATGTAGATAAATGACCATAGTGTAAAAGTTGACTCAGTATGTCCACTGAAGTTGTAATGAAATGCTTCCTGTTTTACTGGTTTTATGAATAGCTTATAAATGATGAAAAATAACAAGGGAGATCCGTTTTCAATAGTGATTTTTCGCTTTACATCTCTTTTTTTATATATTTTTTTAGATCTCGTCTCGTTTCAAAATCGTATTTTCAGAAGATGAAGAAACATGTCTAATTAACATTCCTTATGTGAATAGTATGAAAAGCTGCATGATTATTTAACCGAACAATTGCTTTTAGAGAAAGGGAGTGTAGTTACCGCACCAAACAAGAGTAAAAGTAATACAGTTCCATATTAATTCTCTAGTGATTTATGGAATATTTTTTTATTTGCTTTTGCCTCCACTTTGCGCTCCATTGTTTAATCATTTATTTTCTTGGTGTTGCGTGAGGTTTATGTGAAAACAAATACTGACGTCGTTTCTGCTGGAAAATTATGGGTGTGTTACTCCTGGAATCGAACAAGTGATTATATACTGGTAATGATTTATATGTCTTGGATATGCTTATCAGCCAATAAACGAAATTAAAGGAACATTAAACTAAAGTGTAGCTAAAAGTACTGCTTGTGGATGTTTGCGTTCGTGTCTTTTACCGGATCACTATTTGATATCTTTAATCCCTTGTCTCATCAATATCAGTTTTATTATTCCCGTTTATTATTGTTATTGTTAACTTTCCTGTTGTAATATGTCCATATATAAAATATATATATATATATATATATATATATATATATATATATATATATATAAAATATATTTTTTTTTTGTGTGTGTTGTGTGGGTGTGTGTGTGTGTGTGTCGTTGTGTGTTTTGTGTGTTGTGTGTGTGTGTGTGTGTGGGGGTGTGTGTGTGGTGTGTGTGTGTTTTCAGTACAAATGCTAGAATTCAGATCACAGGTTATACTTTCCTCATAGAAAATGGGTTTGTTATCTGCATAAAGTTACCATAGACTTGTATATTTTTTAAAATGATTCTACCTTATTTCTTTCTTTTCTTTTTCTGTCTGTTTCTTCCTTCTTTTCTTTCTTTTTTTTTGTTTAGGAGGTATGAGTGTTTTTTTTTAGCTATACCGTTCAGACCCAAGAAAAACTGAGAAAAATAATGACGTTTAAAGCAGTAGATTTCCATTAAAAAGCAACATAGATATATACCAGTTTTAAAGCACAAAAAATATATTGTGCTGATTGATTTGAGTGAATGAGACCGCGAATCGGATGAGTTGCCATTTTTTTTTTTTTTTTAGACTGGAGGCTACCAAGTTAAATACGTCACAAGTGCTCACGAAACTAAGACTATAAAGACAAATAGAATATCCTAAAAATCGACTCTATACTCATTTCAAAGTTCTCCCCTGATACCACTCCCACGTCCCGCCCTCAGCAAGAGCCCGGAGCCACGGCCGATGAGCTCCTAAACGGCGTCCGTTACGTCCGTCCGGGTGGCGGCTTCGAGCCCCGGATGACCATCTTCCAGAAGACGCAGGTCAACGGGGACAGCGAGGACCCAAACTACACGTTTTTGAAGGTGAGGCTGAATGAAGCTAAATTCAAAATTGAGGGACATGAAGCTGAATTAAACTGAGGGACTTTACAGGGATGGGATATTGTGCTATATTGGACTAAGCTTGTGTGCGATATTTTGCGTTAGAGTCCAATCTTAAGTTGGAGTATCCGTTACCCTGAAAGTAAAGTTGTGAATTGCTTTTAGAATTATATGAATGTTGATTTTATGGCGTGCTATTAACAGTTTCCTCTCACCCTTTCATAGAGCGGCTGTGAATACACAGACACGGACTTTTTCTTCGGGTCTGTACTACGAGCCTCTTCGGGGCGGGGATCTCCACTTGGAACTTCGAAAAATTCCTCATAACAGGAAGGAAAACCCGTCTACAGGTACCACCCGTCCGTCGTCGACCCGGAGGACCTGAAGGGGGACATCAACTCCCTCCTTAATGCTTAAAAAAGGACCTGTAAACTTGGCCTATAAGGGAAAGCCCTTGTCTCCTGATCCAGAAGCCACGCCTACGAGTGCCTTACGTATGACCGCATCGCCGTAAACCTTCGGGAGGGCGGTGTGTGGAGGGGGGCGAGGGGCGGGCGGCTCTTGTGCATTCTGCTCGCCCGTCTCTCTGTCCCTTGGGCACTGTGGGCGTGGCTATGGGCGTGGAGGCGTGGCTGAACATCTACCTCCGTGCCGATCAACGAAACTCAACTGATTTTGTTATAAATTGTTGTTACATGACTGGATTTTTTAATGCATACGTCGCAAAATAAAATGATATAAAAGGATAAAAAGTAAAATGAAACAAGGCGATGTGGAATGAAACGAAACGAAATGGAATAAAATAAAATAGAAAAAATGGGAAAAAAATAAAATGAAGATGAAATTATATGAATTTAAGCAAAATTAAAGATGAAATAAAACAAAATGAAACAATGAAAGGAAAAAAAAACAAATAAACAAAACTAGAGATATATAAAAAATAGAACAGAGTTAAAGAAAGGGGAAAGAATCTATAAAAAACTAACAATTCAGAACTTTCACAGTTTATCCGCTTGTTCCAGTGAGAAGGCTCCAAACTGACCCCGTCTTCGGCCTCGCAAAAATATCGGTTGTCTAGGATTTATTCGGCCCACTTTGTGCTTGTCAAGAGCGCTGGATTAACTAGTATTTTTTTATTGATTCTGTTATTCGATTTTCCTTCATGAACACCATCAGATTTTTTTCTGTTCCGTTTATGATCTACTTCCTTGAAAATTGATTCTGTCCTCTGATTTGTGCATTCATTTGTTTTTCTTATTGATTCTCTTATTCGATATTTATTATCAGTAGCTATAAGATTATTTCCCGTTCCATATTTTATCCTCTTTGCAAATTTTTTGATAACACCCCATTGAATTCTGATATCGATTCGTGTGTACTGAAGCTCAGTATCCATCGATCCAGTTTTCAAACATTTTAAAACATTTCTTCTTTTTTTTTAAATCAATTTTCAATGTTTATGATAATTTTTCATCACCTTTATAAAAAATACAATTAAATCATACGCCACTATAACGTGAACTGATATGCTGTCAACTGTGGCGATGCTGTCCCGTAGATTTATTTGCAATTGCCATAATTTTCATTACCCCATATATTCAGTGCCAGAGTACTTTTTGGGATTTAGAGTGAATGCCCATAAAGTTCTTAAACACTAACAGTGCACTGTTAGTATTACATATATGTGCAAGTACATATATATGTATATATATGTATATATATGCATACACACACACACTTATACATATATATTATATATATATTTTATATATTTATATATATATATATATATATATATATATATATATATATATAAGTTTATATG
Organism: Penaeus monodon; assembly: GCF_015228065.2. Lineage (NCBI taxonomy): Eukaryota > Metazoa > Arthropoda > Malacostraca > Decapoda > Penaeidae > Penaeus > Penaeus monodon. Next base: position 37,095,196 of record NC_051397.1, on the reverse strand, counting down.
GTATGATAAAATATACATTTATTTTTTTTTTGCCAATAATGCGGTTTGTAATTCGTCATATCACATTTTTTTTTCTCGAATTATTAATACGATCAACGGCTGTTAATTGAGTATAATTAAAATGTAATGATTTTGGTGACTTCTTTTTTGTGTTTTATATGGTTTATCTATTCATATATTATTATGTATTTAAATCTATTCTTCTATTCTATTCTTATCTTTTTCATCATAAAATTGTTTTTGAATACGTTTGATAAGTTTCTTTT
>NC_051397.1:37086727-37094830 GCF_015228065.2 Penaeus monodon | reverse complement strand
TAGTCTACCTAAAAAACCATATCAAGTCATTGTCTTTTTTGTGTGGAGTTTTATGGAAAAAACTTCCTAAGACAAGATATTTCACAGGTGTGATTGTTCCTTGTGAATTATGCCAATGACTGACGAACAGAAGAATTTCCTTATTTGATGGATGGCAGCACCATAGAAAACAACCTAAAGGAGTCATCAAACGAGCAGATGCGATCTGGGGGGACACTACAGTCCGGGCGGGAAAGTTTAATCACTGGGAACTGAAAGTAGGGTGATCAAGTGATAGTAGTTTGAATGCACACATTTTTTAAAAATGTATGTCATCTCTTGTGGATGCAACGCTTTTAAACATTTACTGTCTTCATATGGGATACTTAAATACAAGAAAAGTTTTCTACTTCAAAGACTTCTTCTAAGCATCATCTGTGTATATATATACCTTTATTTATCTTTTGTTCATTATATCCTAAAAAGCAAAATGAAAAGGCCTTCAGCATATTCATGTGGTTTCTGTTCTTCCTATTATTGTTATAAAACAGTTATGGATATGTATAATGCATTGCTGTCTTTGATTTAGATACCGTATAAAACTTTTAAACTTAGTATTTACACTTATTTTAAAGTTCACATAAAAACTTTAAAATTATTATTCATCAAGTTATATATGTAACTTACTTATGTAATGTCGAGATATTTATTTCTTACAGTTGTGTAGTCTAATATTTTGTAAATGTGTATGTTAATCATTAAAAAAAAGTAGTGTAATCTTAGCTTATGGACTTGATAGTCTCTGAGGAAAATTCCTTCCTCTTTCTTTTCTTTTTTTTTTTGAAAAAGGTTTTACCTGTAAATTCCAGAGAATGCAAGTTAAAAAATATAGTTATAAAACAACTAAATTTAAAGTTACTATGCTGATATCCAGTACAGAAATATTTAAATCTTTTGTAATGGCTCCATAATATTACGTATTTTCAGTGTTAATGAATCAGAATGCAAAATTTTTTGGTCTAATTGCATTTTTGTCAGTGCTTTTAGTTAATGATACATTATACTTTCAGCAAAATTGAAATGATTAAAAATATATCCATGCATGAGGGGTTTAAATTGCCTCTGGTTCAAATCATCAAGAACCATTGTGCCTTCTAATTCATTAAAAAAATATAGCTTTTCCCTCATTATTTTTGTATATTTGGATATTCATAATACAGAATCATCTTTCCTATGGTTCAAGAATCCTAGAGTAGCTAGAGTAGATGCTTTGTTATTGACAGTCGCCCTTTTTATTCTTCATGCATATGTATAGTTATATGAGGAGAAATTGTAAAAATTTACATGTTGAATCGAAACTGATCAGAATTCATTACAATTTTTTATATTTTTTTGTCTTAAAACTGGAATACCTGCTAGAATAAGTAAAACTTGATGTAATTGCTACCCTGCTTACTGTAAAATTTTACTGAATCTATATACTGCTTAACTTTACCGAAATTATTTACTGTTTTACTTTATTGAATCTATTTATTGTTGAACTTTACTGAATCTCATTTTGTGTTACAGGGAGTTCCCCTGCGAGTGGACGTTGGACCTCGCGACCTGGCCAAGAAAGAAGTGGTGGCTGTGCGGAGGGACACAGGAGAGAAGCTTACCCTACCTCTTGCTGATTTAGCTGACAAAATCAAGGGCTTATTGGATGAAATTCATGCCAGTCTTTTGTCCAAGGCAAAAGAAGAATTAGAGTTGCACAAGAAATTAGTAAGTAGAATGGTACAGGCTGTTTTTTAATCATATGAACAGCATCTCTGTGTAGATCAGATGTGTTTATTTGAGAACTTGTTTCAAGAAAAACTTGTCTTTCAGGTACATAGCTGGGAGGAATTCACAAGTGCCCTTGATGAGAAAAGCATAATGCTGGCCCCATTCTGTGGAGCTGAAGGTTGCGAGGACATCATAAAGAAGGAATCAGCACAAGAAGAAGTGGCTGGAGCCAAGGGTCCAAGTAAAGGGGGCCAAGAGTCTGTGCATTCCTTTTGAGCAGCCACTGATGCCCCAGGCAAAATTTGCATCCATCCAAAGTGCGGGCAACCTGCAAAGTTCTACACGCTTTTTGGGAGGAGTTACTGAGCAAAGATAGAATTGCTAGCTACAAATCAAAAGAAAATAAACTATAATATATAAATATATGTGTGTGTGTACACACACACATATATGTTTATATAGTATTAGTATTATTATTAGTATTAGACTTTAATATTTATAGTGCCTTATTCATGCCTTTTTTTCTGGTTGGTTTATACAGTTGTTCTCGTAGACTGCTGCTGATTTGGATGAAAAAACTTGCTTTTGGTCACAAAATGTAACAAAATATTTTTATTTTGAATCTCTAAGTTTGGTCTTGAATTAAAGTTTTATGATCTGCAGATTATTTCTATCATTAAGATTTTTTTTCAAAAATGGATTTTGAAGAGTTACACATTTGACATTACTAGGTTCTTTCAACCAGCTTCGCATTTATGGTAATAATTTGTATACACACATTTAATACACTTTCAGTTTTGAGGTATACCACATAGGGCCCCCCTCTATACAAGTAAAGAACTATTTTGGCATACATATACCCCCCACACACACTCTTGTCACACACATACACACAAATGACGTTTAAAAAGGGCATCACAAATTACAAGCTCATCACATACCATATATATATATATAAATATATATATTATATATATATAATATATAATATATATATTATATATTATATTTTATATATATATATATATATATATATATATATATATAATATATTTATATATATATATATATATAATATATTAATATATATAATATATATAATATATATATATAATAATAATAAAATTATATATATAATAATATATAATATAATTATATATTATATTATTATATATATATATATATATAATAATATTATATTAAATATAATATTTATTATAAAATATAATTATATAAATTTTATTATATATATATAAAATATAAAATATAATATATTATATTTATATATATATATTAAAATTTTATATATATATATATAATTATATTATATATATAATATATATATATTATATTATATAATATATATTAATATAATTATATATATAATATTTTATATATAATTAATATATTTTAATATAAAATAAAATATTTTTATATATATATTATATATAATATATTAATATATATAAATTTTATATTATAATATAAATATAATAATTTTATATATATAATATTATATATATATATATATATATATATAATATATAAAATATATATATATATATATTATTAAAATATATAAAAAATAATATATATAATATATTTAATTAATTATTATAATATATATTTATTTAAAATATAATATATATAAAATATATAATATATATATATATATAATATATATATATATATAATATATTATAATTATAAAAATATATAAAATTATAATTTTTAATATATATTATATAAATATATATATATAATAATTATATATATATTTAATATATTAATATATTTAATTATTTTTAAAATATATATAATATATAATATTATTTTATATATAAAATTAATATATATATAATATATAATAAATTTTTTTGCTGTGTTTGCCCCCCTTTTTTATAGGGGTTGCTATAACGGGTTTCTGGCGTGTTGTTTTTGGCCAGATCCTTTCCCTGACCCCAAACCCCTTTCCCTGGGGGTTGGGCCATGTACCTGGGCCAGGCACTCCGTCTGGACCATCCCTACAAGGCACTGGAAAGCGTATTTTGGTTAACAGCATCATCACCTTTGCTTCTAAAATGCAGGTCTGGAATGTCTCAAAGTCTGGGGCCCGTTTCAGGACTGGCTCATTCTTAAGTTTAGGAAGGGGGTGCCATAGTGCCTTGCCCAGTGCCTGGGTACCATGCCCCGCAGCGAGGGGTTCTCAGTAACAGACTTTCATGTGGAAGACCATGCGAAGAAAACAAGACATTTATTTTTGTTTCGACCCGCCTCCTTGGGGCGAAATATTCTAAACTAAATTAAAAAAAGAAACTAGAAAAAAATTTCAAACCCAAACAGAAATTTTATGGGCCCAAATTTCTTTTCTGTTGCATTAAATTGGCATTGTCTGCACATGGCTTTTTCCCCCTTTTGAGATTTTTCTTTTAACTCTATTATTTCCACCTTCTTCGGGTTTCTTTTTTCCCCTCTTCCCAGGAGCTTTGCTGGGATGCCTTACTTCTGAAGCAGAGAGAACCTGCTCCCCCTGACGGGGTTTCATCCTCGATGCCCCAAGGATCAAAAATTTGGAGGAAGTCCTTGAAATTCTTTTCTCTTTGCCCCTGTCTATGTCGCTCTCTTTTCCTAGGGACTCCACAACTCCCGAAATCTGCCTTGAAAGCCAATGTCTTGGTGGATTCCTGGAGTTTGGGTGCAACTGTTGGGTCTCTGTGCTCGGAGCAGAAATAAATATAATATATATATATATATATAATATATATTATATATTATATATATTATATATATATATATATATAAATATATATATTAATTTATTATATATTATAAATTGTAAATATATATATATATATGTAATATGTATATATAAATTTTTAATTTTTTTTACTGATATTTTATATTAATGAAACACAAGCTCACAAAGTGCCATTTTACAAAAGTTCAGCCACCAAAGGGTTCAATTTGTATTTTTTACTAAACTATCAATATTTGGGTAACATTTTTTTGGGGCCTCATGTGTAAAAAACAATTTAAAAAAATAAACTCACATGGGCATACCATTCCAAGTACATTGGGTTTAAAGGTACTTAAGGATTTTTGATAATTATAGAAATTAATTGTAAGGGAAAAAAAAACAGAAGAGTCAATTTATTACTTTAAACTTTTTGGCCAAAAGTGTTTTTTCCTGCTGTTTGGGGGGAGTCATTTTCAGACTTTCTTTGTCCTTCATCCCCTTTTTCCTCTTTTTTTTTCTCTTCCCCTTTTTTTTTAACTTTTCCTTTATTTTTCTTTTTCCCTTTAAATTTCTGACCCAAAACTACATCATCCAAAAGCCGGTGTTTTTATTTCATTCACTTTCATTGAATATTTTTTTTAATTTTGTGATTACCATAAAAAAGGGCGCAATCATTGAAAAATCTTTTTAGATGAACTATTGCAAATGAATTTTAATAATTTCCCTTTTCATGTTTCTATAAACTAAAGTTTCCATAGATTTTTTAGTAACTTATTATGTAAAAAGCCACATCTGCTATTTTTTTTTAATTGAAGTTCCTTTTTATTAGACAAAAGTCATTTTTTTATTAAATAATCTAGAGATAAGCAAATTTCGCCTTTTTTTCCTAAACGGTGTTATTATACTCAACTTTTAAACTACCCGATCAAATTTTTTTTTTGCTCTGGGTTTAAAAAAAAAAAACATGATTTTCCCCCCTCTTGCAAAAAAATTGGGCCTAATAAAAACCTCAAAAAAAAAAAAAAAAAAAAAAAGGAATATTTAAAAAAAGGGGGGGGAAAAATATTATATATAATAAATATATATATTATATATAATATATATATATTATATATTATATCATAATTTTATATATATATAATATTATCTATATATATATATATATTATATATATATATATATTATATTTTATATTAAAAGATTAATCTTATATATATTTTATTTAATTATATTATTATATATATCTATATATATATATTATAATACATGTATGGATATAATTTATTATATATACTATTATATAATATATTTTATTATATTCTATATTTTTTTTATATTTTCCCCCCCTTTTTCATATCCTTTTTTTTTTTTTTTTTTTTTGAGGAATTTAATTAGGCCCATTATTTTTTTGCAAGAGGAGGGAATCATGTTTTTTTTTTTTAAAACCCATGAGCAAAAAAGAAATTATGATCTGGTAGTTATAAATGTTGCATGTTAATAACACTCAGTTAGGAAAAAAAGGCGCAATTTTGCTTATCTCTAGACTTTTTTTTAATAAAATAATGACCCTTTTGTCTAATATAAAGGAACTTCATTAAAAAAAAATAGCAGATGTGGCATTTTACATACATAAGTTACATAACAATATCTATGTGAAACATTAGTTTATATGAAACATGATAATGGAAATTATTACACATTCATTGCTACATCGTCTCATCTATAATGAGCTGTCAATGTATTGCGACCTTTTCTATGGTTTAATCAGAAAAATTATAACATAAATATTCAATGAAAGTGAATGAAATGAAACACTGGCATTTGTGATGATGTGTAGTTTTGGGTCAGTAATTAAAGGAAAAAGAAGAAAATAAAGGAAAAGTTAAAAGAAAAGGGAAGAAGAGAAAAAAAAGAGGATAAAGAGGATGAAGGACAAAGTAAGTCTGAAAACTGACTCCTCCCATAATCAGCAGAGCACAAACACATTGGCCAAGAAGTTTAAAGTCACATAAATTGCACTCTTCCTGTATTTTTTCCCTTACAAATTTAAATTTTACTATAATTAATACTAAAATCCAATTAAGTACCATTAACCCAATGCTACTTGGAATGGTATGCCCACTGTGAGTTTAAATTTTATTAATTGTCTTTACACATAGATGGCTCCAAAAATGCTTAGTCCAATATTGATAGCTTTAGTAAGACTACTAATTGAATCCTTGGTGGCTGAACATTTGTGAAATGGTCACTTTGTAGAGACATTGTGTTTCATTAATATATAAATATCAGTGTAAATTATATATATATATACATATATACATATATATATATATATATACATATATATATATATATATATATATATATATATATATATATTATATATATATATATATATAATATATATATATATATATATTATATTAAAATATTATATATATATATATATATATATATTTCTGCTCTCGAGCACTAGAGATCAGACATGTTGCAGCCTAACTCCATGGAATCCACCAAGACATTGGCTTTCAAGGCAGATTTTCTGGAGATTGTGGAGTCCCTAGGGATCAAGAGAGTCGACATAGACATGAGCAAAGAGGAAAAGGAATTTGACAAGGACTTCCTCCAAATTTTTGAGTCCTTGGGCATCCAGAGAGATGCAACCAGTCAGGAGGAGCAGGTTGCTCTCTGCTCTCAGAAGTAAGTGCATCCCAGCAAATGCTCCTGGGAAGACGGACACACAGAAACTCAGCAGAAGGTGGAAATAATAGTCAGTCAGAAGAAAAATTCTCAACAGAGGGAAAAGAGCCATGTGCAGACAATGCCAATTTAATGCAACAGACAAGCAATTGGTCCATAGAAATTATCTGCTTGGTTTGAAATTTTTTTCTAGATTCTTTTTTTAATTTAGTTTAGAGATATTTCAGTCCCAAGGAGGCTGGTCGAAACAGAAATCAATGTCTTCGTATTCTTCTGCATGGTCTTCCACATGACAAGTCTGTCTACTGAGTAACTCCTCTGCTGCATGGGCATGGTACCCAGGCAGCTGGGCAAAGGCAGCTATGGCACCACCTTCCTAAACCTTAAGAATGAGCCAGTCCTGAAACAGGCCCAGACTCTTGAGACATTCCAGACCTGCATTGTAGAAGCAAAGGTGATGATGCTGTTAACCAAATATGACAGCTTCCAGTGCCTTGTAGGCATGTGTCCAGACAGGATGTGCCTGGTCACCAGGGACACTGGCCAGACCCTCACGAGAGGGTTGGTGTCAGGAAGGGCATCTGGCCATAAAACAACATCTGGCAGAACCTGATTATAGCAACCGCATATAAGAAGGGGACAAAGCCACAGCAAAAGAAATTATATATATATATATATATATATATATATATATATATATATATATATATATATATATATATATTATATATTATATATATATATATATATATATATATATTATATATATATATATATTATATAATTAATATTATATAATATATATATTATATATATATTTTATATTTATATATATATATTATATATAATATATATTTAAAATATATATTATATTATATATATAAAATATATATATATATATATTTTATATATAATTATAT
>NC_051397.1:37083656-37086627 GCF_015228065.2 Penaeus monodon | reverse complement strand
TTGGTGGGGTCTGCTGCGCTCTATAAGTGTGTGCGTGAATGTGTATACTTAAACACAAAGCCAAGGGCGAAAGGTCAGACGTAAACTCCAAGAAGAGAGAGAAAGAGAGAGAGTGAGTGAGAGAGAGAGAGAGAGATAGAGATAGAGAGAAAGAGAGAGAGAGAGAGAGAGAGAGAGAGAGAGAGAGAGAGAAATGTAGGTCGCTTACAGAACGGCGAACAGACACGACCAAGTCCTCTGTCGGTGGCGGAGGGTTAAAGATGAACGCTTCACTTCCATCGCAAATGGAGCTGAGATAATGCTCTGCCGCCCCCCCCCTCCCCTCCCTTTGGCCCCGTCTTCGAAGCTGGGGGGAGGGGGAGCTAAGAAGAAAGAAAGGAATAATGGGAAGGGGGGAAGAGGAGGAAGGGAGGATAACAAAGGGGGGAAGAAGAGGAAGGAAGGATGTGAAAGGAGGAAGAGAAGAATGGAGAAAGATTATGTAACGGGGGGAAGAGGTAAGATGAATAAAGACAAATAAAGAAGAGGAAGAGAAAGGGGAAAGAACGAGATGACGAAAAGTTAATAAAAGGTATAAAAACATAGCAGAAATAAAGATGAATAAGAAAAAAGAGAGAAAGTGACGTAGAGAGAAGAGTAAGTGGGTGGCTAGGCAAACAGGAAAGAAAAACAGAATAGTTTTAAGTCTGAGTTCACGATTTTTTTCACTCTGTGTGGTGCGCTTTTATAACTTTTTAAATTATTAGCATCATATTTTTCATTTTATTTTTATAATTTTCTTGTTTATTTATAGATTCTTTTATTTATACACATACATACACACCACACACACACAACACACACTCCACACACACAACACACACCACGCCCCGCACGCACGCACACACACACACACAAACACACACCAAACACACACACCAACCCCACACACACACCCCACACACAAACAACACACACACCACACACACAAAACAAAACAAAACACACAACCCCACACACACACACCCAACACACAACACACACCACACAAGTGTGTGTGTGTTGTGTGTGTTTGTGTGTGTGTGTGATGTGTGTGTGTTGTGTGTGTGTGTGTGTGTGTGTAGGTATGTATGTAGTATGTATGTGTATATATATATATATATTATATATATATATATATAGATATACTATATATATAGTATAATACTATTAATATTATCAATGGATATCAATAACGAGTATGCCTCATGTGTTGAAGCAGCCGTGGACCTATCACCATTCCTTTGTCGCACCACTGAAACGCGATATTGCGCTTTCTTTCTACTAGTACCATCGACAGCACCGCAAACATCTTTGTGTGTCGCTCAGTCGTTGTCCTTCGGTTGCTTCTTCCTCTGTTTCGTATCACCATTCCCGTCAGCCAAGTCTTTGTACTCAGTACACTTTTACTTCTCATCACATGACTACACAATAAACTTTAAGTTTTCTTTTGTTCAAGATGTCCAGAGAATGAGGCTCAGTCTTTAACAATTTACTTTTTCCGGCACTTTCATTTAGTATTTCTTCCCGTCCCAATTCAATACGTAGTATTCATACTGTAACACCACATTTCAAAACTATTGACCTTTTCTTGTCTATCTCTGCAGCACCCAACACTCAGAACAATATGAGCAATTGGAAAACTAATGGAGTTCAATAACCTCAAGTTTTGTCTGTAACGGTTTAATGCTCGGTCTTTCTATGTTATTGAGAGCAAACTGGGCATTCTGGCAATGGCAATTCTTCCTGTTATCTCCCGGTGAAATCATCACAGTATTGGTTAAAAACACCCAAGATAAGCGAACTCTTTCACACTATTCTACAACCACATCCACATTGATAGAACATGCTCATCATCGAGTACTACTGTCGATATCTTGAATCTCATGATACATAGTTTTCTTGGCATTAAGAAAGAAACCAGCCTCTTCACTTGCTTCTCCTAACCCTATCAACAGTTGTTGTAGTCATGATACTGCTGGCAAATTACAATATATCAAATACGGCGTTTCCTTAGATTGAGGATGTTGTTATCTCCAATCATACAGTCCTTTAAAAAATTTTCTTAAAGCATCTCTCAATAAATTGTTTCAGAAAATATTAAAAAGGTGTGTAGACAGAATGCAACCTTGGTCGCACTCCCTTGAGTGACTTTTAACCATTCTGGTTAGACCCACAAATGGTTCCACATGTTGCTTGTTGTTGGTCACACAACGGCTTTCTATCAGTTGGATGATGTGTTTTGGAATAATCTCATGAGATCGTTCATGCATATTCCAGAGGATATCGTGATCAACAGTAATCAAAAAGCCTCGAGTAATTCGATGAAAACATAGTATAGGTCTTTCTGGTGTTCCTGTTTTTCTCTCTGATCAATTTTAGATTTAGAATTGCGTTTCTTGGTACCTTTTCCAGGGCAAAAAACTCTGCATGTTCGTCTGCAATTTCCTGTATCTTAAGTCAAGTTTCACATTCTGTCAGCAATAATGTAAACATAAAATTTGCTGCTGTGGAACATTATTAATGCAATTGTCCTGTATGTTGTATTGGAGTTGCATCCCCTTTTTAGGTATGGGAGTAAGACTGATTGTTACCCCAGTCTTCTGGACAATGTCTTTCATTACAATGAGAGTGATTTTTTTTTTTTTTGTACAAAGTTTGTAGCAGTATTCAACACTGTTCGCCAGCATATTGGCTTGATTAGTTTTGCTAGTTATTTTATGTCTATTTACCCGGGTTTTGTTATTGTCAGTAATTCTTGTCTGGACTTGTGATAAACTTCATGCTACAGTGGCGGTGTTCATCTTCGCTAGTCATGAGTCCAAGTAATGTTGTTGTTAGATCTTTATTGCTTTTTGTATAAGTTTTGGAACAATATGAATGTCCATCTGTATCTTGTGAGCTTCTATTTCCACACATAAAACTAGTCCATCTTCAGTTTTGGATAGTGTCC
>NC_051397.1:37076156-37078656 GCF_015228065.2 Penaeus monodon | reverse complement strand
GCGGCAGAGATAGTTCCTCCTATTAGTGGAGGATGCGAGTGTGAGAAGGAGACCTGGTGGTGGATTTCCACTCGACACTTTTCTTTTCACCGTGACAAAAACCTGTCTACACTATGATTAAAATAAGAAATTGATAATTCAATCGCCACATCGCCCGTGCGCTGTGGATTATGAAAGGGGGCGTGGTTTGTTCAGTAGGGCGTGTAACCAGGCTGGACAATGTTAAATATACCAGCGGTAAGACAAAGAGTACAACGAAAACATCGTCCAATTAAGAAAATACACATTAAAAATCGGAACATGGAACGTAAGGAAAATGAAAGAGTTGGGTAAATTATCTGTCTGGTAACGAAAGGTATAGATAACAGCATTCAAAAAGCTATGAAATCAGTTGAGGACCAATTGGAACAAGTAATGAAGTGTTCAAAACTAAAGGAAAACAAGCACAGTCTTTGTTTAGTTCTGGAAGAAAGAAGAAGGGAAATTATAGTCACGGAGTTGCTATGTATTCCTACAGAAAAAAAAACTGCAAAATGACACTAATTGGGTACAGCCCAATAAATGATTCGCATTTTAAAAGTCAGAATAAATGCAAAACCTCATACATTAAGTATTATACACTGCTACGCACCAACCAATATTGCAAGTGATGAAGAAATGGAATATTTTTATATAACACCTCCAAGAAACTTAGACAAAATTCCTTAACAGAGATGTAAAAGTAATCATGGGAGGCTTAACGCCAAAGTAGGCAAACATAGAACACAAAATACAAAAATTCAAAGATTATTACGACTGAGATAAAAAAAAAAAATGGAGCTAAAATATTGAACATTGCGAGGAATTGAAAACTGTTCATCAATAACACAACTAAAGAACTCTACCAAGGAGTACGAAACACTGTAGAGATCCGAACAATTTAAACATTACAATGCGACCTGTATTCAAAATTGAAGGCTGGAGGTACTAGTTTGTTATGTGAGGAAAGAAGTCAAAGATAGATGGAATGCAATATTGTGCCAACCTATACAAAAAGAATAAAGATCTAATCAACAACATTAATGGATCTCAAATGACAGCTGAAGTATGAACCACCGCCACTGGCTGATGAAGGTATAAAAGCCATAAAAGAATTGAAAGATAACTAAAAAGCCGGGAATAGATGAAATAACAGCATGAACTAATCAATAGAAATGTGGCGAAAAGTGATTGATGAATACGATCTACTAAACTTGTGTGTACAAAAATATGGAAATGAAAGAAAATGTCAGAAGACTGGGGTAAATCAGTCTTGTACTCCTCATGATCCTTAAAAATATGGTGTGATGCACCTCCAATGCAACAATTAACAGGGACAATGCATTAATAAGTCACAGCAGGAAATTTTTTTAAAAATTATTGCTGAAAGAATGAAATTGAGTTAAGAGAAGAAATATTGCATGTACGATATCAAGCAGGTTTGTTGCCCTGGAAAAGGTACCAGAAAAATACAGATTCTAAATGCTAAAAAATATTTATCATAGAGAAAACAGGAGAAACACCAGTAGATAATGACCTATACCTATGTTTCATCGATACTCGAAAGGCTATTTGATACTGTATGATCACGATATCCTCTGGAATACCATGAACGATGGAGATTTTCCAAAAACACATCATCCAAATATGATGAAGGCCGTGGTGTGGACCAACAAACAAGAATGTGAGATAACACTTTGGGTTAACAGAATGGTTCAAAGTCAACCAAGGAGTGCGACCAAGGTTGCATTCTGTCTAGACACCTTATTGACTAATTGTAGTGTCGTGAAGCAATTATTAGAGATGCTGTTTGTTAATGAAAAATTTTGAAGGAACTGTAGATGTTGTGGAGGAACAAAATATCAAATCTAAGATACGCCGATGCGTGATTTAGTGTAATTGCCAGCAGTATCATTGAACTTACAACAATGTTATTGTGTAGATGGGTTAGAGAAGCAAGTGAAGAGGTGGTTATCTTCTTACATGCCACAGAAAGAAAACTTATGATCATGAAGAACGATTCACAGATAATCGACAGTAAACGATGATGAGCATGTTACTATCAAGGAGTGGTTGTAGAAAAGTGTGAAAGAGTTCACTTATCTTAGGAGCTGTTTAACCAATACAATGTGATGGATTCACCGGAGATTAAAAGGAAGAAATTGGCCATTGCAAGAATGCCACAGTTGCTCTCAATTAACATTTAGAAAAGACCGACAGCATTACCTTACAGGACAAACCTCTGAGGTTATTGAAAAATCATTAGGTTTTCCCAATTGCATTCATATGGTTCTGAGTGTTGGGTGCTGAAGAAGATAGACAAGAAAAAGGTCAATGTTTTGAAATGTGGTGTTACAGATGAATACTACGTATTGAATGGACGGAGAAGAAAAAACAACATGATTGAAGTGCTGAAAAACAAGTAAATTGTAAAGACTGGCTGTTGGACATCTTTGAACAAAAGACAACTAAAGTTATTGGT
>NC_051397.1:37061156-37063656 GCF_015228065.2 Penaeus monodon | reverse complement strand
CTGAATGTTATATAAACAACAATAGTAATGATCATGATAACAATAATGATAATAATGATAATGATAATAATGTTAATAATGTCATTAACACACTGCATACTAATGATAATAAGAAGAATGATGATGATGATAATAATAATAACGATAATAACAATAATAATAATAATAATAATAATAATAATAATAATAATAGGAGTAATAATAATAACAATAATAATGATTACAATAATAATAATGATAATAATGATGAAGAGGAGGAATTTCCATTAAAATAAATCCTTCTACTTGATCAAGATCATATCTTATGGAGCGGATGACAGCCTCGGGGCATCTCCGGGCATTTTTACTGATTCTGAAGTTCCGTCGAACTTAAGATTACTTGAAAAATTCAAGGTAAGTTAAAGTTGTTTGTATTTTTTCTTTTTGTATAATTGTTCTCTTTTTGTAAGGATTTGTGAAATTCAAGAAAATTCTCTTCGGGGTTCATTTAAGTTTACTCATTCATCTAATTTAATTGTCTGTTTTGATTGGTAGTTTACTTTTTTACGGTTAAATCCCGAGACACAGAACATAGAGGGTCTTAATCCTGGAACGATAAAATCACTATAAATCTAGATGTTCTGCATAAATAGATATAAACATCTGGTTCTCCAGTAATAAACCAAAATGATGAAATCATGAATTTAAATCCTAACGCAGAGATGTTTGGTTGAGAGACGGATCACGCCTTTGAGACGCGAGTTTCAGTGCCGTCTGCTGTCCCTCTCCTGTGTGACGCCAGTCTCGAACTCCCTCAGTACCCTGGAGAGTAACTTCTCCGACGAGAATAACGAGCTTAACGACGGCCAGGAGGACATCCTACGATTCACTGAGCTCCTCGAGATGTTCCATTTGCCAGTGCCGAAGGACATCAGAGGTAACTTTGATAACATTATCTCGTCCAAGAAAATTCCTTTGACGGTGAATTCCGAGAAGAGTGAAGAGCGTACGTTCTTCGTGGAGGCGGGGAGCAAGGTCATGGTGGAAATAGGCGATAGTCTCTCGCCTTCGGATGTGTTCCAACTCTACAGGATTCTGTCCGGCACGGCTATGGACGACGAGAAGGCAAAGGAACTCTTGTCCCCGGAGCTAGAGCAGGGCTCCCTCGAGAAAGTGCCGGGGTTGAAAGACGTGGCGTTCTATTATCTCGTCCTTGAGATGCTGAGAAAGGAAATGATGAACCATTTGTACACGCATAAACTTCACTTTCTGTTTGACCAGCTGAAGGAGGTGAAGTTCGGAGAGGGAGCCGAAGATCCACACATCGACGGCATTTTGAACACCCTCGGTCGATACCCAATTACCTCGAGGCCCCCGGGTCTGTGCCTCGTGTTTCTCATAACTGAAGGCCGAAACGGGGCGTCGCGGGACCTCGCGAAGGTCAGGGAGTTATTTGAGAAGCAGTACAAGTACGCCTTCTTCGTGAAAAATGACCCCACGGCCGAGGAGATTAAATCAATCATCTGCAAACTGAAGGCAGGCAGATATAAATTCTACGACAGGTAGGTTGACCTTACCACACAACCTTCTCTCGATTTGTGTCTTGGAATATTACATCCTCACCGATCTGACCGGACTCACCATTAAACCTCCTCACACGACATGGAAAGCCCAAGTACCCTTTCCTTTCAGCCTGGTGGTGTGGTTCATGGGTCACGGAGACAAGACCTACCTGCAAGTGAAGGAGGGACGCATCCACCGCCGCCTGGACCTGATCGAACCGTTCACAGAGATTAAGTGGTACAACAAGAAACCCAAACTCTTCTTCATCCAAGCTTGTGCTAACAAGAAGAACCGCAGGAGATTCTCTTCTACTTGTAGGTGAACATATTTGGTAGATGTAGAAGTTTTCGACAGATAAGGGCTGGTGTTTACGAAGGGAAACAATGTCATTATTCGCATTTCTTTGAGGTGAAATGTGAGTTTTTTTTACTGTCTCCTCTCACGGTTATGATAGCTTTGTTTTGGTTCTCTTTCACCGACTTGAATACTGTCTTGTGTCACATTCTCGAGATTTTGTTAATGTTCACCAATTTGTGTCAGCTCATCTTGACATGTGGTTGCTTGTTCATCTGACTCACTAGTAACAATCTGATGCCCCGTGTACAACCCTTTTTCATATTGCGTTTACAACAGATGTCTTTAAATGTTTTCATTTCTATCGGATAAATATTCAGAAGCAGCATGGTAAACTAACATACAGGGCATATGCAATGCAGTTTATGTGTACTATCAGTGTATTGCAAAAAAAAAAAAAAAAAAAAAAAACAGTGATCTCACCATAACCTCATAAATTTTCGCGGCACTCTATTCCCCTGTCCCTCTGACCATAAAATGAAGATAACAAATAAAAAAAGATATCAATAAAAATGACGATAATAACGATAATAATAAAGTCAAAATAACACAAATTTTACTAGTCTTACAATCTAACAATGTCGACCGATTTCCAGCTCAAGTA
>NC_051397.1:37031156-37051156 GCF_015228065.2 Penaeus monodon | reverse complement strand
TCCACCGGTTTATGAGCAGAAGGGAAGAAAATAAGAGGATGACAGAAGAGGGCGCTGTTGCTGTGCCCTGGAATTGGCTTACTTGTGCTGAGAGACATGCTTAATGGTACTGGCACCGGTGTGACCAAAGTACTGTATATCATAGGAGTACAAGCTGGCAGAGGTGCCTCTTTCGAGAAGAGAAAGGACTGGTGTGGACCAGGCTGTGGCGGAAAGTGTTCATCTAGCGAAAGCTGAGTTTGCAGTTGAAAGGGTGAAGGGGGGCAGGGGAGAGAGTAGATTTCCTCAGTGTAGAGCAGGAGAGAGAGAAGATACAGCGTGTCCAGGATAACGGGGCATCAAGAACATCGATGCAGAAATTGCGCTCTCAAGTTCAAACATTAGGGATCCCAGATGAGGAACACGAAGGAACAAAGACGTAGCTACTCATCTCTCATCACAGTGCGGGTGTTAGGAAAAGCAGTACATGCAACATTCCACTGTGAATCTATTTCTTGGACAGTGAAAAAGAGAAATGGACGGCTAAGAAATGAATCCCAGTGTTCATAAAGGGGCGCTTGTTGTTTACCGTTCATTTCTGGACCGAATAGAGGGTAAAAGAAAGTCCAGCTTCAGCAGGGAATCCAGGGGAAAAACGCTAAAAGTCTGGAAATAAAAGTGTCCTTCGAAATTGGACACGCACAGGAATTAATTAAAAGAAAACTTTTTTTTTTTTGAGGAATCCACCACATCCTGTTTTTATCTCCATCGTTATCATATAAGTACGAAACAAGCAAGAACAAGAACTGTTACCACGACCCAGCACGTTATAACAACTGATAAGACCCAATCACGGTGCACATTCACACGTTACTATCCAAATATCGTCTGGTTGATAAGGAGAGAGATAGAGAAAAATAGGGCTCACTAGTAATTACAAAAAAGACAAAATAACAGTTAACGACTGTTATCATCTTGCTCTATATAAGAAACAAGGTGTTATTAACATCATCACTCGGTGGCGTTTGGCGTGTAGAGTAAGGTTGGCGGCCGCTACCATGTCCGTTGGTCTTCCGAAACCTGCGACTGTGGGTAAATACACTCTATTTCTTTTCGAGCTACGAACTTTCAGAAGGGTTCATTGCATTTAAGATACTCACATAGGCGTTGTTGTTTTTTAAGATGAGGTTATTTATTTTATTATGTATTTAGGATTTTGATATATTAAATCTTTGCAGATAAAGGTATTTTATCAAAAGTACGCGATGAAGATGTTCCGAAAATGCTCTTCCTCTCTGTCAATCCTAATAAGGTAAGTTTCACCGATCATGCGCGTAAACACAGACACACAGACACACAGACACAGACACAGACACACACACACACACACACACACACACACACACACACACACACACACACACACACACACACACATTAACAATAAAAAAGAGTGAATATCAACGTAATGAAGTAAACAAAACAATGTTTATCAAATAAATCAAGGATATAGTGCAATAATAAATCAGATAATCAAAATAACATCAGTGCTATATTGCACTTGTTTCCATTCCGAATAACAAATGCAACAGATTGAAGAGCAAGAGACAACCTGCGCGGCCTCTGGCTATACCGACGGCGTCAGTATCGGCAAGAAAGTCGTGGTGACAGAATTCCGAGGCGAAGACACGTCAGATTCCGTCACAAGATTATTGGAGAAATTTGAGGTAATGTCAAGTGCTTAAGTTCGCAGAAATCTGTCTGACAATGCAAGAGACAGAAGGACTCGGTAATCAGTTTGTTAATACTGAAAGAACAGTTAAACAAACCTTTTATTTACATACTTGTTTATGTACTTATATTTATTTATTCATTTATTCATTATTTATTATTATTATTATTATTATTATTATTATTATTATTGCAGAGATCTTTGAGAGAGAAGAGCATAAACCAAGTACGCCGCGAGCTGCAACTCCGCATCCTCAAACTCAGCAGTGTGGAGTTTAACACCAACACCCTGAGCACCCTGGAGAGTAACTTCTCCGACGAAAACGATCAGCTCAGCAACGAGGAAGAAGATATTCTGGAATTCACCGAAATCTTCGAGATGTTCAACATATCCGCGCCCGAGAATATCAAAGTCAATTTCGGGAATATCATTTCGAGCAAGAAGATTCCGCTGAAGAGGGGCGACATCGGGCATTATAGCAAGAAGACCTTCTTCGTATACGCGGAGAACAAGATCATGATGAAAATCTGCGACTCCCTCACTCCCCAGGACGTTTATTGCCTCTACGAGATCATACGGGAGTCGAAGGCCATAGAGAATGATGACAAAGTGAAGGACCTTTTGTCTCAGGAGATAGACCAAGAGGCGCTGGCGAAAGTGCGTGGCTTAAAGGACGTGGCCTTCTACTACCTCACGCTCATAATGATGAGGAAACGACTCCTCAACCGCCTTTACACTCACAGACTCGTTTTCCTCTTCGATCAGCTGAAGGCAATGAAGAGAGGACAAGACCCTAATATCGATCGCATTCTGGACACCCTCAACCGATACCCCGTGGCTTCTCGACCTCCAGGACTGTGCATCGTGTTCAACATGATGGAGAACAGGAACGGGGCAGCCAAGGACCTCGTCAAAGTGAAGGAGCTGTTTGAAAAGGAATATAAGTTTGATGTCTTCGTGAAAATTGACCCCACAGCTGAAGAGATAAAGACAATTGTTAGCAAACTCAAGGCAGCTAGGAACAAGTTTTACGACAGGTAACCTTAAATTTACTTTTACAATATGCACATACCATTCAGCTTTAAGACGTTCATTGAAAAAAGTTTAATTGGCAGAGATCATTTTACGGCAAAATTAATCACATAATTAATATAACTAATAATTAAATAAATTAACCAATTAATCTTAAAAAAAACTAAACATGTCTAATTATTACAATCATTACAAATAATCTGAACAGAAATCAAACCCAATTAATCTTTTTAAAAACACGAAACAACTATCTAATACCCAAAAGATTAACCACATAACCAATACAATTAATCTCAACATAAATCAACCACAATTAATCTTTAAAAGAAAAAACGGGATCGAAGTCAAACGACCACAGCTCATTTAGGGGAAAACAATTTTAATCCCAACGCCTCTCCCTCTTAGCCTGGTCGTGTGGTTCATGGGCCACGGAAACAAGACTTACCTTACTGTGAAAAATGAACAGCGCATTCATCGACGCACCGACCTCATCCAACCCTTCACGGAAATTGAGTGGTTTAACAAGAAGCCCAAACTGTTCTTCATACAGGCGTGTGCTGTGAAGAAAGATCGAAAGAGGTTTTCGTCAACGTGTAAGTTTAATATTAAGATTATTATTATTATTTTATTAATTTATTTATCTATATATCTCTTTGTGTGATAAGAGGAAGTTTGAGATTTCCCTTGTGTTTGAATTCCTATTTTTTTCGTGATTCAAAATTGTGTTTTATATAATTTCTTTACTTTTTGAGCGTTGTTTTTGCATGAATATTCGTTGGTGAAAAGCATAGAAAATGCGGGAAATTATACACGTTCTTTAAAAGACCTATTTATCCTGATTTAGATTTTTTTTTTTTTTTACTTCGGTGCTTTTAATATACTGCATTTTTGGTACAGTTTAAAATTATATATTAAGATAGTGGTACATTATTTTATTTTGCAGATTGGATTATAGTTACTGCTGTTGAACCCTTTTTCCCAATTCTTACAATGGGTATTTTAGCACATATGATTTATGATTTAGCAGTGACTTTGGCTATGGAAATTAATGCTACTATGGCTTCCGGATTGTACTGATGTCATGGGCATTTATAACACTGATAAAAACCAAAAAATCCTGTTGGGTGGTAGTCTCAAAATTGGCACTTTTTTTTTTTTTTTTCTTACATTGTGCACTTTTACCTAGCGGTCTTAAAACTGTTACCCGAATGAGCCAGAATGAAGATGAATAAAGTTTTCCTATGAAGTATGCCCCTTGATATGTCTAAACTCAAAAAATATTTTCCTTGCCTCTCTCTCTCTCCTTTCTTTCTCACTGTCTATCTGCTTCTTCTTTTTCTTCCACCATTCTTCTTTTATTTTTCCTATCTTTCCCTCTCTTCACCTCCTCATTCCTCCCTTCCCCCCTCCTCCTCCTCCCTCTCTTCCCTTCTTTTCCTCACTCGTCCCTCCTCCCTTCCCCTCTCCTGCATTCTCTCTAACCCTTCAAAAAAAACCCTTCACAGCGCAGCCCAAGGAACTGTCGGCTCTCCAGACATCCACTGACTCCATCGGATGGCGCGCCCCTGCTAGCAACGAGTGGCAGGACAAGTACGCCAGTTATACAGACGTGTCTCAGGTGAACTCCTTCGCTGACACGCTCATCTCCTACGCGACCATGTGGTACCAGTACGCTTCTAGAGGCGAGGAAGGTAAAGCATTTTTTTTACCGTTGTTGGGGTCTTGTGTGATAATGCGTGGAATGGGAAGTTGGTATGCATGCTATTTATTCACTCTATGTGTGTGTTTGTGGTAGTCTGATTCGATGGATACTAAATAATTAGTTATACAAACAAACACACATGAACACGCACACGCACACGCGCACGCACGCACGTACGCGCACACGCGCAGGCACGCAAGTACGCACGCACGCACGCACGCACGCACGCACGCACACACACACACACACACACACACACACACACACACACACACACACACACACACACACACACAAAACACAGCCCACTCCCCCACATATGTGTACACTCACGCAAGCACGTGCACACATACAAAAAAATACATCCCCAAATACATTGATAAGTACTAGAACCACCAAAAGAAAAGCGATAATTATCATTATCCTTTTCCCTAGGTTCTCTGTACGTTGACACACTAGTGGACCAGCTGAGGCAATATGGGTGCAAGGAGAGCGTTGAAAATGTTCTTCGTCGTGTTCACTATAACGTGAACACAGTGGCTCTTTTGCACAGTGAACAGGGCCAGGACATTACGTGGAAGCAGGCACCCTACTTTGAATCCTCACTACAAAAGGCTTTCATATTCCCAAAGCCTGAAAGAGTAGTGGTAAATTGAAGGATTTGTAACCATACAGTACAGATATATTTGCACACTTATGCAGTTACAACCTCCCATGAACATGCCTACAAGGTAAGTACCTTTTTTATATAATGTCATTCATTTCATATCTGGCTGTAAAGGATTGTTTGTTAGAAGGAATTACGTGTTATTCTAGTCATCATCAGTGTACTCAAAAGCTGTTCGAAATTCAGCAAGAATTATTAATGATTTACTTATGTATTTGTTAAATGATTACATTGATAAATTGTTCCTTTTAATTCTTGTGTAACATTAATGATTAATTCATATGCGATCTGCCTTTTAAACTGTAAAGAACCTACTTAGTCATAAAATTTTAACAACATTGCTTTGATCTCTGGAATAAGAATGGTTTTGGCTATGGACCCTTCATCTTCTATCTTTATCTAGAACAATTACTATATAAAAGATGTCTTCCACATGACTCATTAGCCTTTGGTGATAACCAACAGAAATGTAGTGGAATATTCTTATCTGACCTGAATGGCAAATTATCATATGCAAACAGGTGACTGGGAAAAATGCAGATATCTGAAATACTGTGAGTCTTCTCTGAATTAATGAACTGAAAGCAGTGGAAATATATATTTGTCCGAGATACACGGAAAGCAATGCAATAATGGATAATACTTACTCAAAAACCTCTGAAAATCAAACAGTTATGCGACCTATCAAACACTTAGATTATTTGAAGAATGCTATTTTCTGTCCAGCTGGGGCCACATATATCACTAATATTAATATTCCACTTGTTAAAATATGCTAATAAAGTGAAAAAAGGAGATGAATTCCGAGAGAAAGATGATGTTTGGCTGCAGCTCGGTACAAACAGTTTAGAACATTTGACGAAATTACAATGTTTTTTTACTTAGCTATCAATGAGCAGAGGCATCAGCAAGGAACAAAGAGGAAACAGCCACCCAACCACTTCTGACTCAATAGCTTCTTCAGAACATACATCTTACACTCACTGAGATATGAGACACCAGTTTGCTTACAACGTTTGACTTCAGTGATGAGACAAAGAAATATGAAGTCTTAATACATTTAAACTGACATTTAGACGATTCACAATTGTGTATGGTATATGTCCTCTTCTATGATCATCAATGAACCACAGAAGCACTCTTATTTATTAATATGTTTTTGTGTTATTAACTAATGTATACCCTTCTGGATAATCATGTGTACAAACTATCTATTTAGTTTCCATTATTTTTCCTTTCTTGATGCAACTACAGTGTCTATAAACTGAATATGCATTTTGTTAATACTACTTCTGTTTCTATATATTTTACTCTCTGTATTTTATTTTCCCTTGTTCTACTAAATGAAATAATGACGAGGGCTTCATTTGTAAGAAGATCTCTTCTAAATCAACAATCAAATATTTTCTTTGAATTCATGTAATACATAAAATTGTACCACTGCACATATACCTTTATTGTAATAATCCTTGCAAGAAAATGAATGCCAGAGAGAGCAGGTGGTGTCTATTTTAACTAATATTATAAATAACTGCAACAACATCCATTACTTCTTTATAAATATATGCCATGCTCCCAATCTGTGGTTTGGACTCATATCACTTCATATCATTCATCCTCAAAATAACTGGTAATGTAGGATATGCTGGAGAACCATACAACTTATATTAGCCTCATACACTTAATTCCTTCAATATGAAAGTCAGATGATTATGTTAACCTCTTTTTGAATAGTAGATAACCAATTATTCTTTAGCAACACAAAAATGGTTATTTTATTCTTCATTTCTGCTACTAAATTTCTGATTAGGTATTTATCCCAATCAAGAAAAAAGAAGCAATGAAAGATTATGAACAAGAAATTTTGGTGTAAATACAATTATTTGTATTAACTACCCAGTATCATTTCTATATAAGCTAACCTATAAATATATTTTTTTCTCTGTGAAAATTGCTATCCTTCTCCACAAACTCTTTACAAAAGTGCAACTATAATTATTGAAAGAATAAATATATACATTCTAAACTAAGGAATATTAAATATTAAACACAGTGGCTCTTCATTTTCTGTACGAAAACTATGTCTCAGTAAGCAATGTCTTAAAACACTGAAGCCCATATGAATTCTATGACAAAATCCTTTGTTTACAAAATCAGCTTTGGCAAGTGTTTGGAACAATTAGAAAAAGCAAATACTGCCTGTTATGTGTGAAGTCCAAAGAAAGAGCTTTCATGTATTATTAGTCAACTGGCAAGTACCAAAATATACATAAATGATTACTTTACCTATCCTAAATTGCAAATTCTACATGAAATTATCACTAATTAGTTTGTTTTGGAGATGACAAATTAGCAGTAGAAGCTTGCAATGCTATTCCTCTGACCCCAAAACTCAAAAAGCAAAAAAAAAAATTGGGCACACAGATACTTATTTGTATAGTTAAATAGATGGCTGTCTGTATACACACATATCAGTACCCACTATTACTCTTTCATACTTATATCATTTACCTCTACATGTGCAGTTACAGATAAGACTTCTTGTACTGCCTTTGGGACACAAACCCACCATGAAGCAGTTACAATTTGTGGTTTTGATTCATATTGGGCTCCTCAGTGGTTGTTGTTTGGAGTCGTGCTATACAGTATATCGCGTCATCTAATAAAAAATGTCACACTTAAGAGAAAAGGCCTAAACAAATCTTAATAATGATTAACATTCCTAATGTCAATTTCCTAATAATTATATTTTACTTTACTATGTGAGAAAAGTAACAAAAATGACCAACTACAACAAAGTATTAAAACTAATAATTTCAATTATGAAAAACACTCCACTTATCACACATCTACTATAACTTATAGATAATAAATGAATTACATTTGGCTACCAAAAATTGCAGATGTAGATGATTTCCTAGAAACAAAGCATCATGTATCACTCCCAACCAGCTTGTGTTGAGAAAAGTAATCATTTGTAAACAAGAAGATTGGGAATAACCCAACCAATTAAACAATTTCCCAACGGCATAGTGGCCTGGGCCCTGCTGCCAGGGGCTTATATCATCACCTTAGCATGCGCGACCGCTCATGCCCAATACCAGCATCACTTGCCTTTTCTTCGTAATACTAAGAGCCTATGTTGTATTTTCAGTATTATTGTTTTCTAAGGTCTCTATTTGCCATATTTCCTGATAAATCAACTGTAGGATATTTTTGTTGTTATACAGACTCCATAGCTGATCATTATTCGCTCTATAGTCTGAATAAAATAAGCAGTGTGTGGTATCATGGAGTTGAAACAGTAGGTTTTGTATTTTTTTTTTCTTTTTTTTTTCAAGTTATTTTATAAGATAACTTTAGTTTCAACAGGTTTATATTATTAATTCCATATAGATAGAATTTTATGTTCAGTGTTTTTATAAATATGTATTCACATTTTCAGTGGCAAAAAAAATATTTTGCCGTAATTGTAAAAAAAAAAAAAAAAAAAAAAAAAACTCATGGCATGGCCATACGCACACCATGGTATGTACATACATGCCACCGGCAGATAGTCCAGGCATGCCATGGCATGTACGAACATGCCACCCATCAGGAAAGGGTTAATGAGCAATGGGCAAAGGAAAACAAAAGAGAAAATAAAAAGCACAAATATCGCAAGGGAAACAAGTTTACAAGGTATTCAGTGCAAGATAGAGCAAACGGTGATAAAAATGTGGTACTTGAATATGTTGTTAAATAATGGAACAAGCTTTTCATCTGCTCTCTTTCATTTCATATCAAGATATCTGAGAATGATCCACAAAGAAATGTAGTTCTTTAGCATCAAGCCAGCAAAATAAATTTTCTATCAACAAGAGCAGGAGGGAGAGGTAAAGGCAGATGAACCAAGGTAGATCACATCCATAAACTCTTTCAGTCGTTGTTCTTTTACCTAAAATGTATATGCAAATAAATGCAAATTACAATTTAGCTAAAACCTGGGAAAGTGAAAACTACATAACAGTTGTCTTTTATTTCTTTACAAAAACATACAACACTATAGAGAAATCAACAGAGTATGTAAATGCCTCGTTATTTTCCGAATCAAGACATTATTCAGAACAAGAAAATTCTACAACCCCCAAAAATAGGAATAAGTACTTACATGTCTAACTCTCACAGGAATCAGTATACAAATATATCTGAATTAAGAATAGAGGAACCTATTAGCAGTCCTGATGACTTCCTGAATCACAGTGAAGAAATAAGTTGGTTATTTTTCAAAAGTCCAACAACAAGGTCTTCTTTTGCTTTTGATATGAGTCAAAAACAAGAAGTTCGAAAACCTTTTATCAGAGTGAACAAAAGAATACAAATATCTGTTCGGGACTATCATATCTGATCAAAGGTGTTCACTTCATACCAAATCATTATGTAATGACCATTCTGGGTCATGACATTTTTTTAATTGAGCGGTAATCATTCATTTCAGAAACCGCATTCATAAATTTTATTTTGGGATTAAAATCAAGATACTGTACATGTATGAGAAATTAATTGTACTTTTAATGCCAATAATCAAGCCCTAATTTTAACTCACATGGACGTTTCTTTCTTAAGTTCATCATAGGAATCTATTATATATATATATATATATATATATATATATATATATATATATATATATATATATATATATTCATAAACCTTTATATCATAACTATATATTTTCCTTATATATACATATGTAATATATATATATATATATATATATATAAAATACAAATCTAACTATGTCCAACTAAAACAGAATACAGAAAACAAGACTGTATTTTGTTGTTCTGCTACAACAAAGAGGAGCAGACACTTGTGGGAGAGGGCCTCTCCTCTCTGATAATGCTGCATATAGGCTGCAGTTTTTTTTTTTTTTAAGTTATATGACAGTTACACAAGATGCAAATCCAAAAGTAGATGGTAACCAAAATATCATATGGAGGCTATGCTTGCATATCCTCTTGATTTGCCTTGCAACATCTCATCAAGTGTCTGCTCCTAATAACGAAGAACATGGCTGCAAGCACCACTACAAAGCGATACAACCTTGCCCAATTTGGTGAGAAACTCTTGTGTAAATGTTGTGCTTCCCACTCTATGCTTTCCCAAGACCAAGAAAAACAGATAAGAAAAGGTGTGTGGGCAAACTTTTCAAATACTAAGAGAAGCATGCTCCACAGTTGCTGCACCGTCGTTCCCTCATGGCTAGGCAGCACAAGATGCCGATGGGGAAGAACCAGAAAGCACAACACAGACCAGCCAGAGTGAAGTCTTCGCTTAGCACACCCACCTGAAATGGAGACATCCCTTTCATATATATATATTTTTTTTTTATAAATATATACATACATATATTTTTCTAATTCACTTATCTTCTGTATTTATCATTTATTATGTAAAAAATTATTATTGTGTCAAAGAATATATCTAATGCTTATTATAAATAATCCACAATCACAAGTACAGGTCTGTACACTAACTCCCCCCCCTCTCCCCATTTACTGATACTTGATCAGACTGCCATTTGTAATATCAGTGAATTAGCACATCGCTACATTTAACATTTAATAACAAAGAATAGTCCAACCAAAATAATACACAGTACCAGATGTTTTCCTCACTACCAATATCAAAGAAAAATTTTGCCAAGTTTTTGAACCGAACCAGATTCCACACTAACCCTACAAGCTGGGCATCCTCCAACAACAATAACATCTGCCCCCCGCACAGGCTGGACCACTACAGGGATGCTTCCGTAAGTCGGTTGTTGTGTGGTGATGATGGTTGTGCTAGCACCTGGGGTCGCACCAACGAATCCAATCTGCGTTGGTGGTGGAGGGGGTGGCATAGGCTGATATGGAGGAGGGGGTCCCGCTGGAAGGCAGAGTCATTTTGTTAAAAAATCTGTCAATATGAATTATGTAAGCTGAACTTCTGGAAGAATTTTGTACTTTTCTTCCATCTCACCTCTTTAACCCATTCCTGGTGGGTGGCATGTACGCACATGCCATGGCATGGCGGGACTATCTGCCGGGGTCATGTATGTACATGCCATGGGGGATGTTTGGAGATGCCATGAGTTATTTTTTGTTGCAATCACAGCAAAATGTTATTTTTCTGCCAGTGAAAGTGTGATTAAATCGTTTTTAACACTTTCTCATTTTTACTATGTCAAAAAAAAAAATAAATAAAAAATAAATAAAAAAATAAAAATAAAATAAAAATAAAAAATAAATAAATAAATAAATAAATATGCAACAAACCGATGATTTCAACTCCATGATGCCGCACACTGCTTATTTTATTCAGACTTTAGACTGAATAATGATCAACTATGGAGTCTATATAACAAGAAAAATACCCTTCAGTCTTGATTTATCAGGAAGTGTGGCAAGTAGAGACTTTAGAAAATAATGAAAACTGAAAATACAACATATCTTCGTAGTATTACGAAGAAATGGCATGGGATGCTGGTATTTGGCATGAGTGGTCGTGCATCCTAGAGCGACGATATAAGCCCCAGGCAGTGGGGCCTGGGCCACTATGAATGCTACCCATCGGGAAAGGGTTAACTCAATGATGTCTCAAAATAATCTCAAGGTTGCCCCCCCCACCCCACCCCCCCAAATACAAGTGAAGGAATTATGTTTTGTTTTTGGTTTTGAAAATTGTGATTATTGTTTTTCATAAAAGTATTGAGAAATGAGGATTTAGGCTAAAATTGGAAAGCTGTTGCTCATTAACTAGTGTTGCTGGAGCCATAAACACTAGTCAGGACCACCTTCACCATCATACATATAGAATTCATCCACCATTAACCCTTTGCCGATGGGTGGCATGTACGCACATGCCATGGCATGGCAGGACTATCTGCCGGGGGCATGTATGTACATGCCATGATGTTTTTTTTGTTACAATCACGGCAAAATATTATTTTTCTGCCAGTGAAAGTGTGATTAAGTTGTTTTTAACACTTTCTCATTTTAACTATAGGGAAAAAGAAAAAAAAAAAAAACGATTTCAATTACATGATGCCACACACTGCTTATTTTATTCAGACTATAGACTGAATAATGATCAACTATAGTTTATATAACAACAGAAATACCCTTCAGTCTCGATTTATCAGGAAATATGGCAAGAAGAGACTTTAGAAAATAATGAAAACTGAAAATACAACATATCCTCGTATCATTACGAAGAAACGGCATGGGATGCTGGTATTTGGCATGAGTGGTCTCGCATGCTAGGGCAATGATATAAGCCCCTGGCAGTGAGGCCCGGTTCACTATGAATACTACCCGTCGGGAAAGGGTTAATGGGTTAAGTAGTAAATTTCATATTAATAAATTCAATAATAAGATATCAATAAAGATTATTTTTCTAATTTCTTCCCTTTAATATCCAAGAAACAGTAAGACTAAAGTAGACCCATTCATCATCATCATCAAGGGGCTAACGCCGACGGGGGCGCATGGCCGCATCCACCCTTCGCTTCCAGCCACGAGGATCCCTCGAGGTGAGTCTCCAGGCAGGCACACGGCCCATCTCTAATTCCTCGCGACAGGTCTCGTCGAGCTGCCCAAGCCATGATCTCCTAGGTCATCCCACAGGTCTCTTCCACCCAGGGTTGTCTCGCAGGGAGACAACCTGATGGGCAGGGTCGTCCATAGGGAAGCGAGCTAGGTGGCCATATAGCCTGAGTTGGCGATCCCGGATTATGCAAGTAACAGGTCCCATGACAGTCTCACGGTGTAACTGCCGGTTGGACACATGGTCCTGCCAACTGTACCCCATGATCCGGCGAAGGGACTTGTTACAAAAGGCATCAAGGCGAGACTCCAAGACACTGGATAGCGTCCAAGTTTCGCTTCCATAGAGCAAAACTGGCAGTATCAAGGCCTTGAAGACACGCAGCTTGGTCCTTCTGCATAGGTACCGACATCTCCAAACGCTCTTGTTGATCGAGTTCATGGCTCCTGTTGCCAGACCAATCCATCTACTGACTTCCTGGTCTGACAACCCAGAGATATGGACTATGCTACCAAGGTATGTAAAACTTTCTGTGACTTCAACGTCCTCGCCGCAAGCATGGATTGATTGAACGGGTGCCCCTAACAGGCCCCCAAAGTCCTGAATCTTAGTCTTGGTCCAGGAGACCTCTAGGCCTAGGGGCTTCGCCTCATTGCTAAATGCATCAAGAGCCGCCACAAGCGACTCCAAGGTCTCAGATAGGATGGCAACATCGTCGGCAAAGTCAAGGTCTGAGAACTTAATATTGCCTAGTGTTGCTCCACACTGACTTTGGCTAGTAGCTCTGCCCATTATCCAGTCCATACAAGTGTTGAAAAGTGTTGGTGCAAGGAAATTAACAGGGAAGAAGTTCGACATACCCCCACCACACTTTACAGCACTTTCAGTACCAGTATAGAGGCTTGCTATCAGGCCAATAATCTTTGTCGGAATTCCCCTGAGCCTCAGGATCTCCCATAGCGATTCCCAATGCACCGATCCCCTTTCCCCTTCCAGAGAGGGATGACCACA
This sequence comes from Penaeus monodon, assembly GCF_015228065.2. Taxonomy (NCBI): domain Eukaryota; kingdom Metazoa; phylum Arthropoda; class Malacostraca; order Decapoda; family Penaeidae; genus Penaeus; species Penaeus monodon. The sequence continues at coordinate 37,037,461 of NC_051397.1, read as the reverse complement.
CCCCTCAGCAGGTCAGGGGGAATGGTACCAGACTGCCAAATGGCAGTCAGGACTGTATGCAGGCCCCGAGCCATAGGTTCACCCCCAGCCTTTAGCAGTTCAGCAGGGATATCACATATGCCTGCAGCTTTCCCATTCTTCAGCTTGGAAATTGCCAGCCTAACCTCTGTTAGGGTAGGAGGTTCCTTGCTGATGGGTGGGCCCGGCACAGGCACTGTGACATCGCTTGCATCCAAGCTAACTGTTGGAGGGTCCACCTGGTACAACTGTTCAAAATACTCAGCCCAACGTTCACGAACCCCAACATGATCTGAGATAATCCGTCCATCCGCTGATCGGACTGCAGTCATCTGTGAGGAGGGCTTAAGAGTTCAGTTTTCTCAGGGCTTAGTAGGCAGGGCGAAGGTCATTTACCAAGAAATGGCCTTCGACCTCCTCAGCAAGGTTCCTGATGAACTGTTCCTTGTCCCTTCTCAGCAGTGTCCGAGCCCTATGCACCATGGAACGATGCAAGACTTGATTCCCATTCAGCCGAGCCTTGCGACACGCTTCAGTGGCCTCTAATGTCTCCAGGGAGATGGAATTCTGCCTTGTCCTTGGGCATACGCCAATGGACTCCTGAGCTGCTTCGAGTGTTACGCGCTTGAAGAACTCCCACAGAGCAACTGGGTCCGTCAGGTTGCTGGGTTCTGTGAATCGGTCAGAGACTGCCATGGTGAACCCACGGGCACACTCCTCCTCCCTTAGTCTGTCCAAGTGAAACACCTTAGGGTGGCCACTGGAGGGACGGGGAGTTTTGAAGTGGACCCGCAGGGTAGCCACAAGCAGCCTATGGTCGGTGCCACAGAACTCGGCACTCCGGTAAACTCTGCAGTTCTTGAGGATCCTCCATCGCATGCTAACAAGAATGTGGTCGATCTCCTTGGCCACTGTACCCGTATCGCTGTAACAAGTCCAGCGATGTGGGTTGGAGCGCTGGTACCAGGAGCCAGAGATCCTCATTTTCTGGGACCTAGCAAAGTCCCGGAGAAGGAGGCTATTCTCGCTGCTGGGATCAGTTACCGAGCCATGGGGGCCGACAGACATCTCGTAGCCAGCTCGATCACAGCCGGATACCGCATTGAAGTCACCCAGAACAATGCCAATATCTCGCCGGGGCAATTGTCTGCCACAGATGCGAGTTTGGCGTAGAACGCCTCTTTCACATCGATTTTATATACATCGGTAGGAGTGTATACAGCAATAAGAGACAAGAAGCCAAAAGCATGCTTCAGTCTCAATGCCATAATACGCTCATCAACCTCGACTACCGCGGGCTGAAGCTGACTGGAGATGGCTATGGCTACACCCTGGAGGTGGTGACCATCGCTGCGGCCCGACCAGTAGTAGGTGTAACCACCCACACTGATCGTGCCGCTACCAGGTCTTCTCACCTCTGAGAGGGCAGCCACCTCAACTCCCAGTCGCTTCAATTCCCACGATAGTACAGGTAACCGCTCATCCTGTCGCAAGGACCGGATGTTCCAAGCGCCTACCCGGAAAGCACGCCTGAGGTTAAGCCTCGGGTGGTCACTTCGGGTGCACGCCACCTCTGCCGCCCCCGCCGACACAGCCCCAAATAAAGGGGGTCGGCAGGCTGTGGGACCGCCCATCCACCTGTGGGGTTCCCGAGGGCTTTGTCCCACAAGCTTCATGGTGGGTTGGCGCCTGCGCCTGTAGACCCATTGTTAATCCTAAATCCTTTAAAGTTAGTTAATACTATTATTAAGAAAAAACATTATTTTTGATAAATAACATTAAAAAGTAGAAAATTCTCTGATCAATTTCATTTATCATGGATCATAAATCTTACCTAGCGATCATTCCTTTTATGACCCAATCATAGAGGAAGAACTCTTTATATTTGCAGTGGATATTGTCTTTTCATGCTTGTTTGTATGTTATCTGTGCACTTTGTTTGATATTCAGCATTGAGACACCTATGGCATAGAGGCAACAACTTAACAGAACTGACAGAAAACTGAAGAGAATCATTCCTTCTTAGCTGCCATTCACTAATATATATATATATATATATATATATATATATATATATATATATATATATATATATATATATATATATATATATATATATATATATATAACATACACACACATATACTGTATAGACATAAACATAGATAGACACACACACACACACACATATTTATATATATATACACACACACACACACACATATATGTATAAATATACACATATTATACATATATTTATATAAACACATACATATATATGTATACATACATACATACATATGTATGTATACATACATACATATGTATGTATACATACATACTTATGTATGTATACATACATACTTATGTATGTATACATATATACATACATGTATATATACAATACATATAATATACATATATAGACATATATTATATATACAATATATATAATACACATCTTCTTTTAACGGTAGGTTCATGTCTGAGCTGCCGTGGTCACAGCATGATACTTAATTGTAGTTTTCATGTTGTGATGCTCTTGGAGTGAGTACGTGGTAGGGTCCCCAGTTCCTTTCCACGGAGAGTGCCGGTGGTACCTTTTTAGGTAATCATTCTCTCTATTTATCCGGGCTTGGGACCAGCACTTGACTTGGGCTGGCTTGGCCACCCAGTGGCTAGGTAGGCAATCAAGGTGAAGTTCCTTGCCCAAGGGAACAACGCGCCGGCCGGTGACTCGAACCCTCGAATTCAGATTGCCGTCGTGACAGTCTTGAGTCCGACGCTCTAACCATTCGGCCACCACGGTCTTGACGATCATGGGCTTCCATGATTTTTTCTTTGCAATTTAGAGCGGTGGTTTGCCATTGCCTTCCGCCCGGTGTTTTTATCGAATCACCATCTCTATTTACCCAGCACTGACTTGAGCTGGCTTGGCCACCCAGTGGCTAGGTAGGCAATCAAGGTGAAGTTCCTTGCCCAAGGGAAACAACGCGCCGGCTGGTGACTCGAACCCTCGAACTCAGATTGCCGTCGTGACAGTCTTGAGTCCGACGCTCTAACCATTCGGCCACCGCGGCCCCCATAATATACATATATAGACATATATTATATATACAATATATATAATATACATATATAGACATATATTATATATACAATATATATAATATACATTATATATATATATATATATATATATATATATATATATATATATATATATATATATATATATATATATGTACACACACACACACACACACACACACACACACACACACACACACACACACACACACACGCACGCACACACACACACACACACACGCACGCACACACACACACACACTTCAAAGGAACACCTAAGAAGTATTTGATGTATATTGCACACTTACACAAGATATGGCAAAGCCTCATCATATCTGAGACAAGCCAAAAAGTGCTGCAATATCCAGTTTGCCAAATAACCATCACATCATCTGAAAGTCTAGTTCAATACTGCCTTGCCTAAAAACTCTTAAGTTCAGGAGTGTAATGTCTAACAGAGAGAACAATTTTCTAAACCTATAACCATTTATACTAAATTTCAACATCAATAGATCAACCTTTGCAATGACAGATAAAGTAAAATAAAACCTCCGAGAATCTTACGTGGATGAGGGCCCATCTCCGGGTTATAAGGTGGTGGCTTCTGATCCATGCTCTCTCTCAATGAATCGCTAAAACACCAAATTCAATGGCCACTAGTCTGGAAAAAAACAAAAGAATGAAAGGGTAACCAAGACCCTGAACTTTTCTTAAATTATGGCATGTTACTTATAAAAAGACAGAATTACTCTGGCTATTATAACAACAGTAGCTAATATTTGTGTATGTATAAAAAAATGCATATCATATTGGCATGTGCATCTTTCGAACTGGCAAAAAGTCTAAGGCATGAATCAAACTACTTTCATCTTCTGTTTTACATGTACTTATTTACATGTATCAACTTTAAAAACAAGATTTACAGTTCTACACAAGCTAATTATTTAGAACCACAATGATGACACCATACAACTTACAAACAATTACAACTAAAACATTCATTGTATTAGTTTTCACTCTCTTATTTTATAAATAGTCAATGTTCCATGATAAGCTAATGACTGTTTTCTAAATGGAAAACAACAAATCAGTGAGTTGGGAAATTTTTTTGATTTAACTTAGTACTACTTCATTTTCTGTACATTACATCTGAAATTGTGATCAATGGTTTAATAGTCACTATAATCTATAAATAGTCACTATAATTCCAACATTTAAATATCCAACCTTTATAGTACTTGAGAAAATTTACTATAACCATTAACTAATTGCCAACGGGCATGGCATGTACATACATGCCATGCCAACTATGAATTTACTTTATTAATTGTTTTTACACACAGATGGCTACACCTGTACTAAGTCACCAATGAGCCAATTACGAGTACTGCCTGTCTCGCCTGTTCACCCTTTTCCTTGATTTACAAAAATATTTTACATTTTATCATCTTGCTGTTACCAAAGTTTGTAACATTATAGTAATTACAATGTCTACATTAAACATAACGCCATCGATATTCATAGCATCAGTAAAAAAGATGTTTTTCTAGCCAATTCAAGGAAAGGAGAAATTAGGTAAGGTCACAATGTCTACTAATTGACTCGTTTGTGGTTAAGTACTATGAGAGCCATCTATGCACAGAGACAGGAAGATTTGCAAATACTATTTAGTGTTTTGAGGACAGTAAGGTATGACACATATACTTGTCTACTGTGGTATTAGTTTATTAATTTTCCTTACATGCAGATTGCTTAGAGACAAAATAAGATTTTAATTTCCACTTCTTGTTTCTATTAGTACTGATTCTAATTCCAATAGTAATAATAATAGTAATGATATTAACATCAGAAGAAAGCAACTGATCAAGGCCATTCAACCATAGTTTCTAGAGAGTGCCAGTTTCAGGGAGTGATGAAACACAAAAATGTGTCGACCACCTGAATATGATATGATAGAGAAAAATTGGTATTTAAATTGACATAAATCTACAAAATTCTATCTGACTAAAGGCCGAGAACATAATGAATTAATACTATACAATGATTTTTGTCTATCAAAACACTGACAGAGCCTACCAGAAGGGTCATAATATAGTAAACACGACAATAATATGAAAAAATGTAAAATGATCTTGTGCATTACAAGGGAATGAAAGAGACCATGGAAGGCTGCGCCATGTTATCCACTCACTCTGATGTAGAACCTGTCAGGAGTGCCACACCTTTAGCATTAGTGCCTGTGCCTGTCCTGGGGCCAAATTAGTAGGTCTATTCCTGTCTCTGATCGGTTAAGATTTCCCGCATTGATTTGACACACGAACAGATATATATTACTTTAGATTAATATGCCAAAAATGATCAGCATAATTACTTTATGATTTAAGTATTTATATTATTGTGATAAGAAAAAAAAAAATACAGTGTTGTATTCACAATAGAACAGAACATTTAAATAATGACTGTATTAGGAAAGGACTGATGCTCACAAATTATTATCCAGATATTCAAACATCACCTTTACATAACTCATTTCAATTTCTTTTCTGGAATTTGGGCTTTTCCATGTAAAATAATTTCACAAGACCAACAAACACTTTTAAATTCTGAAAAAAATTAGAGTTTTGACTGATCTGTTAATTGATGATGCTTACTAACAGTACTGAATAATTCTACAAACGACATATGGCACTGTAATATTTACTAATATAACAACACTAACCACAAGATCCCATAAATAACAGAAACATTAATTTCATCACAAATAACATAAATATACTTCTACATACTTCCAACAATGAATGAAATGCAGGAAAAGCAAGCCAACAGAGGCACAATCCCCTAGAACAATCACCTGACTCGCATGCCAACACCTACAAAATGCATGACAGTCAGGCACAAGAGGAAAAATTAATCAAAACAAACCCTCAATATGTTAAAACAAAGCCTCCATATCACGCTAAGCCAATCTACCCAACTCTCACACATAAACACACTTACATACCCTATTAAACCCGACAAAACTCTTTTTAATATCTGACCCAGCTGCTTCTCTCTTCCGTTGACGCGGCCTGACTGTTATTTACTCCTTCCGACTTCTATCCCGTGAATGTGAGGAATCGCCTTCCGTCATATGATCGTGACGGGAAGGCTTCGCGGACGTCGGGGAAGAGACACTCCGGGTGCTGGGGGATAACGCG
>NC_051397.1:36993656-37021156 GCF_015228065.2 Penaeus monodon | reverse complement strand
TATTTTCTTTTGATTTGTAGCTAGCAATTCTATCTTTGCTCAGTAACTCCTCCCAAAAAGCGTGTAGAACTTTGCAGGTTGCCCGCACTTTGGATGGATGCAAATTTTGCCTGTGGCATCAGCTGGCTGCTCAAAAGGAATGCACAGACTCTTGGCCCCCATACTTGGACCCTTGGCTCCAGCCACTTCTTCTTGTGCTGATTCCTTCTTTATGATGTCCTCGCAACCTTCAGCTCCACAGAATGGGGCCAGCATTATGCTTTTCTCATCAAGGGCACTTGTGAATTCCTCCCAGCTATGTACCTGAAAGACAAGTTTTTTCTTGAAACAAGTTCTCAAATAAACACATCTGATCTACACAGAGATGCAGTTCATATGATTAAAAAACAGCCTGTACCATTCTACTTACTAATTTCTTGTGCAACTCTAATTCTTCTTTTGCCTTGGACAAAAGACTGGCATGAATTTCATCCAATAAGCCCTTGATTTTGTCAGCTAAATCAGCAAGAGGTAGGGTAAGCTTCTCTCCTGTGTCCCTCCGCACAGCCACCACTTCTTTCTTGGCCAGGTCGCGAGGTCCAACGTCCACTCGCAGGGGAACTCCCTGTAATACAAAATGAGATTCAGTAAAGTTCAACAATAAATAAATAGATTCAATAAAGTAAAACAGTAAATAATTTCGGTAAAGTTAAGCAGTAAATAGATTCAGTAAAATTTTACAGTAAGAAGGGTAGCAATTACATCAAGTTTTACCTATTCTAGCAGGTATTCAAGTTTTAAGACAAAAAAATATAAAAAATTGTAATGAATTTTGATCAGTTTCGATTCAACAGGTAAATTTTTACAATTTCTCCTCGTATAACTATACCTATGCATGGAGAATAAAAAGGGCGACTGTCAATAACAAAGCATCTACTCTTAGCTACTCTAAGGATTCTTGAACCATGGAAAGATGATACTGTATTATGAATATCCAAATATACAACATAATGAGAAAAGCTATATATTTTTTTAATGAATTAGAAGGCACAATGGTTCTTGATGATTTGAACCAGAGGCAATTTAAATCCCTCATGCATGGGTATATTTTTAATCATTTCAATTTTGCTGAAAGTATAATGTATCATTAACTAAAAGCACTAACAAAAGTGCAATTAGACCAAAAAATGTTGCATTCCGATTCATTAACACTGAAAATACGTAATATTATGGAGCCATTTGTGAGGGATTCAATTTCATTACAAAAGATTTAAATATTTCTGTACTGGATATCTGCATAGTAACTTTAAATTTAGTTGTCTTATAACTATATTTTTTAACTTGCATTCTCTGGAATTTACAGGTAAAACACTTTTGCAAAAATAAAGAAAAGAAAAGGAGGAAGGAATTTTCCTCAGAGACTATTAAGTCCATAAGCTAAGATTACACTACTTTTTTGAAATGATTAACATACACATTTACAAAATATTAGACTACACAACTGTAAGAAATAAATATCTCGACATTACATAAGTAAGTTACATATATAACTTGATGAATAATAATTTTAAAGTTTTTATGTGAACTTTAAAATAAGTGTAAATACTAAGTTTAAAGTTATAATACGGTATCTAAATCAAAGACAGCAATGCATATATACATATCCATATACTGTATTTATAACAATAATAGGAAGAACAAGAAACCACATGAATATGCTGAAGGCCTTTTCATTTTGCTTTTTTAGGATATAATGAACAAAAGATAAATAAAGGTATATATATCCACAGATGATGCTTAGAAGTCTTTGAAGTAGAAAACTTTTCTTGTATCAAGTATCCCATATGAAGACAGTAAATGTTTAAAAGCGTTGCATCCACAAGAGATGACATACATTTTTAAATATGTGTGCATTCAAACTACTATCACTTTGATCACCTACTTTCAGTTCCCAGTGATTAAACTTCCAGCCAGGACTGTAGTTGTCCCGCAGATCGCATTCTGCTCGTATTGATGACTCCTTTAGGTTGTTTTCTATGGTGCTGCATCCATCAAATAAGGAATTCTTCTGTTCGTCAGTCATCTTGGCATTAATTCCACAAGGAACAATCACCACCTGTGAAATATCTTGTCTTTAGGAAAGTTATTTTCCATAATAACCTCCACACCAAAATAAAGACAATGACTCCTGATATTGTGTTTTCTTAGGTAGACTATTTACATTCATCTTCAGCTCAATCCTAGCTTAACATCAAAAAATCCTGAGGAAATACCTGTACATCAGCAACTCTTGGTGGCAGAACCAGCCCCTTCTCATCTCCATGTATCATCACCATTGCACCAATGGGTCTTGTTGACAGCCCCCAGGAGTTCTGGTAAACATAAGACTTCTCTAAAGTCTTGGCATCTTCAAAAGTAATCTCAAACATCTTGGAGAAGTTCTGGCCCAAATGATGTGATGTGGCACCCTGAATGCCTCTTCCACTCTCAGGCACAAACGCTTCAACTGTTGTTGTGTAATCACCACCAGCAAATTTTTCTTTTTCCGTCTTTCGTCCTTTGACCACAGGAATGGCTAAGAGGTCTTCATACACCTAGAAAAGATTACAAAAATACAAATAAATTTTGCTGTGGAGATTTTAAATTCAAAAGTTATAAAACAATATGTGTAGCTTGGCAAACAGGTTTTCCTCATATGTAAACAAGAAAAGGTTAATGATACATATTTATTCATGAGGCAACCATGTCTAATGCATATCTTGATATATATAATACTTTAATTATCATTAGCATCCTCTTCTCGGAACATCATGTTTCACCTGAATATACCACAACAACATACACCAGAAATCCTAAGACTTACCCTCATTACTCTAAGAAAGGAAGAAAGGAAGAAAGAATGAAAGAAAAGACATTCATTACCCTTGCATAGATGTCTAAGATCTTCAAGACTTCCTCTTCGGCTTCTGCTTTTGTAGCAAATGCAGAATGTCCTTCTTGCCACAAAAATTCTCGGTTCCTGATGAAAGGCTGTGGGTGCTTAAACTCCCATCTCTGCAAATATCAAGAAAATAAATAAATGGGCTCTGAGACACTGAATAAAGGCAAAACAACGTGAATTTACATTCCCATTCTTGCAAGAATTTACAACATACAGAAGTAATTACAAAGTGGAAAAAAAAAAAAGAAGCAAAACCAAATAAAAATACAAGATGTTAGCTAATGTATATAAGCATACATGTATCAGCTCATACTAACCACAACATTATTCCACTGGTTCAGTTTTATAGGCAGGTCTCTGTGGGACTTGATCCATTTGGCATATGCAGGGTACATAATGGTCTCCGAAGTTGGCCTTATAGCAATAGGTTCTGCCATTTTGCTCTGACCTGAGTGTGTTACCCAGGCAACCTGGCAAAGATGAAGAAAGATTCTCAGTAATTGTGGAGAGTAAGTAAGCCTAATACTGTTGTTCATTATTCAAAATCAATTAGTGAATGAGAACTCTACCTAAGGGATGAATGCTATAACAGAAATCCTTTGGGTAAATCCATTAAAAAAAGTTGAGAAATAAAAAAAATGAAAGAAAAATATGAAAGCATTTTAAGAAAAAATATTCAACAGACTATAAGTTTGGTATGCAAAAACTACTGTTAATTATGGGATACAAAACAAGCTGAAACTACTCTAAATCATTTATTTGCCTGTAATATAATTTCATTTAATTTCTATCTACACTTTCTTTCATTTTAAACTAATCTTAAAAAACTGGTGTATATAAGGTGGTGGTGTTACTGGGAAAGATTTTTTTTTTGTATTATAGTTCCATTAACAGTGCCAAACTTAACATGCATTAACTCTAAACCTAGTGAGGAAGCATCAAGGTGTAATATGATGAATGTGAAACTACAATTGTATTTCTAAAATTTCACCCTTGAATTTGTAATCAGTTTTTCATTTGCTGCTTGGTAACTTCAGGTTGACTTTTTAGTTTACCAAAATTTTACCAAAGAGTTGGATCATTAAGTCATTGGTGCCAGGTGCATACACTGCCTGCTGTGGTCTTATTTTATTAACTCTGTTTACACATAGATGAGTTTACAAAGGTTCTAGGCCTGCCTATGCTTACATGTTAACCACATGTCCTGTATTTTTGTGAAAAAAGTTTTTTTCTATTAAAATATTTGTTATTACCCATGGTATTATTATTATTCATATACAAATATATAAATAAGCATATATATATATAAATAAGCATATATATATATATATATATATATATATATATATATATATATATATGAATAATAGTATCATTATCATTATAACATTATTAATTATAATAATAGCAACAAAAAATTCACTGATTCCTGATGACTCTGCATTGTGCAGCCATCTTTGTATAAACAAAGCAAATAAAAGAAAACCACAGGGGCCAAGGTATATATATGTACTTGTGGCACCAACTATTCTTGGGAAAAAAAAAAAAAAAAAAAAAAAAAAAAAAAAAAAAAAAAAAAACTATTACCCAGGTCATATAAATCCATGGTCTATAACTTCCTTTTTAGAAAAATAAATCCTTGATTCTGATTAGAGGTTGTGACAGCAAAAACAATACCAAAGTTCCTTTTACTATCACACTCTCTCCTTATATTCTGGGATAAAAAGTCTTCCACACCTTTATCAAATTTACTCAACTAGCAGGGAAGGCAATCATCAGTAAAATTCAATTAAGAGTCTCTGCTACAGACATCATTTGCTGTAATGATTTCATTTTAGATTTAGATTTTAAGCTTATTTCATGATTTTTCTCTGGTCATTAGTATTTCCTTCTCAATACATCTTTTCACTTCCCTTGTGTTATTCTTTCCTACTTCTCATTTCTTCCATTCTCTATCAACTTCTTTTGTTTAAATAATTCATGGTCAGATCCAGTGAGTGAATGACGACACATCTAGCCCTGTGGGTGTTTGTATGTATCCGCTATTTGTTTTGTAGATCTGCGAGGCTAGGTGTGTAGCTAAGGTTGCCTGCTTACAGGTTTGAATCTGACAGTGGCTTATTTGAACATCTTGTCATAGATAGATTTATTTATTCTTTTTATTAGCTAATTCTGGTCATCCTACATCAAAAAATCTAATCAGTAAAAATGGATGAATATGTATTCTCATCTACATTACAAACAAAATAATTAGTTACATAAAACAACCAAGGTACAAACTGCAAAATCATGGGAAAGTCATAATGGAATGGTGGATTTTAAATACATGTGATTTTTTTTAGTAAGAAAGGAAAAATAAGGCATTCACTGCACTATAGGTAAAACATAACAGATATTAATCCAAGGTGATATAGTAGCTTCAACCTCTGTATCTCATGCAAACTAATGACTGCCACACACCTATTATAAAGCATCAAAATTGCCAGACTAATGAATGCTAGACTGTACTTTTAAGTTTGAATGGTAAATGGTACGAATGTGACACAAGAGCCTAGATTTCAATGTTGAATCAAATTAATCATTTGTCTTTTGTAAAAAATCATACATAAAATTGCAAAATCATAGTTTTGCAGATATAACTAAATTGTAAATGTCATACTTCTTAAATAAGTTATAGACACTTTAATCCAACATCTGGGCTCTATTATCTACCTTGCACATTTTGCTGTAATGATAGTAGGTTTGCCTAGAGGGATAGTGTACCTTCTACAGACGTAAGAAGGGAAGACTGGATTCCCTGGCCTTGAAACCGCCAAATAGTCAGTCGCATCATTATTTGTACTTCTTCAATGGATGGTAACTATACTTCTTCATATCTTCCAGTGCTTCATCTTGTTGTAAAAGCAAATTATTTTAAAGAGGAGAGAAAAGAGGAGGAAGCAAAGATGTGTGAAGAACAAGAGAGGGAGTGTGTGGAGAAAGAGGAATATGAAAAAAATAATGGAAAAGGAAGAAGAGAAGAAAGAATAAGAGGAAGTAGAATGGAAAGAAGGAAGATCATTATAAAACTAAATATAATTTACATAAATGAATCTCTTAGCTGTGCATCTATCTTAAAAAGTGAGTACACTTGGGGAAAAGTTATCCTAGAAAAAAATAAAATAATAATGAAAGTAAAAATAAATAAATGAAAATGGCAATGCTTACCTCAGGTGCAAAGTCTTCAATATGAGCCTTTTCCTTTTCTAAAGCACTCTGGCTCACAAACATGGGGAAATAACAATTCTTTACACCCGTCTTCTTTATCTCTTTATCCAAGAATCTCTGCATTTCTTCCCAAATGGCATAGGCCCACGGACGAAGAATATAGCAACCAGAAACGTCATAGTATTCAATCATCTCTCCTTTGGTAAGGACCTAAAAATAAATGCAAAAAATAGATATTGGTGAAGTTGTATGGATAATGTTTCTACCATAAATGTGACTGCATGATTTTTTGTAATAATATTGACTATAATAAAGAATTGGGTTAAAGAGAAGAGAAGAGAAGAAGAGAAGAGAAGAGAAGAGAAGAAGAGAGGAGAGGAGAGAAGAAGAGAGAAAATAAAAGAAAAGAGAAAATAAAAGAAAATAAAAGAAAAGAGAAAATAAAAGAAAAGAAAAAAGAAAAAAGAAAAGAGAAAAGAAAAGAAAAGAAGAAAAAAAAAAGACAATAACAGTCCATACTACATTTCAACTTAGCAGACACTCACTGGGAATACTTAATAAATATCAAGAATATCAATAGTACTAAAATATATATACATATATTAAATATATATAATGTATAATACAAATGTTAATTTGTATTATGCTATTATGATATGTAGTTCTATGGTTTGTGTGAGTCCCATGTTTATGAAGCACAAGTAAAATATATCAGAATTCTTCAGAATTTCTAAAATAAGGATATGAGATAGATTAATTTCATTCATTTCATGAAGTAATAATAACAAATTTCTTAACAGGTTTCAAACTTTCAGACATTATCTTTACTCATTTCTTCTATACTGATCACTACCATATAAATACATATATAGATTCAGGAGTAATAACAATGGCTACGTTACCTGAGAATACCAGTCAGAAAAATTTGATGACTTGGATACTTCTAACCCCAGTCTTGTTTCCTTCTTTGGCCCGTCGGTTCCATTTTTACTCTTCTCATCTCCAGGTCCAGCCTTTCCTTCCTTTGAAGCCATATTTCTCCCTGAGTAGTTGTGTTCTGTTCTTCTGCAAGATAGCAACTGCTAATATAGTATAAAGGGAGAAACTGCAAAACAGACTGTGTTCTTGCTTTCTTAATGATTGCATACTTTTTTTTCTTCAAATTTTACAGTGAAAATCAGATGGAACAATCCTTTAGAACTTATGTTATAGTCTTATTTTTTTTATAATACTAATACAAATAATAATGATCATAAAAGCATTTGTTGTTTATGTGACCATATGTGTGAATACAAGTATATACATAATATAAAAGTTTAATTGTTTATGTCTGTTATGGAATTATTTTTGACAAATAAAACTGAAGCTACCTTAATATCATTAGAAAAAACTAACTTTAGGGTAGAGTATGACAATAGGAGGCCACTCTGATATCAGGTAAAAAAATAATGTTTAAAAACTGAAACTAGTGAACATCTTTAATATAATTACAAATCATTTGAAATTCTCTTGCTCTACTTCACTCTGAACAGAGATATTGAAAGTATCTCAGAACACGTGGTGAGAAAATACAACATATGTTTCATTCACACCCTATTATCTAATCTGAAAATCATCCCATATCCAATTATCATTATGACTGTGCCATTTTTAGAAAGTCTTAACCCTAGTTTATGTTATGTTGATAAGATTTGCTGAGATATTCATATAAATATAAGCATATACGACGAGAAAGAAATAAGCCCATCTTGTGAGCTCAACCACGACATACTAAATACATTAAGTACAGCATTCATCTTATTCTATATTTCAGTTACAATTAACACGACTAATATACTTAACACTTTGAAAACACACACTTAAAATAAAAGCCAGAAACTCACCTGCTTCGAGTGTCCGATGAATAGCCTGCCCACGACAGCGTCCAAGTGAACCTCCTCCTCCGATTTCCCTTCTGTTTACATTTTCACCTTGATCGAATGCGTGGCTCGGTACATGGATCTTTCTAAAATAGTTTAGAGCACTTATTTAGAGAAATGGTTAAATATGTTAGTTTATATGTATAAATTTTATAAAGTCTGTGATGAAAATAATATGTAGTAGGATATAATAAAGTAATAAAAATAAACGGCGAAATAAAACTCAGTAAGGCATTCGAACAGCAATACACGCGGTGATGCAATCGTGACGTCATAACTGTCATTCTCTGAGCGAACACGTGTTCGGTCGAGTCCTACTACGGCCGGATTTACTATTCATAGATGAAGGTACCAAAAATCCTCTGACTTGGATAACGGTCCCATATCTCGATAAGAAGGAAGTTTACTAAAGACCATATGATACATATTGTTCCTCGAAACGCTAAAGGTGGACTAGAGCTCGCTTATCTAAGTATAATACAATGTAATATAGCACCGGGTGTTTTTTTTTCTCTCGAATAGGCCTAAAAATTTAGATAAATAATATATTCATACTCGTTGAGCGATGTGCGCGTAGTTCCAATGTAAAGTCGCCTTCTTAATTTGCTGTATGTGGAAAATATGGTCGAAGACCAATAGGTAATGGTAAATTCTGATTGGAAATGCCGCCAAGGTTATTGCGAATGCCTGGCAACCCAAAGGTTGAACAACAAGGGGATTGGAGCCTGTATAATGCACATTGATTAAGTTGTTGTCCTCCCTTGCTCTCGTTTTCCGCAAACGGTTCCAGTCTGGATGTCAGGAAGATCTTCCTCATGCCAATGGCATCCTATTTAGGTGCTATCCCACTCGTTGCTTTGGGGGGGGGGGGCGAAAGTAACTCTACAGTTCAAAAGCCTGCAATCATTTATTTTCTTCTTCTTTTATATGGTTTTCCAATAGCCTGTAAATTATAATTTAAATAGTAAACACCTTGGAAATGCCAAGGTAGTTGCGAATGCCCATGTACAGAATGGTACATAAAAACTGATATCCAAATTACATTCACTAGATATGAAATGAGACAAATTTAAGCGTTGTTCTTTATTTAACGTACCGTATCTATCTATAAACTGTGTTAGTTTGGGAGGTCTGCCAAACCCGAGGCCACTCCATCTTCTCACGAGCCTCCACGTCTGAGACTGCTGCTCATCGAGGAACGAGCCGCGGGTACCCAGGAGGTCCACTCTCGGCGTGAGGGGACGCCACCGGCCCCCTCGCCTCCACGAGCCACGTCCTGGACGTCATCCCCCACGCCAGGAGGTCACGGGACGTTGGGCGCCGACGACGATCCGCGCTCGGTTCCTAGGCGAGCAGTCAGACGGAAGGGACGCTGGGACGCGTGGTAGCAGGCCGGCGGCGATGAGCAGTACGCTGCAGAAGGGGCATGGTGTCTCCGACTGGGGGGCGATCTGAAGGGTAGACGGGCCGGGACGCTGTCACCGTGGCACGCGAAGCAGTGCGCATGTCGGCGTACTGGACTCTTGGCCTCGTCGCACACCCTCCTGGCCACGTCCATTTTGGCTCTGTTGAGGCGGAGGCGATGCCGCAGGTACTTTCTGTCAGGGTCCACTGTATCATCTCGCCCTTCCGCAAACGTCGTAAAGCGGGAGCCGATGAGATCGCCCAGGTCCATGGTGCAGAATGAGGTGGCCAGGGCCAGACAGGCCATTAAGAGTCCGAGGTGGGAGGCCCGCGGTACCCAGGTCGCGGGGCACGCAGATGCCATGGACCGCGGGATACAGCCCAGGGCCGGGATACTCAAAACTTCCCGTCCGTTACAAGGTCGAGAACGTTGTGACCGTCTTACTACATCGTACCTTTCAATCTCCTTAGTACATTGTAAACCAACTATACAAAAAAAAAAAAAATGTAGTAAGTACAATGTCAGGCCCGTGTTTGCATTGTATGTTAATCCCATTGACTCCAAGAGACAAGAAATTATAATTTCTTGAGAAAGTAAACTGATGTAAACATACATACGGAAGAGTCACAGATCATCGGAATAATAACTCTTGCAAGTTTTTTTGGCTGGATAATTGGCATCAAAGAAGGTCATAGTAAAACAGATCTAAGAAATCTGTGATATCACAATAAAAGCTTATCTTTTTATAGAGAGAAACTAATGATTCCCTGTAATAGTGTCTTTCACACTGCAACTCTCGATGATAATATTCCTTGCCATTATGATTAAAGAAAACATTATCAAAGCCTATATTTCATTTCCTTCCCTACATTTCATATCATAATATTAGAGAATAATACACAAAGAAACTGTGTGGAAACTATGCCCCAAATTAATTTGTTTCCCATTAGTCAAATTATTTGCATTTGGTGAGTGCAAGGCATGTATATATATATATATATATATATATATATATATATATATATATATATATATATATATATATATATATATATAGATATATGTATATATATATACATATATACGTATATACGTATTCACATATATATACACATATATGTAAGTACCAACAAATCGAGAATTATATCTCCAAGGGTGTCAATGCAAATCAAAACACAGCTAAGAAAGAAAGTAAAGATAGAAAATCAGCACCCATTTACGTAGGAAATACATCTTGGCTGATTTTTAAACCCTATCAAGAGTCGGAAAAGTTAGTCTCTGACGCCAATCTATCTCACAAAGCATACACGGCCCCGTTTTCCCCGGTCCCAAAAAAAAAAAAAAGGTTTTTCCGCGGGGGCCCCAACCCGGCAAGTTTTTTGGGCCCAGGGAAAAAAAATAAAGGGGAAAAAACCGCCCAAAAAGGGCCAAAAAAAAGGTAACCTCAAAAAAATTTTTCCCCCGTCCCCGTTAAAACCCAAGGTTTTTTTTTTTTTTTTTTTTTTTTTTTTTTTTTTTTTTTTTTTTTTTTTTTTTTTTTTTTTTTTTTTTTTTTTTTTTTTTTTTTTTTTTTTTTTTTTTTTTTTTTTTTTTTTTTTTTTTTTTTTTTTTTTTTTTTTTTTTTTTTTTTTTTCCCCCCCCCCCCCCCCCCCCCCCCCCCCCCCCCCCCCCCCCCCCCCCCCCCCCCCCCCCCCCCCCCCCCCCCCCCCCCCCCCCCCGAGAATTGTGACCGTTCCTCTACTACCTTTTCTTTAACCTTTAAATCCCCTCTAAAAAGGCTTAAAACCAACTTTTAAAAAAAAAAAAATTTTATTAAGTAAAGGGTTTCCAGACCCCTTTTTTCTTTTTTTAAACTTGATAAGGCGTTAAAATTTTTTGGAAAAAAAGAGTAAAACATAAAACCAATTTTTTCCACGGGTTTCAATATAAACCTTTGCAATTTTTTTTGGTTTGGGCCAAAAAAAGGAATAAAAAACATAAAGAAAGTTAATCAAATAAAAACCCAAATTTTTTTATAAAAAAAACAAAATTTTTCCCTTTGAAAATTTTTTCCCCTGAAAAACCCGTGAAAAAAAACCCTTTGGGGAATTAAAAAAAAAATTTTTTAAAGCTTATTTTTTTTCCCCCCAAATTTTCATTTTCATTAAATAAAAATTTTAAAAAAAACAAAAATCCCCAAAATTTGCCCCTTAAAAATTAATTTTTTGGTGGTAAATGTTTTTAAAAATTTTAAATATAATTAATATCTTTTTAATATTTTTTTCATAATTTTTAATTTTTTTTTTTATATATCCCAATTTTTTTTTTGTTTTTTGATTGGGGGGATAACAAAAAAAAACAACCCAATATTTAATTTATTAATTAATTTTTTAAAAAAATTTAAAAACTTTCACGGATGAAAGATATTATTCCCCATTTAGATAAGGGGTTTAAAAATATTTAATTAACATTTTTAAAATTTAAAAAATAGATTTCTTTAAGGGGGGCCCCAATCTTTTTTTAAAAAAAAAACCTTTAAAAAAGGATGAAAAGGATAAAAAAACCCAAATTTCTAAAAATAAATCGGGTTATTTTTAAATATAAGGTAAATTATTTGGGGGAATCTTTTAAACCTCCCCTACAAAAAAAAAGTCAAAAACAAATTGCTCATAAAGTTTTATTGAATTAAAAAGTTTAAAATTTTAGGTTAAAAAAATAGATAAAAATTATTGGGGTTGTAATTTTTGGCCCTTGGAAAAAAAAATGAATCCAAACCCCAAATGAATCAACAGGAAAATTTAAATTTTGAATTAAAAAAAATGAAATTCAACATCTAAGGGGGAATTTTAAGCAATAAAAACCCATTTATATAATATTAAAAAAATAAAAAAAGAACATTTAAAATTTATCTTATAAATTCTTGCACTTTAAATCCTTAAATTTAATAAAATTAGGGAATTTTCCCAAAATTTTTAATTAATTTTTAAATAATTTAATTAATTTAAATTATATTAATATAAATGGCAATTAAGTAAAAGGGTATAAAAATATTTTTTATTATAAATTTAATTTAATCCAAATATAATATATATATTTTTAAGAAAATTTGTTTTTTCCCGGGTTAAAAGGAATATAATAAAAATATATAATATAAATTTTATAAAAATAAAAAATTTATTGAAAAAATATATACAAATAAAAAAACCCCCTAGGAAATAAACCAATTTTTAATAATATATTAAAAATTTATATAAATATTAAAATTTTAAATGCAAAAAATGTAATATAATTTGAATATTTATAAAATAATAAATTCAAATTATTAAAATTATATATTTATATTTAAAATTTATAAATTTTTAAATTATATTAATAAAATTTTTTTGGAAAGATAAAAAAGGAAAAAATAAAACTATTATTAATTTCTATATAATTTTTTAAAATAGGTTAAAAAAATTTAATTATTCCCTATTAGATAACTTTTTAAAATATTTAAAATACTTTAAAATATTTAAAAAATTTTATTTATTTTTTTAAATATTCCTTTACCTTTATAATATGTAAAAAAAATATTTTTATTGTTTTAAATGCTTTAAAACATACCACAAATACAAAAAAATTTTTAAAAAAAAATAAAAAACCCATATATTAATATATTTTTATATATATTATATATTTTAAAAAAATTTTATTTTATATTATATATATATTAAAAAATATAAAGCATTTTATGTTTTTAAATATTTTTAATATTTTATATATGTTTAAATTGAAAATAAAATTTATTTTTATTTTGTTTTCCCCCTTTTAAATATAATTTTAAAAAAAAAAATAGTAAATTTTAATAAAATTATAATTTAATATTTTTGCATATTTTAATTGTAATTTTATAATTTAAATATATTATATTTCAAAAAAAAATTTATATTATGCTAATAATTAAAAATTTAAATAAAAAATGTATAAATTTAAAAACCTTACAATGTTATATTATATTTTTAAATTTAATTTTAAATCAAAATTTTAAAAAACAATGAACTAAAATAAATGTATTTATATATATTTATATTTTAAAATTTTTATATATGCTTTTTTAGTTATATATATAACATAGTATCAAATAATATTTTTAATAATAGTTTAAAATTTTAACATACATATATATTAATATATAATTGCCATATATATTATATATTATTTTTATATAAATATATATGAAAATATTTATATATTAAAATATATTTATGAATAATTGAAATATAATATTTGTTAAAATATAATTATTTAAATAATTTTATATATATATAAAATATTAATATATATTATATATATACTATTTTAATAAAATTTTATATATTAACTTATAATTTTCAATCTAATATTATTTTATAAAAATAAAATAAAAATTTATTAAAAATCCATGTGACTTAAAAAACCCCCAAAAACCCAAAACCAAAAAAAAAAAAAAAAATATATACCTATAATAATTAGTTATATATATATAATAATTAAAAATAAAACTTCATGAGGGGTTTAATGGCACTAAGGAATTTGGTAAAAAGGAACCCCCCCAAGGGAAAAAAACTTTTTTTTAAAATTTTTTATCTTTTAAAATTAAATTTTAAAAAAAAAAAAAATAAAACAAATATATTTATATTTCTTTGTTTTGGACATTTAAAAATTATTTAATGTATTTCCATAAGGAAATATTAAAAGGAATAATTTTAAAATTATTAATTTAAATACCTTAATAAATATTATAAATTTAAATAAGTTAATATTATTTTCCTTTAAATTCAACTTTTTGGGGGGTTTAAATCCCACACCAAAGATAAATTAAAAATCTTGTAGTTTATTGTGTAAAAATATATTATATTTTTTTTTTTTATAAATTATATTTTTTAAAAAACATAATAATTAAAACAAAAAAAATACTCAATAGTTAAAAACCTGATTATTTTAGGTTGGGAAGTTTTGACTTTGAATAAAATAATTTATTTGGGTTAATAAGGTTTAAAAAATGTAAATTAATAATATTGATAAATTTAATATTTAAAATTTTATAAAATTAATTTTTAATACGTTAAATAAAAAATTAGAAAAAACATATTATTAAAATTTGTAAATAATAAAATTACTTGAGATTATTTTTATATTTTAAAACATTTTATTTTTTAAAATATATAATATTACCCACAAAATAATTTTCATTTTTTATAAGATATTGTATATATGTATTATGTTAAATAATAATATAATATATTTAATTTTATGATATATTATTTTATAGTATATTTTATAAATTCTATATTTTTTATTTTATGTATATATGATATTTTGTATCTATTTTTTTTAATGTATTTCCTATTCTATATTTTATATATATGTATATCAAATATATTATATATATTATTATTATATAATTATATTATTCCTCTATTTATAAAAATTTTATATATAGGGGGGTTTTTTTAAAGGGGTTAAATATAAGGTTTTTTAAAATTTTGTAAAATTTGTTTAAAATATTATAATTTTTTGGTTTTATACCTGTTTAAAATACAAAATTAAAACAAAAAAAATATGTATTAATAGTTATGTTATAGGGGAAATTTTATGGGTAAAATAATACCTATTAATAATTTAAAAAATTTAAATTAATATTTTTAATTGGATTTATCTTTATTTTATAAATGAAATTTTAATAAAAATAATAACACATAAGTTGTATATATGTAAATATATATTTTATAAAAGGGTAAAAATAACAAAATTTTACAAAACAAACAAACACACACATAAATTTTAACCCTATAAAATATATATTATAATTTCTTTTTAAAAATAAAAATTTTATATATACTATATATTTTTTTATAGGGTATAGTATATTTATTATATATTAAATATTATATATATATATATTATATATATTATATATTATAAAAAATTATATATATATTTTGTTGTATATCATAATAATTATATATTTATATTTTTTAAAAGTTTTAATTTATATAGTATATATTGTTTTAAAATTTAAATATTTAATAGTAAAATCCCCAATAATATTTTATAAGGGTTTATATAGGGTATATAAAAATAGTGTATTATACAATATTATATAAACATTTTGAAATACATATATGTTTTAGGATAATATTTTAAATTAAATATATATAAACTATATTATATTATATTATATAGATACTTTTTTTAATATATTTTAAAATTTACATAACAATAATTTGTAAATATATGCGTTATAGTATTTTATGTAAAAAATTAAAAAAAAAAAAAAATTATATATATATATATATATATATATTATATATAAATAAAAATATATTTTTAAAATATATTTTTAAATAGGGAAAGTTTTGTTTTATTAAAAATATATTAAAATGTATATGAATCTATATTAATATATAATATATTTTAAAACATATATTTAAAATTTTTATAAATATATATGATAATATAAAATATGTATATATTTATATATTTTAATATATAAAAAAATTTTAATTTCCCATTATAATTATATATATTTCCCAAATAGGGATATTAAACATATTACATTATTTAAATTTTTAAAAACAATTAAGATAAAAGAATATATTTAAACAAAATTATACTTTAAATTTAAAACTATACATATTTTTTTAATTATAATATATTTTAGAATATATTCATTTAAAATAAATAATATATTTAAATTATCATATATTTAAATATATAATTATTTTAATTTTTATAATATTAAATTATAAAATTTTATTTATAAAAATTTATAAAACATATATTTTACAAATATATACTTATTTACAACCATTAAATAAAATATTTTTAACACATTTTGGGACATATATTTAAAATATATAAAAAAGGGGGATTTTTTTTTTTTTTTTTTTTTTTTTTCCCCCATATAAACATAGGGTAACTTTTATTTTAAAATTATTTAACATAAAATTTACACACATATAAAATTTTTTTTCCCACATATAAAACATAAAATTTTCACATATATAAATTTTGTACACCTTTAACACAAATTTCAATATATTTTTAATATTTTAAAATTTCCCTTTTATATTTAAAACATATAAAATATTACACATTAAAATTTTTACAAAAATTACATTTTAACTTTAACATTTTTACAAAATATATACAAAATTTAAAATTTATAGACAATTTTTACACATATATACTTTTTTTAAAATTTAAAATTAAAAATATTTTTTACACATTTTACATAGTTTTCCCCTTAAAAAATATGTACATTTTTTACCATAAAAAATATTTAAAATTTAAAAATATGTAAAAATATTTTTTTCACTTTAAATTACTTTGTCATTTTATGTCCAGTCAAATAAATATATTTAAATATACAATCGCCATTTTTTGTACAGAAATTTTATACATATTTTTACACATTAACTTTGGGTACATTTAATGTCCCTTTTTTTAAAACATTTTTTACAAAAAATTTATATTCATATTTTAAATATATTTTAAACAGAATTTAAATATTTTTCCAATATACCCCTATTTAATTTATTACATTTTTTTAAAAATATATTTGAAATTTTACATTTTTAAACATATTTTTAAACATATGTAAAATTTTATTTAAAAAATTTTTCTATTTTAAAAAAAATGCGTTTATAATTTTAAATATAAAATTTTACAATTTACCAATTTTAATTATATTTAAAATTATATACACAAAAATTTAAAATTTTCAATTTTAAAACATTTCAATTAAAACTACATATAAAAATTAAATACTTTTAACAATATAAAAATTTACAATAAAAAATTATCAATTTACAGATTAAAATACCTAAAGGAAAAATACAAAAAAAAGGGGGTGTTTTTAAAAAATTAAAAACAACACAAACAATTTTTACACAAACATACATTTACAAAATACATACATTTACACAAAAAAATAAAATATCATTTTAACATATACATAAAATTTAAAATGAACATACCTTTACACATATACATACATTTACCCCTATACTACATTTTTACACTTTAAAAACAGGGCCCCAAATAACATACAAAAACCAAACAACTTTTTACACAAAAAATTTTTACACAAACAACAACCAAACAAACAAACATATATACAAAAATTTACACAAACCAATTTTTACACAAACAAAAACAAAAGAAAACATACAACTTTTAAAAAACCAAAAAACCTTTTACACATATACAACAACACAATACATATTTTTACACAAAAAAAGGTAAAAGCAAACTTTACAAAAAAACATGCACATAAAAAATACACAGACAAAATTTTTAAACACATACGTAATTTAAACATGACAAATTTAAAACCTATTACAATTTTTTTTTAAACCATTAAAAATATATTTAACATTAAAACATATATTAACACATGACATTTTTTAAAAACATGTCCAAAATTTTTTTACACAGCCATAATTTCCACTTTGTCTATATTTTTACACTTTAAACCATAAGTTAACATGTCCTTAAAATTTAAAGCCATAATTTCCCTTTTAATATTTTTACACATTTTCCCATTTTCCCCAACAGGGCAAATATTTTTAAAATGTACATATTTTTCACATCTCCAATTTTAAACCCCACATGCCATATATTTACCCCCAATTACATATTTTACACTTTGTACATATTTTTAAACTGTACATAATTACACTTTAAAAAGTTTTTTTACAAAACATATAGTAACACAAAACCAAAAATTTTACACAAAAAATTTATATTTAAAAACTGGTCCCCATAAAAATTTTACACAAGGTACATATATTTACCCAAACAAAATTTTTAAACACAACTTAACATATATTTACCCTTTACATAAAATTTTCCCACAGACATTTTTAAAATGTTTTTTCCTTAAAAATTAAAATTAAAATATTTACACAAAATATTTTAACATAAAAAAAATTTTAAACTAAACATAATTTTTTAAAACATAAAAATATGGGTTACACATAGGGATATTTACACTTTATCCCTAATTTACACATAAAAACAAAATTTTTACACATTATACAATATTTAAAACAACTAATTTACACATAAACAATTTTTAAAACATATCAATATTACACATATACCCTTTTCCCACTTTATTACATATTTTTACACATAATTTTTAATTTAACAACAATATTTACACATACATATTTTTTAAACATACAATATTTACACAACAATATTTCCACATAACTATATTTACACAACATAAATTTACACATACATATTTTTAAACACATACATAATTTACATATACATATATTTAACAAAACGCATAATTTAAAAAAATTAACAATTTTACACAAAACAAAATTTCCCACATTAATTTCACATATACAAAATTTTTTACACATAACATATATTTACACATATACAAATAAAAATTTACAACATTTTTTTAAAAATTTTTAACATTTTTTTTTTTTTTTTTTCAAAATATTTTACACATACAATATTTACACTATCTTTATATTTCCCAATATCATATTTTTTAAAAACATACATATTTTTACCCTATCCCTATTTTTCCCCTATGCTATTTTTACACCATATCATAATTTAAAACATACATTTTTTTTTAACTTTTACATATTTTACACATTTTCCCTGTTTTAAAAACATATCCCTATATTTACAAAACATATTTTACACAATACATTATTTACAAATACATATATTTACACTACATATTTTCACATATCCATATTTTTTACATTTACTTAATATTTTTCCCTATTTACATTATTTACCTATTTACATTTTTAACATTTTACATATATTTACATAACTTTTCCCTATATTTATAAAATTTTTACATATTTCACTATTTACAATATTTACACATTTTACATATTTTTAACAGGACTTCCCATAATTTAAATTTAAATATTTTACATATATTTACATTTTACTACATTTACATAATTTTCATATATTTACATTTTTTTTCATATTTACAATTTTTTACATATTTTTTACATTTTTTTACTTTGTACTTAAATTATTTACATGTACTTACTATATTTACATGACGCATTTTATTTCATATATTTACATACATTTACATATTTTTTTCATATGTTTACTTTATTTTTTACATTTTTCCCTATATTTACAAAAATTTTTACTTTATTTACATCTTTTAAAATTATTTTAAATATTTTTACATAACTTACTTAATTTACAAATATTATTTGGGGGTGTGTTTATTATATTTAAAATATTTTGAAACTATAAAAAAATTTTCACATAAAAAATGTTCTTCCTGTAATACCCCCCCCTTTTCCCCGGTGACCAAAGGGAATTAAAAAACATTTTTTGCTTTTTTTTTTTCTTGGTGTCTCCCATGCTCTAAATTCTAAAAAAAACAGAAAATTTTGCTTATTGTTTAAATCTTTGTGGTGACATTATTTTTGTAATGGGGCCGATATTTCGTAAATTTAATTTTGAGACAAAAATTTGAAAAACTATAATAGTTATGGGAACCCAAAGGGAATCTAAAACTATGATAGTGATTTCGTATTGATATTATGGTTATGTTATGGTGATTTTTTTGATAATTTTTAACCCCATGACATTACTTTTCAGTGAGTTTTTGAAAAATTGTTTGGGTTAGGAAAGAATTGTTCAACCCGGAAAAAATGTGCGTTAAAAAAATCCTTGAAAATCGATTTTTTACAATAATCGCGGGGTTATCAAAATATAGGTTTATTTTCCCCTTTTTCTTAAATGCAGTGATATTTCGAAGCCCTTTTTGGGCCGGGGCTGTATCTCGGGGTTCCCCCGGCGTCTGCGGGGCCCCCCCGACCTGAAACCCCGGGGCCCCCTCCCCCTGGGGTTTTCTTAAGGGCCCTCCCTTTGCCCTGACCACCTCTTTCTGCACCAGGGACCTGGGCGATCTCATCGGCCCCGCTTTACGACGTTTGGGGGAAGGGCGAGATGATCAGTGGCCCCTGACAGAAGTACCCGCGGCAAACGCCTCCGCCTCAACAGAGCCAAAATGGCCCTTGGGCCCGGGGGGTGTGCACGAGGGGGCCCAAAAGTCAGTTTCGCCGACATGCGCCACCTGGGTTTTGGTGGGCCACGGTGAAAGGCGTCCCGGCGCCGCGTCACCTTTGGGTCCGCCCTCTCCCGCCCGGAGGGCCACCATCCCCTTCGCAGCGCTTTCCCGCTCATCCTGTCCCGCGACGGCCTGGCTATCCCCGGCGCAGCCCCGCGGCAGCGTCCCTGCCGTCTACTGGCCCCGCCCCCGGGGAAAAAAGGGGGCGTGATCGGTTTGCTCGCGCCCCCCAAAGTCCACACCCCTTCGTGGGGGGATTCGTACGACGACGAGGAGGGGCGTCCCGGGCCCCGGGAGGCACGGTTTCCATCCTTTCCCCCGGAGTTGACCCCCCCTGCGCCGTGGCCCCGGGGGCC
Organism: Penaeus monodon; assembly: GCF_015228065.2. Classification (NCBI taxonomy): domain Eukaryota; kingdom Metazoa; phylum Arthropoda; class Malacostraca; order Decapoda; family Penaeidae; genus Penaeus; species Penaeus monodon. Next base: position 37,000,263 of record NC_051397.1, on the reverse strand, counting down.
TGTTTCCCCGGATGACGCAGAAATCTCAGGGGTGGAGGTCGTGGAGGGATGGAGGGGTCGGGTTTTGGGGGAAACCCCCCAAACAACAAAGCTTATAAAAGATACGGTACGTTAAAATAAAGAACAACGCTTAAATTTGTCTCATTTCATAGTTTGTAGTTAGGTATTTACTTTCTAACTATAGGTCTTGGGCCAATATTTACAAAAGACAAAAAGGGGAGGATCCCCCACATGTCGAAATATGTAGCGGGGTTACACCAAAAAAAATTTCAGGAAAAGATTACAGGCTTTTGGACTTAGAGTTTAAAACCCTTTGCCCCCCCCCCCCAAAAACAATGAGTAGGAACACCCAAAAAAGGAAGCCATCTTCATAAGGGAAAATCTTTCCGATAGGCCCGACCTTTTTTCGGAAAACGAGGCAAGGGAAAACAACTTCATCATGAATAGTGCGGAAAAGAAAAGCCCCGGGGGAAAATTTTTGCAGGGGGTGCCACGGGAGACGGGCGAAAAAACTTAGCGGGAAACTTTTTTAGCATATATATATATGGGAAAACCCTATAGTATGGAAAACCCAGGCGTGGGGGAGCTGGGGGTTCCTCGGGGGGGGCGACCCTCCAAAGGAAAAAAAACAATCGATATTTCAATAAATCTTGCGCTTTTCCCCCGTCAAAAAGATTTTTTCTTAAAGGGGCACACCTTAATAAAATTCGATTTCGTTAATAATATGAGAATATTTTTAACGCGGGCAGCGTTAGTGACATTACACCGGAAAAACCCAAAACCAAAAAAAATAAAATTTTTTTCGTCCTCCTGGTTAAAAAACTAAACAGATAATTTTTCTCTCAGTTTCCTATTTTCCCTTTTGCCAATTTCTATCGAAAAAACCACTTCTCTCCCACCCCACCGATTTTCCCGCTTTTTGGTTTTAAAAATTATTCACAAGAAATCTTTTTTAAATTTTTTTTTTCTCTCTCGGGTTCTTAAAACGTATTCCCTCATGGCCATATTTTTAATTTTTTTTCTCTTTTTCTTTTTCTCCCCCTCTCCCTCTCTCTCTCCCCAAAACCCCAAAAAAACCCAAAAGGAAAAAGGCCTTATGTTGCTTTTCTACTCATGCTATCTCAAAATTTTTGCTGATCAGATTATGGTTCTATTTTAATGAAAAAAACCCTTTAGTTCTCATCCTGATTAGTGTGTTTTTTGTCCACTAATAACCCCTTTATATGGGGCCCCCCTAGCCAAAACCAATCCCCATAAAATAAAGTACATATCTGCATCTAGACCCATCTGGCTCCCCATTTTCTTTAAAACATTGTCTATATATTGCTGTCAAATTGGGGGGGAGGGAAAAAAGACAATTTTATGGAAAGGAAAGGTTTTGGGCTGGGGTTTAAGGGGGGTGAAAAGGAAAGGGAAAAATAGTTGGGGAAAACCCCGGAAAGGAAAAGACTGGGGCCCTATTGAAATGAATTTTAAAAAAAAGGGGGATGGCCCAAAATGGAGGAAAAAAAAGAGATAGGTGCCAGGGGGGAAAAAGGTGCCCAAAAAAAGGCATGTCGCAGGACAGAGCATTAGAGTTAGTAGTGATATGTATACACTCAACACAAAACACAAACCCCAACACACAATTTGTTGGGATGGGTTAAATATATATTAAAAATTATGAAATTATATAATTTTTATATATATAACATAATATATATATATATAAATAAATATATGTAAAAATTTTAAAAAAATATATATATAAATATATATATTAATTATATATATTTTATAATAATATATTTTTATTATTTAAAAATACACATGCAAATACATGGATACACACAAAAAACCCCAATGTATAATATGTATATGTTTCATATACATAAAAATTTTACACACACACACCCCACACACACACACACCAAAACACAAAACCCCACACCAAAACACACACACACCCCACACACACACACACACACACACACCATATATTAAATAAAATATTAATATATAGAAAATAAAAATATATTATATATATTGTGGGTGGTGTGTGTGTGTGTGTGTGTGTGTTGCTATATGTATAATATGGGTTTTAAAGCAATTACCTACATAAATATATATATATTATATATATATAATATTATATTTTATATATATTATATTAAAATTTAAAATATATATATTAATCTAAAATATATACATATATATATAAAAACCCTATATATCTATACACAAATATTTACCCCAAAATTTATCTAATTTTTATATCTAATATTTTTTATATTATAATATATATATATATACCTATATCCTATAACCCTATAGTATTATTTCACATTTGATAGTCATTTAATTTTATTAAAGTGTGGGATATATATTTATTCTTATATATATATATATATTATATTATTTATATAATATATTCACCCCACACCCCACACACACCACAAAATAAAAAAAAAAAATATTATATAAAAATATTATATATAATATTATAATATATATCTATATTTTATATAATATATAAATGTATGTAATTTTATATGCCGTATGTTATGCATATATGTAGTATGTATAATTCATAAATATAGTATATTGTTTTGTAAATGTATTTAAAGGTATAATTTTGGCCAAAATAAAAATGATAGAATATATATGTATAAAAAATATTTTATACATATAATTTATATTATATTAAAATATTTTATATTTTTAAAATATATAATTATATATTAAAAGATAAATATTACATAGTCATGCATACATCATACAGATATATTAAAATAGTATTTTTCCCCATAAATATATATAATATATTCAAAATATATATATAAAACCTTTTTATTATATATATATATATATAATATATTATACATTTGACTATTTATATATGATATATATTTTTTTTAAAGGTAGGGTTTTAAAATTTTTGCCGCCGTGGTTTACAGCCCTGATACTTAATTGAGTTTACATATATATATATATATATAAATTTATATATATAATATTTTATATATAAAAATTTATATATATAAAATATATATTAAAATATTTATTTTATATATATTATATATAAAATTTATAATTTAATTTAAAAGATGTATGGGATGTTGTTTGTATGTATGACTTCTCTCTCCCCTCTCTTATCTATCATCAACTTTATACATATTTTATTTTATAATTTTTAATATATATATATATTTTATATATATTAATACAATATATTATATATAAATGCATATATTATATATATAAAATATTATATAATTTTATATATTAAAATATTTATATAGAGAGAGAGAGAGAGAGAAAGGGAGAGAAGAGAGAGAGAGGGGAGAGAAAGAGAGAAAAGAGAGAAGGGGGAGAGAGAAACAGGCGACAGACAAACCCAAAAAAAAGAAAGAGACGCGAAAAGGAATGAAAAAGCAAAACCTGGAAAATTCCAAAACCCGATGTCTCATTTTTCTAATTCCCAGGGTTAGCGTGACTTCTCCCCCCCCCCCCCACCCCCCCCAAACACCCTCTTCCCCCTTTCCCAATTTCCCTAGAAAAATTTTTATTGGCATTTTTTAAAAGGGGAAAAAAATACTCTTTTTAGAATCTAATTTTAAATTTTTTTTTTTTTCTTTATTTATTTTTTTGGGAATTTTAAAATTTCAGGTAAATGGGGGAAAAATTTGAGTTATAAAATGCGGGGTGATTGTTTTTAAATGTTATCGATTTAAAACCCCAAGGAAATTTTTTAAATTTTGAAAGAAGCCAGATTGTGGGGGCAATGTTGATATCGTCCAACATGCCCCTTGTGTACTGACATCTGCGTAACCTTGACTGGAAAATATGTTTAAAACCGCCCCCCAAAAACCAAAATTTCAAAAATGTTTCCCTCATCCATAGATGTAAACTTTTTAATACAGATTTAAAAGAAAACACACCAAAACCACACAAACACACACACAACACACCACACACACACACACCAAACCACACACACCCCACCCACACCACACACACACAACACACACACCCAAAACAACACACCCCACACACACACCCACACAACACAAAACCCCCCCCACACACAAACACACCACACCACAAAACCCCACAACACACACCCCACACAAACACCCACACACACACCACACACAACCCCCACACCAAAACACAAGGGTCACGTGTTTTTTTTTATTTTTTATAAAAAACCCACAAATTCTCCCTCACCGCTAAAAGCGAGTATTCCAGAAAGCGGTGAAAACAACATAAAAACATTTTATGCTATGTGTATATGTATATATTGTATATTATAGTCATAGTTTATAAATATCCCTATATATACCCCACAACAACACAAAACACACACCCCACCACACACACACACACACACACACCAAAACACACCCTATTAAAAATTTTATATATTATATATTTTATATAAAATTTTATAATATTTATAAATTTTATATATTTATGTATATATATGATTTTAAAAATTTCTTTACACTTACCTTTTTCCCAAATAATATATGTATATAGGCATTTCATAAAGGGTTTGGATAAAAACTTATATCTTAATAAATTTTTTATCTATCTAATGTCATTCATTTTTGTAGCCAGCTAGTATTGCATCACACACACACCCCGCAAAACACCACAACACCCCACACAACCCCACACCCAACACACCCCACACACACCACACACAAACACACACACACGCACACAACACACCCCACACACACACACCCCCCCACACAACACACAACAACCCCACACGGGACACACCACCCCCCACACATATAAATTATAAAAGTAAAAAATATTATATTATATTTTATATATAATTTATAATATATATATATTTACATATTAGTATATGTATATGTATGTGTGCATAAAATTTTATATAATACATTTTAAAATTACATATGTATATATATCTATATCTAAAATCTATATATAAATATATATATAAAATAATTACATATTAGCATATATATAATACATATCATATACATATACAAATACATATATCATATTATATACATATACATTATATATAAATATATCAAATATATCATATATATATAACCTATCTATACATATATTTATATACATATAATAATATTTTAAAACAAAATACATATATATAAACATTACACATATACAATATATCATGTATATACATCATACAATATAACATAATATCAACATAATAATAATATACACATAACAATATATATGACATATATACAATTATATACCATAATATACATATATAAATATATTATCATATCATATTACAATAATATAACACATATATATTAACAATATTCTATAAAAACATAATTATTAACATATTATAACATATATAATCATACATAACACATATATACATATACCATATATTAACATATATATACATAATATATACAATATACATATATACACATATACATACATATACTAATACATAATATATATACAATATATACAATATATACATATATATAATATATATAATATATATCATATATACATACATATATATTACATATACATATATACACATATATATATACACATATATATCAATACAATATTATACACATATAATATATTATAACACACAATATACATTCTATATACACCCCACATATATATAATATATTTACATATATTTACATATATTTTACATATATTTTACATATATTTACATATTTACATATATTTACATATATGTATTTGTGTGTGTGTTATATATATGTGTATATATATATTTGAAACTATACCAAATTCACATATTTTGTTCTTCCTGTAATACAGACCCCGTTCCCGGTGACCTAAGAATTAGAACATGTTTGCTTTTCTTTTTCTTGGTGCCTCCATGTCTCTAAATTCTACAAAAACAGAAAATATTGCATTATTGTTTATATTCTTATGTGGTGACATTATATCTTTGTAATGTGGCGATATTCGTAAAGTGATATTGAGACAAGAATAATACTATAATAGTTATGCGAACTCAAGAATCTGAAACTATGATAGTGAGTCGGTATTGATATTATGGTTATGTTATGGTGATTATTTGATAATGTTAATCATGACATTACGTCAGTGAGATTTGAATATTGTTATGGTTAGGAGAAGAGATTGTTCTAACAGGAAAATGTGCGTTGAAAAAATCCTTGAAAATCGATTATATTACAATAAGTCGCTGGTTATCGAAATATAGGCTATCTATCATTTTCTTAAATGCATGTGATATTTCGAAGCCCGTTTCGCCTGGGCTGTATCTCGCGGTCCGCGGCGTCTGCGTGCCCCGCGACCTGAGAACCGCGGGCCTCCCACCTCGGGCTCTTAATGGCCTGCCTGGCCCTGACCACCTCATTCTGCACCATGGACCTGGGCGATCTCATCGGCTCCCGCTTTACGACGTTTGCGGAAGGGCGAGATGATACAGTGGACCCTGACAGAAAGTACCTGCGGCATCGCCTCCGCCTCAACAGAGCCAAAATGGACGTGGCCAGGAGGGTGTGCGACGAGGCCAAGAGTCAGTACGCCGACATGCGCCACCTGCTTCGCGTGGCCACGGTGAACAGGCGTCCCGGCGCCGCGTACA
>NC_051397.1:36983656-36986156 GCF_015228065.2 Penaeus monodon | reverse complement strand
TTCGTGGGAAGTGTAGCAGGTTTGGGTTTCAACTTGTGTGACTGATAAGTGAAGATTAGTGGTTACTTTGTTTTTTTTATCGATATATCGCCTGTCGTATAAGTTATGTATTTTTTATGCGGTAAGTTATGACGGGGTTTTAGGATTCATGTGCATCTGATGCTTTTTATATAATCATATAAATATACCTAATATTTGAGAGTACTGGAATCCAATCTAGCACAAGACGTGAGTAATCATAAAAGACATCAAATTAAACAATATGATTATAAATAACATTCCATTCTTATCATCATTATTTCCCATAAACATAATTATATTTACTATCATTATATGATCTTTATTAGGCATTATTTATTATACTTTATCATCATTGTATTGTACATATATTATCGACTTTACTATCATTCTATTTTATTCCCATAGACCTATTCCTAACTATACCCCATCTAACCATAGGTGTTGCTGGTTGCCAACGTGGCGACCTACTGAGGGCTTACCATCCCCTCGTACAACCAAATGAATGCACTTGCTGAATACTACGAGGGCCAAGATTTCGTCATTCTTGGCTTCCCTTGCAACCAGTTCGGTCTGGTAAGAGGATGTTGTTCTCTGTGAGGGATATGGGTTTCTGGAAAATGGATATTTATTGTTGTTTTTTGTTAGTGTGCTTGTGTGTTTGTTTGTTTTTGTCAGTGTGCTTGTGTGTTTGTTTGTTTGTATATGTGTGTCTCTATCTCTGTGTGTCTTTATGTCTGTCTGCCTGTCTCTCTCCCTCTCTGTATATGATAGATGGATATATCTATCTATCTGTCCATGTAATGTAGATGGATAGAGGAAGGAGAAAGAGAGAACTTTCTCGACATCGCTCACTTTTGCCCATTTCATATAATTATTTTTCATACAAGCCCTTTATTCGTATGTAGTGTCCAAAGTCAATTTCACCAAGGCAGAGTCATCGTTTGCATTAGTTTCTCTATTTACTTTGCTTATGTAAATGAAAAAAGAAAACGAAAAAGAGAGAAAGAAAGAAAGAAAGAAAAAAGAACAAGCATTATATGGGGGTAATACCTAATGAACAGTTAGTTGCTCGTTTGTTGTAATTTCGTCAGGCATTTCCAGTTGTGGATAACAAAGAATCATTATCTTCTCGGTCAGTCAGAATCTTAAGCTGGATGCTAAAACTCCATTGAACACAAAGAAATGAAAATATAATTTACTATACTAACTGTTTAGAAGAAGAGAAAAAATGCGTTCAATCTTTTGCGATTTGGGCCATAGGTTGTCATGAATTCTCATGATATGCCTCCAGGACTTAAGGTAATTTGTATTAACCGTGAAATGGAATAAATGCAAGTTAAATTATTGTACACAACGGCAAAGTTTGTTAGGAAGCTGCGAAACGGCACTAATCAAATTGAACAAGGGATATATAGATAAATGACCATAGTGTAAAAGTTGACTCAGTATGTCCACTGAAGTTGTAGTGAAATGCTTCCTGTTTTACTGGTTTTATGAATAGCTTATAAATGATGAAAAATAACAAGGGAGATCCGTTTTCAATAGTGATTTTTCGCTTTACATCTCTTTTTTTATATATTTTTTTAGATCTCGTCTCGTTTCAAAATCGTATTTTCAGAAGATGAAGAAACATGTCTAATTAACATTCCTTATGTGAATAGTATGAAAAGCTGCATGATTATTTAACCGCACAATTGCTTTTAGAGAAAGGGAGTGTAGTTACCGCACCAAACAAGAGTAAAAGTAATACAGTTCCATATTAATTCTCTAGTGATTTATGGAATATTTTTTACTTGCTTTTGCCTCCACTTTGCGCTCCATTTGTTTAATCATTTATTTTCTTGGTGTTGCGTGAGGTTTATGTGAAAACAAATACTGACGTCGTTTCTGCTGGAAAATTATGGGTGTGTTACTCCTGGAATCGAACAAGTGATTATATACTGGTAATGATTTATATGTCTTGGATATGCTTATCAGCCAATAAACGAAATTAAAGGAACATTAAACTAAAGTGTAGCTAAAAGTACTGCTTGTGGATGTTTGCGTTCGTGTCTTTTACCGGATCACTATTTGATATCTTTAATCCCTTGTCTCATCAATATCAGTTTTATTATTCCCGTTTATTATTGTTATTGTTAACTTTCCTGCTGTAATATGTCCATATATATATATATATATATATATATATATATATATATATATATATATATATATATATATATATATATGTTGTGTGTGTGTGTGTGTGTGTGTGTGTGTGTGTGTGTGTGTGTGTGTGTGTGTGTGTGTGTGTGTGTGTGTGTGTGTGTGTGTGTGTGTGTGTTTTACAGTACAAATGCTAGAATTCAGATCACACGGTTATACTTTCCTCATAGAAAATGGGTTTGTTATCTGCATAAAGTTACCGTAGACTTGTATATTTTTTTAAATTGAGTTCTACCTTATTTCTTTCTTTCTTTTTCTGTCTGTTTCTTCCTTC
>NC_051397.1:36973656-36978656 GCF_015228065.2 Penaeus monodon | reverse complement strand
ATATGGCATTGTAGTGTCAAATGGTGACGTCACATGAGACGTCACATAGTCCATGACATCAGAATGCTGCAGCGGTGACGTCACGTTACCGGACGAAGACGGAGGCCTATGTACTTCATGTTCACGATACACACGTACAACACTGACAGGATAATAATAGATACAAGATCTTTCTAAAAGGAGAATATGAACCTATGCGGATATCGAGAAATAGCGGTGCATAGTCGGCTAGTTCACACTACTCTCCTGGGCAAATTTTCCGGAAAAAAAATCTACGGTCGTTTTACAGTTCATATATAGAAATGAATGAGATACGAGAAGTGGTGTTCAGGTTTGAGTCAAAGTTTGTAGTTCAGATGCGAGAAACCAATGCTCGTGATGGAAACAAAGGTAAGAGGTGAAAATTTTGCCCATTCCAGCTAGTTTGCAAATAATTAATTTATTAATTATTAATATTCTGAATAAATAAAATTCACTCCTGCAGTTCTAGACGAACCTCAACACTTCGATCTTGTGATATGAGACTGTGTTAGCAGTGAAAGACTAGTGCTGGCTAAGAATGAACATTTAAGTCGGCGTCGTGGCTATTCATCTGATGTTTCTTTTCCTATTGGGGCTCCGTTCAAAAGTCTGGCGAGGTGGGCGGTAACCTCAAAAAAACAAACGAGACGATATTAGTACAAGAACTGATTCACGTGACCTTATAATGGCGAGGAAGAATCCGCGAGAACATTTCTTTCACTCAAGGCTGGTTCGGTTCGGGAGGGGGGGAAACGCCTCACTGATAAGGTGTAGAGAAGTCAAAGTTCTTTTAACTCGCACACAAAAAATTCAATCGTCTCGTTATGTCATCTTGTACAGGATTCCGGTCCAACCACGTCAAGTTAACAGGCACCTAACATTATGTTATGCGGCGCTCATGCCAAACCGCTTGGAAATATGACTTCTATACCACCAACTTCAGGAGGAAACGTGACTTCCACATCAAAAAACTCGTATTTACGTTGTGGTGGCAAGTTTACTCGTGTGAGGCTCCCGATTGAGTTCCGAAAAAGGTGATCCCCGTCACAAAGTTAGCGCCATGTTTACAGCTAAGGTTCGTTATCATCAAGCTTATCATCAACTGATCATCAATAATATCATTGTTTCGATCCTAAGACAATACAGTCCACAAAACATGTACATACATATTTATAAATCAGGTAAGAACATTCGCCCTGGACACACCGTTCTTATACTCAAGTGACATTAACAGCCAATCAGAAAAGCGATTTTCCTTAACTCAGTTCCACGAGCCTTCTGATTGGCTTGCCAAGGACCAAGGGAATAGTACAGCAGGCTCCAGAAGAGAGGATGGGTTACGCTAACAAAATAGTCCTCATCACTTGCTTCTCCACGAGATTTAGATACCTAAAGGAATTTACAAACTTACATCGAAACCACTGATATTTTTCACAGTTATTGACATATTCATTAATTTTATTCTTATTTTGTATAATTAACAAAGATTTGTTTTTATTTTTATTTTTTGCAAGGAGGTCGCAGCCACCATTCAGGTCCCCTTGCCAGAGCCTGCTGAAGAGATACAGAGAGCGTCGTGAAGTTCCTACCGGATTATAGTGACTAACAATCATAACTGACGAGTAGCCTATCAAATCAACAACAACGGTAGTTAACAACAAGGTTCAGAACAACTTGTCTAGATTAAAGGAAACGGGTATGATTCTGGCGTCAGTAAGCAAAAAGTCTACAAATTTATACTCTCTCTTACACAGGACAGGATATCCACAGGTTTTATGAGTCTGCTTCTGCATCTGGCTCATGAATTTTTACTTGAAAGTTTACGATAAAAAAAGCGATTGCCCAGTCAGAGGGACGCCAGCAGGATTGATATACACAAGACAGCATTTTGCTATAAATTTGAACCTCTACTGATGGAGAAAATGTATAGCGATATTTAATGAGGAAGAATATAGATTTGTTTTTTCTCAGAGCCCCATTTAACCATTACTTCTAATTTTGTTAAACATGCATAATACTTGTTCGAAATACACTAAAAGCGGGAGAAAAAGTTTCCCAGCGTTGACTCGATTGACCAGGTGAGACAAGGCATATCGTAAATAAAAAAAGGCCCAGTTGAAGTATCGTCGTTATTTTACAAAACATTTTTTTTAAGTGACGGTCGAACTGTCTCGACAGAACGTGAAATCTCTAACTGACAGTGCAGTGCGAGTGAGAGGAACCTTGGCTCGAGGACAGCCAGTCTTGCTACCTTTGACTCTCCTACGCTTAGTCTCGATTCGGGATTCGGGTACAGTCTGCGGCCACCAGGCTCTGTGACCCAGAGCGCATGCGTTCATGCCTCGCTGCGCAGGTCCAGTCAGCGCACAGCGAGGGAACGCCGGCCCGTGGGTGCGCGCCTTGGGCCTGTAAACATGAGTATCATACACTACAACAGCACGGCTTGTGTGCACTATATCAAACACTACTTGAAAGTCTCCCGTAAATCACATCTTCCCCTGGTTGAATATATATATTTGTTTAGGGAAAACTTGACTTACAGAATATTTAAAAAATGTGAGGGCTGCTTTTTTTATTTGTTCACGTGGCTTCTAATCCATTCAAAATACATCTATAGCCACAACGGGCTTACATAACCTCATGAACGAGTTCGTATGAAAAAAAATTAGTCTAAAGGTCATTTCTTTTGTTTAACTATATTATGTACATATACATGCATTGCTTTTTTTGTCCTTGTCACACTACACGGTGTCCAAGTCCGACGAAGCTAAAGGGAAGGATACACAAAACACTGGAACTCCTGAAATACGGAGTCGGGCAGCTTGCAGTGCCGTGTTATCAACATTTACATCAACCGAAAGAATCTGCTTAATAACTCTATACAAAGACAGATTTTCCTATATCATAATGGCTATTTATTTATTTTTTTTTTGTCGCTTTTGCATCTCGTTTAACCATCACAGTTATTAGTTTTAAGATGAACTTGTATGGGCCTTTTTTATCGCGATATAGCCTCGGATATTACGTCATAATATATAATGTTTTGGTATTCAGGTTGCTGATTAGCTTGGATATCAAAGCCACGAAAATTTGATATGGTTATATATATATATATATATATATATATATATATATATATATATATATATATATTACATACATATATATATTATATACATATATACATACGCATAAATACGTACATATGTAGAAAGAGTATTTTTTGGAAAGTCTCAGAGAAATACTAGAAAAGACGTAGATATAGTCAGTATGGTTTAAATCTATAATGCTGAATTCTCTTTAAGCATTCTTCTTTTAAAAAGCACAATACATCGCTTCTCGTCAATGACAGTTCACTCGATCTATGAAATACGACTTAAAAACCTGTGTTGGCACCTGTTCTGCCAAGCGAGACTCGGGTTGCCGGTTATCGTAGGTTACACTTTTTATTTACACAACATATACATGATTCAAACAAGAAAATGCACAATAATCGTCTTTGAACATTATACAAAAGAAAGACAAAGGAAAGATTTTTGTATTTTCTCACAGACACAAATGGATTGCAATACACCTGACAACAACAGAGGACTGATTACCAGAATGGCCGATTAAAATTACATATATTTTTTTCCTTTTGAAGTTCAGTAACAATTTGAATATACTTTAAAGCTTTAATTAACATGACTTAAATGCGTTAGTCTGTATTACGTCAAACAAAAACGATAACATTGCATATATGCAATAATTTTTAATGAGTACAACAAGAATTTTAATGATTCACAAACAGTTAACATTGAATGAGAATGAAACCAAACAGTTTTAACGATGATAACAACAGTAATTACAATGCTAATTATGAAAGTGATGCTTACCTTGAGAATATGATAATATTAATCACCAATAATATATGATAATAATAATAATAATAATAATAAAAATAATAATAATAATAATAACAATGATATTTTTTTTTCCAATTATGCACCACATTTTCCACAAATCTATATTAATTAATACAGCCATAATCATCATCAGTAAAGTGCATTGCAAACACGGAACAAAGGTATCATACCCTCGGAACGTCCTGGAAGGAAAGTGACCAACAAATACCGATAACGAAAAACGGAAAAATGAAACAGACCTATTTTGACCAATCATGAGAAAAATCCGACCAAAATCCAGCGATGACAGAGACAAAAAAATCTAGGCAAAAGCTAGAGAGAGAGAGAGATGCTTCTACATGAAGTCAAAATGACCTGACCTTAGACGTATCCTTATAATTTCATAAATACAACGTAACCTCAACTTCGATAAACACACTGTAATAAATAAGCTAGACAAACAAGAGCTTTCGATGATCGACGATTACGTTGGGTTACACCTTGGTAACAACTTGGAACTGAGAAACTGGCCCGGTTGCGTCTGTCCCGCCCTCTGGGGCCAAGAGGGACACGATATCTAACAATCCACGCATCTTTACGCTTTATATAGATTATATATTTTTTTTATTTCCATTACCAAATAAACAATGACAAATATATGTTGATAAAAGATGTAGACTTTGTTTATTTTTTAATTCTGGATAGGGGATGCTGTCTGTTTATTTTTTATATTTTTATATATATTTTTTGAAAGCTGATTTAAGATTTTATTTTTTATTTACGTTTCTTCTTTGGGAATTTTTAGTATATATTTTTTTTCTTCAGAAAGTACTAAGCTGGACGATTTGGTTTTGTAATTCTTTCTTTTGCATAAAATCGTTCAGTTAATAGCAGATGCTGACATGAAAAAGGCCTAAAAAGCAAATCAATCAGGAGGGAAACAGATCAGCTTACAAAGTTGACATCTTTCACCATTTCGCGACCCACTGAGTGAGCTGCAAAATTCACTATATGCAAAAGGGTACATATTCTTAACGGTCTCGTGGGAACAGCTGGTAGCACTTATAAGAAAGTGGATTCTATATACAAAATCAC
>NC_051397.1:36968656-36971156 GCF_015228065.2 Penaeus monodon | reverse complement strand
CAACAATGGTGACAGTGTATCGAGACGAGACGACTTATCCTTATCTTTTGATAACATTATAAAGCGTTCAGACAACATCACATTATTCTAATTCTATGCTGATTTTCATAGCTTTAAGTCAGTTAATCTAATTGTCAATTTGTAGGAAATTATTATCAATGTTATTATTATTATTATGCTTATGAACGGAGTCAATCTAAAAATTTACTCCAGCGCATCTATGTAAAACTAAACGACTGTACTTTAATCTTCTAAATAGGAAAGTTTATGGTTATGAAAGTCTGATTACAGTGACAAAATCCCGACGTATAGCAAGTAAGAATTCTGAACCGATTTAGAATGGCTAAAATATGATTATTTTACAACGAAAACGCAAAGATGGTTATTACATGATCTACAAGGGATTGAAATGAAACTCTTACTGTGCTAATATAATTTGGTGTTTGATATGTTACAGCTGGTTAGTACTTTTCGCAGGCATGTACCAAGATCAACTTACAAACACGAAACGAAGTGATATTATTCGTAGGATTGAAAAAAATATATATCTAAAATAATGTTATATTCGCTTGGATACGTCACAGAAAACAAGTGTGACACAAAATAGATTCCAAAACTACGTAGTGCAATTGATGCAAAGTAAGAATGAAATAGAAAAGCCAGAGAAGTAAGGAAAGAAAAAGAAAACAAAACAAAGAAATAAGGAACCCAAACAAAAAAACACCTTTGCACAAAGGAATGAAAAACGATAAATATAAAACAGGAGATCTATGGACACGGAAAAAACATTTGAGCGGGTGAAGGGAGACTGTGCCAATTGCCATCATAGAGAAATTTCACATGGAACTACGACAGAGCCAGTGAGGGGTTTGAATGGAAACGATTAGTGTGAGATCTGAGTGTACGAAGAACTTATTCAGTCTCTCGATAGGTAAACATTGGAAACGTCACTTCAAGTGATATCTTATCTAAGAGATCTTTGGTTTATTTAATGCAGGGCGATGACTGTTTTTTTTTTATTTTTGTATATATTTTTATATTTTTTATTTTTCATTTTTTGTTCTTACGACTGAAAGATTATTTAAGGTGATTAGAATTAGAGGTTTGAGGGGATCTTCGGTGGGGGAATTTCTTGACTTGACTACGAAGCAAGTCAGAAGTCAATTTTTAAAGCGTTTTCTTTTTTTTAAAAATGGTTATTAAAAAAGAGAAAACGCCCTGCATTAAGTGGACGTGAAAAAAAGGAACTTGAGTGTCGGCTATGGAGAGATCTGACAGAGAGAGAATTTTGCAGTCAGCTTAAGAAGAGCTATGTATATATATATATGACAAACATCTTACTTGATCTGCAACTTACCACCGCTAAGAATGTGAAATTTTTCTAATAATTCATGAGGGGGGGTAAGGGGGAAAGAAACAAAACAAACAATTGGTTAGTGACATTCATCGAAAAATAATTACCAAAAAATATATATGTAAAAAGAAGAAAATAAACCTGGTGTACTAATTATACCTACTTCCCGATAGGTACAAACCACAGCATCCTAGGTATAATAATCAAATAGCAAAGCGTTTTATACCACAGTCAGGGCCCAGAGGTCTAGTAATGTTATATATATTCAAATTACTCAGCTGGGAATCGATGGCAACGATGCACCAATCAGAGCGCTTCCCTGGGCATATTCTCAACCAGTCAGATCAGTGCTTAGAATTCAAAGATCATTTTGCTGGCTTCCTTTCATTATTATTCTACTTAAATGTAAAGAAAGAGATCAAAAGCTTTCCGAAAAAAACAAGAAGGAATAAATAATAAAGGAAGCAGTTTCTGTTAGTCATCGCATTAATCCTTGGCGACTAAAGCTTTGTGTAAGTGGACTTACGAAAGGCTTCGAGTTTGTGAATTGACTACTATGGCGTGCACTCTTTATCTTTGTTTTATATATATATCTTTCTTTTTTAACAATGATGATCATGATAATATCATTATACACATAAAGCAACTGCCATCTTTAACAGTTGAAAAGCAACGATAGTGAATACTTGAACTTCAATCAATTAAAAAAGTATATTATTCCTGAGGAATTTATGATCAATGTGACGAAAATATTGCTAATGAATATAATTATGGTGACGCAACAAGGGTGATGGTAATTATGACATGATGGTAATTATTATCACAACTTATAGTGTTAATCATAACGATAAAAACAAAGATTATAATACTAATCATGATAATAAAAATAATGATAACAACAATGAAAATGATGGTAAGACGAATGATAGTAATAGTAATGATAATGATAATAATGACAATAATGATAATAAAAACGATGATGATAATGATAATAATAAAAATAATAATAATGATAATGATGATAATAATTATAATGATTATAACAATGATGATAATGATAATGCTAGCAGTAATTCAAATACAAATACTAATAACAATACTACTAATAATGATAATGATAATGAATCCTGTAACGATAGTACTACT
>NC_051397.1:36956156-36958656 GCF_015228065.2 Penaeus monodon | reverse complement strand
CATACATGCAGTTCATGGTAATTTAAATAAAGAATAAATCTACGTGGTGGAAAAAAAAAAAAAATTTTACTTCAGGTTTTAGAGGTAATAGAATTATGAATAAAATCAGTACACAGTTAGCTGGGATATGGCGTATTACAGGTTGGTAAAATAATGGATATACAAAGAAAAATAATTGAATTAATCAAGATATAAGTACAAAAAAAGTGCAAGAATTAAACAGGTACACACAAAATACGAAATAATCAAATAGTTAGACAATCGCATTAAAATAAAAATACAATGAAAATCAAATACAAATAAAATTCTTATCGATCTGTCAACACGCAAATACAACTCCCCTTTCTTGTCTTTTCTTATCTCGTTCGCGATAAGTACCGTCGCGTTGGATGTACGCGTTTACCTTAGACTAATATATCTCTCCATTTCCCTCCCTGACCTTTTCTTGAGTCGATTTATAGACCAGTAACTTAAAGGGAAACGTTTGTAGCTGTTTCATCAAAGGGTTTGCACCGCGATATTCAGCTTCATTGAAACTCGGCTACTCTCGGTCCCTAAGCCTCGCTCTGTTAGAGGATGTGTAGCTGGGTATTAGTCTACCCCGTTGCCCTTTCATCTACAGTGCACTTCATGATGTCGGTCTGTTTGTAAGTCGGTCTGTCTCTCGGTCTCTCTCTCTCTCTCTCTCTCTCCTCTGTCTCTGCCTCTGTCTGTCTCTGGATCTGTCTGTCTCTCTCTCTCTCTCTCTCTCTCTCTCTCTCTCTCTCTCTCTCTCTCTCTCTCTCTCTCTCTCTCTCTCTCTCTCTCTCTCTCCCTCCCTCCCCTCCTTCCCCTCCCCTCCCCCTCCCTCCTCCTCCTTCTTCTCTCTCTCTCTTCTCTCTGTTTGTTTCCACGCCCTTTAACGCGGCCTCCTTCGGCAACTAATTGGGAAAGGAGAACAGGTCTGGGCTCTCCCCCCCCCCCAAAGGTACCGATGCCATAGTGCCTCCTGTGCCGCATGTTATTGTCGCTGTCTGTGAGTACTTCGGAGCTTCGTAGTGCCATATTGCTTGGCTGTTCCCTCCTCTGGCAATATGCAAAGTAAAGTAGAGAGAGAGTGAGAGAGAGAGAGAGAGAGAGAGAGAGAGAGAGAGAGAGAGAGAGAGAGAGAGAGAGAGAGAGGGAGAGAAGAAATATATATATATACATACATAGATAGATAGATAGATAGATAGATAGATAGATAGATAGATAGAGAGAGAGAGAGAGAGAGAGAGAGAGAGAGAGAGAGAGAGAATAAAGAAAAGAAAAGAAAAATCGAGCAAAGTTAAGGCACGAAAGCAGCCTTTTCTTCTTACAATGCAATTTTCAATCTCTTTAAAACTGCTGAAGTCTTAGGTTAAGCTCCTCAATAGTGTTTACTTCGGAGATCGCGCCGGGAGGAGGAGCAGGGGAGTGGGGGAGTGGGGAGAGGGTAGGGGGAGTTATGGGAGGGGAGGGGAGGGTGTTATGAACCAATGTTGCAAGCGCCTCATGGGGGGAAAGGAAAATAAGGGGGGAGGGGGGGGTCCACGATTCAGGGGAAGAATGAGGATGAGAAGGGAAAGAAGGCGGATCATGTTGTCTTTGTCTGTCTTTAGTTCTTCTTTCTCCTTCTCCTTCTTCTTCTTCTTCTCCTTCTTCTTCTTCTTCTTCTTCTTCTTCTTCCTCTTCTTCTTCTTCTTCTTCTTCTCTATTTTTCTCTCATTCTGCCATCCTTATTCACTATCTCTCTCTCTCTCTCTCTCTCTCTCATCTCTCACACACACACACACACACACACACACACACACACACACACACACACACACACACGCATAATATATATATAATATATATATATATATATATATATATATATATATATATGATATATATATATACATATATATATATAGATATATATATAGATATATATATAATATATATGATATATATATATATAATATAATATATAATATAAATTATATTATACATATATATATATATACTAATGATATATAATATATATTAATAAGATTTATATATAGATATATAATATATTGATGATAGATATATAGATAGATAGATAGATAGATAGATAGATAGATATAGATACTGATATGGATATAATAGCACATAAATCAACCAAAATCTTTGGCAATATGAAAACCACATGATACTTAATCATACATTAATAAGTTTGATACTGAAGGAAATACATATTTTCATCTATCGACACGGGGACGGAACGTGTATATATAAAAATACAAACAAACAAACAAACAAAAAAACAACAACACTAAACTCTTTTATCGTCAGGATGAATTTATAACCCGATTTCCCCGGACATTCCAAAACTATTCCATCCCACGAAAATAAATCAGAATGCTGCAAAAAGACGCAATCAAATATTTGCACTTTTAAGATATATATGAAAAAAGAAAGAAAGAAAAAGAAAAAAACCCGCATCGTAATTTCTCAAAATAAGCGTAAAATATTA
>NC_051397.1:36933656-36951156 GCF_015228065.2 Penaeus monodon | reverse complement strand
TGGAGTATGGGTGGATGGGGTATGCAGGGAGTGGTGGGTAGAGAAGTTCAAGAAAGGTGGATGGAGGAAGGAGGGGGGGGGATTGCAAGGGGTGGTCCGGTGGACAAACTTAAGCAGGGGAAATACGGGAGGAGGAGAGTGGAGAGGGAGAGAACAGGAGGGAGAAGAATAGAGGGATAGAAGGATAGAAGAATAGAAGGAGCATGTTCTGGATGACTAGCCTTGAGTACGGAGACGGGAAATGAGGCAAGAAGTGAGGACCAAGATGAGGAATGAGGCAAAGGAATGAGGAAAGGGAAGAAAGGAAAATGAAGTACAGCATTCTGGCTCTCCTGTCCCCGAAGACGAGGGCGTGGCTCGAGATGGCGGCTGCGAAATCGAACGTAGATAATTGCTCATATCATGCGTGTCCAACATATGCGATAATGATCCCCGAAGAATATCCATCAACAAATTGAATACATCCATTATTTACAAAGAACAGATAGCCCATTTACACGGAAGCTCTCATCATGGAATGACAAGAACCACTTTATTGTACCGTGACCACAAAGAATTGGAATCAGTAAGTGGGGGTAAACTACTAGGTATTTTCGTTCGCAAGGTAAACCACACATAATGGCGCTGGTAGGTAAGATAAATAAAAAATGGCGCTGTTAGATAAGATAAACCACAAAAAATGGCGCTGGTGGGTAAGATCTACCATAAAAAATGGCGCTGGTGGGTAAGATAAACCACAAAAAATGGCGCTGGTGGGTAAGATCAACCATAAAATGTGGCGCTCATAAGGTAGACTACAAGGTATTTCGTTTGGGAAGAAATTAAAAACCACAAGGCATTTTCTTTAGTAAGTAATATAAATCACAAAAAATGGCGCTGGTAAGTAAAGTAAACCACAATTATTTTCGATGGTATTCGAGGTAAGTCACATGAAGAAATATCAGGTAAATAAAAGAAACCACTGAAGACTGAGTTAATATGCAAAGTAAATAAAAAAAGAAAAAAATCGCGTTAACAAGCAAGTTAAGCCACAATAAATCCGTGTTAAAAAAGCAAGATAAACCATAAGAAATGTGCGCTGAAAAAGCAAGTTAACCCTCCTCCCCTCACCAAAAAAAGAAAGAAAAAAAAAAATCGCGCCAAAAAGCAAATTAAACCACCACTGAAAAGAATAAATCCACGCCAGCAAGAAAGGTAAACGCATAATAAAAACAAACAAACAAAAACGAATCGACTCCGCCATTGTCCCTGACCCTCCCCATCCTCCCCATCGCCTAAATTCGCTCTCCCCGAGCTGACGAATATTCCCTGATGATCCCCGAGTCGTCTTCATCTCCTTCCCTCTCCTCTCCCTCTCTCCCTCTCCGTCTCCCTCTTTCCCCTCTCCCCTCTCCTCTCCCTCAGTCTCTCCCTCTCCCCCTATCCTCTCCATCAATCTCTCCCTCTCCCTTCCTCTCCCCCTCTCCCTCCCCGTCTCCCCGTCTCCCTCTCCCTTCCTCTCCCCCTCTCCCTCCCCCCTCTGTCTCTTCGGACTCCGTCGTCTCGTCCGAAAGCATAACGAATACAGCGTCAGGGGACTTAGAGAATCGGACACGGCCGAATGGGGAGGGGCTGAGGTTGGGGAGAGAGGTGGGGCGGAGTGGAGGGGAGGGGAAGGGAGGGAAAGGACTGTGGAGAAGGAAGGGAGAGGAAGAGGGGAGGGACGGAGGGGAAGAGAGGGAGGAGTATAAGGGGAAGGAGGGGAGGGGTGTGGAGGGGAAGGAGGGAAGGGGGTCGATGGGACGGAGGGGAGGAGAGGGAGGGGGATCGATGGAATGGAGGGAAGTTCCGAGCGGAGGGAGGTGGAGAGTTGTTTCGTGGGGACAGAGAGAGGGAACGGAGGGAGGGCTCCTTGTTGATCTTATTGATTACGCACATGTTTATTTAGAATGATCGGTCCATAATTTTGGTACGCACGCACTCCCTAACTATCCCATTCTATCTTCCAACACAGAGGAGAACTAACCTATGAAAAACTTCCTTCAAATATCCCAGTTCTATCTCCCACTACAGAGACATACTAACATATAAAAAAAATCCTAACATATTGTACCAACCACTCTTACTTAAAAGAAGACTGGTCAGATACATTAACAACCATCCTAGTAAGTCACTAACAAGGCTTTCACAGGGACTATTAACTGACCGAACGTGGCAGTGTACCAAGGAAGCCACTACATCACGTGAATAATTCATCCAAAGTGTAAGAGGTCTGAAGCCTGTTAGCGAACCCTGCCGTCTTCTTTTTTATCTATCCCTTGCTTTAGAGTCATACTTAAACCTGGATGCATTAAAGGCGTGAAAAAGAATATCATTAGGTGTAATAAATTCACCGTATATTTAATGACAGGTATGTTTATCAGGAGTTTCGATCCTCAACGCAGGGGACATACTCAGTATTCTCAAGGCTTGCGCGATGCTCTCTCTCTCTCTCTCTCTCTCTCTCTCTCTCTCTCTCTCTCTCTCTCTTTCTCTCTCTCTCTCTCTCTCTCTCTCTCTCTCTCTCTCTCTCTCTCTCTCTCTCTCTCCCCTCTCTCTCTATCTGTCTATCTCCATTATGTGACAACCTGTTTCTCTTACTCTTTTTTTTTATTCTTTTTGCTAGCAGAACGGCGCATTGAGACCACTCACTGCAACGAGGGTTCATGATGCTTTTTATTCATTAGAACAAAGAAAATAGACAATGTGAGTAAGGAAGCACTATCGCACACATGCAAAGCGTGGGCGTGTGCTCGTGTGTGTGTGTGTGTGTGTGTGTGTGTGTGTGTGTGTGTGTGTGTGTGTGTGTGTGTGTGTGTGTGTGTGTGTGTGTGTGTGTGTGTGTGTGTGTGTGTGTGTGTGTGCGTGCGTGCGTGCGAATGTGTATGTATATATGTGTGTGAATGTGTTCTTGTTATATTGAATGTATGAGAACCATGAAAAAAAAGCTAAAGTGTTTATTATGAGCCTCTATTTTCGAACGACACACTTCCCCGTCCATAAGTAAGACAGGCCGACTAAAACTGATGGTATCCATTTACCAAATTGAGGTTTAAGTCGCTCGATGTGCGTCTCATTCAAGGATACGAAGGGAAAATAGGCTTTTTGTTATGGATTGAGTCGGGGGCGGTGGTGGAATGTTTTCAGAATGACAGTCTTAACGGCTCACTTCACTTTATGGTTAATGTTGACGGTGTTTGAAGGATGTTTAAAACTTCTAATTTAAGATACTTGGGCCTTGGCTTGTATTACTCTATGTGAATAATTTCTACACACGGCGATTGAAATATAGAGATAGAAGGCGTGTATATTTTAGCCAACTGGTGGCCTGACGATGTCAACTTGCGCTTATTAATTATAGGTATATTATATATTATTTTAATTATTTATTAGTGATTATTGATTATTATATAATACATACTTTCTCATTATACTTTTATTATTATTATGTATTATTATTATTAGTAGAGTTTTATATTCTTATATTATTATTAGTTGGCTTATTATTTTTAGTGAATGTTTTTATTGAGTTATTGTTATGTAATGATTAGTTATTACTATTATTATATTGATGTATTAATTATTATTATTATTTTATATTATTATTATTATTATCATTATTATTATTATTATTAATATTATTATTATGTATTAATTAATTAATTTATTTATTTTTTATTGATTTCATTTTTTTTACGGGAAGTAGTTATCGCCAATATACCCTAGATTAATTTTGGGGAAGTATATTTAGGCATTATTCCTCGTCCTATTTCTCCTCCCTAAGAGAATAAGTGTTACTATCCTCTGAATTATTACTTTTAAAAACAACCGGATAATCTTCTGATCTTTTTGAGGTAACAAAAGCGAGTGTCGCAGTTTCGAAATTGAGTATTTAACGCAGTTCATAAGAACGTATAACAAAAGAGGGGAGGGAGTGATAAGAATATCATTATTTTAATGAAGCGGAGACACTCGTGAATGCTGAAATATACATGCATACAGACGGAGACGTCGGTAGAAAGATAAACTGACTGGAAAATTAACATGTGTTCAAGTGCACATGTATACGCAAAATCACACATACACAAACACACATACATACACAAACACACACACGCATATTTTTCTATACGCTGCGGAACGTTTCAAGAACTACATTTATATTATCATTTATGTCATGAGCAGTAAGAAAGACCCAGAATTTTCCGCAGAACTTCATTGAAAATCATAAAATAGAAGCTCCACGTGTACGTAAGTAAATGGGCAAGTGAGAAAGAGAACAAAAGAAAAACAGAAAAAAATAATGAGTAAAAGAAAGAAAGGAAAAGAGAGTGAATGAATGAAAGAAAGAGAAAAGGAAAGAAAGAAGACAGTAAGAATTAAAGAAGGAATGGAAGAAAAAGAAAAAAAAAAACGATGAAAAAACAACAGAAAACAGAAAAAGGAAGAAAAGGAGAAAGAAAAGAAATGAAAGAAACAAAATCATCTTTTGAAAGGTAGAGATCCACATGTTTATGGTTACTTCGCGTGTCAAGTCAAAAGAAACATCAAGTATAACTTTTGTTTAGGGATCACGAGGCAGGAAGGAAGCCTCGATGTAAGAACCACGGGTAAATCGCTCATTACTTAGTTGCTGAATGATTCCTGAAGCAGAAGTAGCTTTTACGGGAAGCAATTCTGATAAAACTCTAAGGTCTTATTACGCCTTATTTCAATTACTCCGTCGATATAGGATTTTAACAACGATAGTTTATTAGATAGTTTTTCATCATCACTTATGGTATTTCTTTATAAAAAATGGCAGAGTTTTGTCGAATATAATTTTTATGCTAAAAGTACACACACACACACACACACACACACACACACACACACACACACACACACACACACACACACACACACACACACACACACACACACACACACACACACACACACACACACCACACACACACACACACACACACAAATATATATATATATATATATATATATATATATATATATATATATTAAATATATATAATTAGAACGCTGATAAAATAACGATAATGAACTACGGCACCAACAGATTGTAATTATCAGTTGTAACAGGACACTATATAATTAGAACAGCGTGTTTGTACCCTGCATTGGAAAATAACAAGAAATTACCATAATTGCAATATGTAATTTCAGTGAATGCAATTTCAGGAGGACATATCAGGAATATACAGATATCGTAGTACTGTTTGTATATGTACGAATGTGTTTGCTTTTAAATGTGTCTGTTTGTACCGTATGTACACATGGGCATGTGCTTTATTGAGTACGTATACGACTATATAAGCTTGCGCGTGGGTGTGACTGCATGTGTAAATCGAGGATAGTTATATTTCCTTCATAGATTTAAATATGCAGTTAAGCTGTTGTATTTTTCTTTCTTTTTTTATACAGCCTTACGTACTGACATATATGCGTATACTTCAATGTACAAGATATATATGATATACCATGCAACACATCATATCATGAGTTATGTTATCTACACAATTAATACATCGCCTGAAATGTCTGCCTGGACTTCATTTCTCATTTCGTTCACCCTCTTTAGAATTGGACTTCCATTCTAACTTCTCTCCCCACCTCTTTATCAAACAATTTCCTTTGTCCTTCGGTGTATCTTTCCTTCACATCGGTCCTCCTCTCTTCCCCCCTCTTCCTTCACTTATCGCCTGCTGAGCCTCCGCTACCCTCCTTCGTCTCAGCTCTAGCGTGGCCAAATCTTATTCAGCAGCAAACAAAAGATCAAAGCTCTATATATACCCGGTGACTTTCAATAAGGACCTCTCCCTGTACGACATGTAACGTCATATGCACATTCATAGGAACCTGGGTTGCGTTTATATCCATCGCGTGGGGCTTATTTTCGAAAAAAGGAGGGAAATTCACGACTGTTTCGTTCTGTTTCATGGCAGGTTTCATATCAGCGAAAGTTTTATGTAAGTTGGACGTCATTTGACATTTGAACCAAATATTCCATTGTGAAAGGCGGCATAAGTTCATAAGAGCATCTATTTTTGTTTTTTTTTCTGCCATGGGAAAATAGTAAGTAATGATGATATGAATGTGTGGAAATTGAACGTATTCTACATGCTGATAAATCTTCGGGTAAATAAGTGGATGGATAGATAAAGAAAAAACACAAGAAGTGAAATGAATTTGTTCTCCCTGATCACACGAACTGTGTTAATTAACACTGTCTTCCTCCCTTGCATTAGTTTTGAAGACCAGCGGGAAATGAGTAGCATAATAAATCAGTAGAAATATAATTAAAATGCTGATTTTTATTATCTTTTTTCCCCACCTGCACTGAAAATCTAAAAGGCAAAATTGCGGCTACGCTAGAGAGAAAAAAAGGAATTTCAAACCTGCTGTATTCCCTTCCACCAGTTACGGTATAATACATGCACCCAGGCCCCGTGTCAGTTCCAGTTCTGTTCATGTGGGATTTTTGAGGTTTCTAAATGGAAAAAGTCATTTATCATTGTCGACTTTTCTGTTGTTGTCGATTAATTTACTATCATTATGGTGTCAAGTAAGTTACACTTCATGATTCCAGATATTCACCGAAAAAGAACGATGTCAAAACATTAAAGATAAAGAGAAGATATCTCTAAGAGAAGATTGCCCTAACATCGCATTACTCTCTCTCTCTCTCTCTCTCTCTCTCTCTCTCTCTCTCTCTCTCCGTCCTCCCTCCCTCTCTCTCCCTCCGCTCTCTTGCCTCCCTCTCACCCAGACTCAAATTTCCACCTTAATGACTGAAATAGATCCCTGCTAATGTTTAAACGATTATAAAACCCTCTCACAAGGATCCTACCCCCCCCCCCCACCTCCACCTCCACCCCCCCTACCTCTATCGGAACTTTACGATTGCTCCGACCAGGAAAGATTTAGGCCCAAAATTTATCGAGTCATTCATAGTTCTTTGAATTTATGTCTTTATTATCACGTCGTTCGGAGTGATGGATGTTCGATTCCTCTCTCGTGGCTTGGCGATGACTCTCGGGGATTCGGTTGTTTAGGGTTTCTGCAATCGTTCTTGGTTCGTTGTCTTTTTATTTTATTTTTTATTTTTCAATGGATAATGATCATGGTAATGATGATAATAATGAAAATAAAGATGATGAAAATGATAATTATAATGAAAACAATAATGATAGTAATAATAATAATAATGAAAATAATAACAATAATGAAGATGATGATGATGATAATGATAACAATAATATTATTATTAATAATAATAATAATAATAATAATAAGAATAAGATTAATAATAACAATAATAATAATAATAGTGATAACAGTCGTTATGATGATGATAATGATAATAATAATGATGATAATTAAAAAACAATAATAACAATAATGATAATACTGGTAGTAGTAATAGTGATATTAATAATCATAATAATGATAAATATTATTACTGATCGATAAACTACAGGTCCGTATTTCTGAAATAGCCTCAGTAACATATTGCCATGATCTAAATTCACATATCTGCATTTTCATAAAGTATGTGGTACAGAAAACACAGACACAAACACACATATTTAGAAAATCTAGACGCATTTGATCTATTAAAACACATCAAACAAACAACAGCAGTATTTAACTTCGAATAAAAAAAACAAAACAAATTAATAATATTTGCAATATCGTATAAAGTTGAGATTCCATTTTTTGACCCAAATTATGATACGGGAATTTATTCTGTTTATCCGTCAGAGCAATTACCTGTCAGATTCCTATTTACCTTTATTGCCTGCGGAATTTACCCCCCCCTCCCCCTCCCCCTCCCCCTCCCCCATTCTTCATCTACCGTCTTTTATCGTCTCCTTCCTTATTCCTAACCCTTAGGTCCTTCATAAAGACCAAATTTGATTCTCCAACCTTACGAGGAAAGAAAGGCAAAGAGAAAGTTAATTCCCCTTTCTTAACATCTTTCATCCTCTTCCTCCGGTTATTCCTCCTTCTCTTCCTCCCCTCTTACTCCTTCTACTTCTCTTCCCTCTGTTCCTCCTCCTCTTCCTTTTCCTTTTCCTCCTCCTCCTTTCCTTTTTCCTTTTCCTCCTCTCTTCCTCCTTCCCCTCTATCTCATCCTTTTCCTCCTACTCCTCTTCCTCCTGCTACTCCACTAATTCCTTCCCTTCTTCCTCTCTTTCTTTCCGCACCCTCGTACTCCTTCTACCTCTCTTACTTTTCCTCCTCCTCCTCTTCTTCCATTTCCTCTCCCTCTTCTTCCTCCTCTTTCTATTCATTTTCTTTATCGTTTTCCTCCTCCTTTTCATCCCTTTCTTCCTCTGTTTCATATTCTTTTCCTCCTCCTCTTCCTCTTCCTTTTTCTCCATCTCTTCATCCTCCATTTCCTCCTTCTTCTTCCTCTTCCTCTTCCTTTTCCTCCACCTCTTCTTCCTCATACTCCCTTCATTCTTCCTCTTCCTCCTTCTACTCCTCTCCTTCTTCTGTCTCCTCTTCCTTTCCCACCCTTTCTTCCTCTTCCTATTACACCTCCTCCGCACACATTCCTCAGGCGCCCTCCTTCCTTCCCTCCTGCTTTCCCTTCTCCACCGCAGCGAGCCACACCTTCCTGCTCCTCCTACTGGCACTCTGTCTAAGCCACTCGACCCGACAGGATCTTGGCACTCCCTCCTACTTCCCTCCCAGCCCTTCCTCCTTCCCCTCTCCAGTTCTCATCCAACCCCCTACTGTCTCTCCTCTTCTCTCCTACTCTCCTCCTATTCTCCTCCTCCTCTCCTCCTCCTTCCCTTCCACCCACCCTCAATCCCCCAACCAACCCCCTACGGTCTCTGTCCTTTACCCTCCTTTACCCCCTCCCCCCGCATTCCCCTCCCCCCAGCCATCCTCGGCCCCACCCTGAGCAATATTCATTCGAGATTCCCAAGGTCCTTAGCTTAGTCCCTTGGTGCATACTGATGTCACCAGCTCATGCATAAATATTTTTTTATTTTTACCCTTTCTTTTCCCTTCATTTTCCCTTCAAACTTTTTTTTTCTTATCCTAGTTTATTTTTGTTCGTTTTTATTCTGCCTATAAACGAAGGGTAGTTCTTTCCTTTTAACTCTCTTCTGAAATACAAACGTATTTTTTTTCGCTGAATATTGCGGCAAAATGAATATTCGTCAGCGCAAGCTCATCCAAAGGAGGCCTTTCAGCTAGCCAGTCCCAAATTGAATTTATGATTCCAGTGGATTTTTGATTCAGCTTGTCGGGTATCGGTTTAAATTATGAAATTTAATTGGTAATCATGAAACAAAATTATTCAAAGAATCATAGAGCGAATGCAACGTTTCAATATTGATAACCGACAGTATAATCTATATCATGACCATTAATCTGTCTGTCTCCGTGTCTCTCTGATCGTGTGACTGCATTTCTGTTTGTTTGTTTGTATGTTTGTATCTCTGTCTCCCTCGTTTCATCTCGCTCTTTCTCCTTCGTATTCTTGTTTGTATGTTCGTCTGATCGTCGCAGATGCTCTCATTCTCCTTCCCTATCTATGTCTATCTATCTTCCACTTCTTTATTCCTCCCCCTCTCTTTCTCTCACTCTTCCTCCTCCTCTCTCTCTCATCCTACCAATCTCTCTCTCTCTCTCTCTCTCTCTCTCTCTCTCTCTCACTCTCTCTCTAGTTCTTCCTCCCTCCCTCCCTCCACTCCCTCTCTCTCTGAACCTCCCTCCTTCCCTCCCCCTTCTCCCTCTCATCCTACCAATCCTTCTCTCTATCTATCAGACGACGCTCCTCTGTATGCGAATAGACGGAGAGGCGGCGGAGGATGCGTCGAAAGGGCCGAGGGGAAGGAGGGGGGGGGGCGAGGACCATCCCCTTGAGCCCCCCCAAATCCCTCCAGAGAACGTGGGTCTGAGTCTGCAATTTCGACTCCCACTTGAATGAATCCCCTAAAATGCTATCAGCGAGATCCACCCGAAATAAAGATATCAACATAGGAGGCCATGTTCAGCGCTTCCTTAACCCTTCCTATTTCCTCTTCTTTTTCCTCTCTCTCTCTCTCTCCTTCTCATTCTTTCATCTCTTCGCCTTTTCATCATCATCTTCCTTAACCCTCCTATTTCTTCTTCTTCTTCTTCTTCTCTCTTTCTCTCTTTGTCCCTTCTTGTCCCTCCTTATTCTCTCCTCCCTACTAATTTCAATTTGTCTACCTACTCGTTAAAGATTCTGTGATTCCTTACTCCGCTTTCCCCTTTTCTTTCTTACCGTTACCCATCCTTCTTATTGATATTCTCTCCTTCCTCCTTCGTCCCCTTTATCTACCATCCGCTACTGGGCTTTTCCTTCTCTTTCTTTCCCCCCCCTTTCTCCTCCTCCTCTTTATCTTTCTCACCCTATTACTCCTTTTCCCATGTCCACTCATTCCTTACAAGATCCCGTAATCTCCTTAGCGCTTTCCCTTACCCTTTCTCCCACCCTTCTTTTTCTTCCTTCTTCTTCTTAGTCTCTCCTTCCTGCTTTTCCCCCCCTGCCTACGAACTCCGGTAATCCTCTATTACTTTTTCCCCTTTTCTCCTCTGCCTCCTCCTCCTTTCTCTTTCTTCTTCTTCTTTTTCTCCTCCTCCTCTTCTTCTTCCTCCTCTTCCTTCTTTTCCACCTCCTCCTCCTCTTCCTCCCTTTCCATCTCCTCCACTTCCTTCCCCTTCATCCTCCTTTCCTCCTCTCCTCTTCCTCCTTCTCTCCAACACCCGGATATTGGATCACCCTCTATTTTGCCGAAGCTCGTTAAGTCTACTTCTACGTCTACTTCCATCTTCCTATTTACGGAGAGGGAAAAAGAGAGAACGCAACGACACACAAAACAGGTATGGGCTGGAACCGCTTACAGGTACAACGTGAATAAGATTCATGAATGACAATGAGCTGGTGGTGTTAGAGGGGTGGGTGGGGGTGGGAATGGGTAGGGATCGGGGTGGAGGTAATGTGTGTGCGTATGGAAGAGGTGGAGGTGGATTAGGTGGAGTGGGGTGGAGTGGTTGCTGGATAGGGGTGAGGTGGGGGTGAAGGGTAGTGTGTGTGCCTGTGGAAGGGGTGGAGGTGGAGTGGGGTGGAGTGGTGGCAGGAGGGGGTGGAGAGGGGTGGAGTGGTGGCTTGTGTGGAGTGTGGATGGAGCATGGGGTTCAGGTGGAAGGAGACGGGTGGAGGGGGTGGGGTGGAGGAGAGAGAGGGAGGGGTATCTTCCTCAACCTGAGACGAGCAGATATGACACGAATTTTGCGAAACATGTTTAGATCAAAGGACGGCAAATTTGTGGGTGATGCTGTTGATAAATCCCTCTTGAAAAACACTTTATACTTGATGTTTAAGCTGTCAAACGTTTTAAAAAATATGAGGAAGTATTCTTATGTTTGTTATATACGAAAATATGAAAGGAAAGTTTACTATTCAAGGAATCAAGAAATGCCCCAAAAATATTTTATAAAACGAGAGGGAGAAAGGGAGTGTGATAGAAAAGAAGAAAAATGTAGCTTAAAAGGAAGGCGAGATCAGGATGGCGCGAAACAGTAGGATAAAGAAAGATTAAAGAGGGAGAGAGAGGGAGGGAGGGAGAGAAGTAGAGAGAGAGAGAGAGAGAGAGAGAGAGAGAGAGAGAGAGAGAAAGTGAGAGAAAGAAAGTAAGAAAGAGATAGATAGATAGAGGAGGGGTAAGATATCAAAGTTGAGGTAGAGATTAAGAGATAGATAGATAAACATGCATACATACACATATATAGATAGAGAGATAGAGAGACAGAGCTAAAAAATAAACAGATGTGGAAAGATAGGTAGATAGACGAATGGATAGATAAATAGATAGATGGAGAGGTACATATGTAGATAGCCAGAGAGACTGGTAGACAGACAAACAGACAGATAAAGAGAGAAGGAGAAAAACAAAAAAGGAAAAAGGATCGACCAAGTATTACCGGCCTCGCTTCCCCATAACCCCCCACCCCACTCACGTCTTGCCTTCAGCTGGACAAGCCTTTTGGAAGCCCGAGGCACTCTTCAGGAGACTATGGCACTACAATGGCCCATAGACACGCAACCTCCAAGCCTTTATGAACCTCAGCTGCGGAAGTGGGTGAGTGAAGTACGTGTATATATACTTTAGGTATATGTTTGGTATTGTGGGTGTGGCTGTTGAGAGTTGGGAGGGAGGGAAGGAAGAAGAGAGGGAGATAGGCAGATAGAAAGAGAGTTAGGTAGATAGATAGATAGATAGAAAGAAAGAGAGAGAGAGAGAGAGAGAGAGAGAGAGAGAGAGAGAGAGAGAGAGAGAGAGAGAGAGAGAGAGAGAGAGAGAGAGAGAGAGAGAGAGAGGTGGGTAGAAATAGGAAAAAAGCACGATAACTCCAGCATCAAAATTCCAAGAAGACTTAGAAGAAAAGCAGTAACATTTCGTCCCGTATTCATGAACAAAGCTTGCCATGAGTCTACACAATGAGAGTCCCCGCCACGCCCCCCTCTTCTAGCCAAGCCCAGCGACAAACAAATCTGCCACCAAAAGAGGTCGTTGTCACTCTCTCATACATTATTCATCTTCCGTCTTTGGTGTCTTCAGCCCTTTAACGTTTAGTGTAACACAGCTTCCCAGAATTAACTTGCTGTGCTCGGTTTACAACTCCCTCTCGCTGTTCATTTGCATATGAACCGGCTAAGGCTCCCACGGTATGTACTATTGATCGGAACTATTTAAGACGATCTTATGAATTAAATCGGCTTTTCCTCTGAACGTAAGAAGATATTAGTATAGATGAAATGCTTGAAATAAGAATAAAAACAAAAACGTCTAATACGATTTCTCAGGTTGACGGAATTCATATTTAAGCATTTAAGTTCTCGATTTCAGTCGAGAGATGCAATGTTGCAGGCCATTCCACCGGCTCTTTCATGTAATGTTGACGTCAGTGCAGTAAAGTCTGTCTTTAAATATTTTCGTCGTGTAAATAAGCGTTGGGGATTCAGTAGTTCGAGTAGTGGTTCAAATACCTTCCTCTTTCTTCTGACGGAGAATTCACTTATATCCACCTTTATTCAAATTATTTTCTACTAAAGAGTGATACATGTTTCAGTGTTTTATGCTGGAGGATTTACTTATATTCACCTTTATTTAAATTATTTTCTTCTTGGTAGTGATACACGTTTCAGAGGTTTATGCTACACGACGCAAGCATATTTTCAAAGTAGGATTAGGTAGTCATATATTTTGAGATCAGACCATGCTTTGTACGTCGGTTTGCATGAATCATTTGACATTTGTGGAATTAAACGATTTGGACCAACTGGCGGAATTCTTGAAATTATGAAAATGCTCTATTGCCTTTTGTCCTGCAATATAAGAATCTTTAATACTTCTCGAAAAAAGGGGGTAGTAGAGAAAATTAAAGATAGAAGTACAGTAATCCTCGTAACAATCGATCACTTTCTATTTTTGCCTCGTAAATTTGTACTGATTTTCTTTTTTTTATGAAAGCTGACATGTCAATTCACTAAATGATTTAGCGATAGACTACATCAAACCTTTTAAAATGAGTTTTCCCATTTAAACTAGACGACTGTAATTCATCACCAGCTGTATATTCTATTTGAAAGTGATACATTTACAATATCCACAATAAAAAAGGAAAAAAGAAAAAATCTAGGTCAGAGTTAGTTAATGATAACTTTATAGTCTTAAATTCTTTCTGTCTATCTATCTGTTTATCTACCTATCTATATACCAATTTCTTTATCTATCTATCTCTTTATCTATCTAACTTCCATCTATCTATCTCTATACCTCCATTCATACTTACATTATATACATATGTGAATGTGCGCGTATGTCATTTTTTTTTTCCTTTGCTTCGATCAAAACACGATTTTCTAAACCTTTATAAGTGAAGTCAGGCATGATATAATATCGCTAGCATCTGATTGTGACATAAAAGGAGGTTTTAATTGGTGAACAGTTGGACCCACATATCGAAACTGAGAACCATATCCATGCTGAACTTATCACAGTATTTCAACAATTACAGGTAACATTCAAGTTTGATATTTTGATTTTTTTCCCGTTCATTCGTTATCGCGTGGGGTGTAATGTTAAGCGAGGAAAAATATCGTTTTTGTACTGTGCTTATCGTTCGTCTGGCAACGCTGCACGACAAGCTTCATTCCCAGTTAACTTTTCCGAGGAAATTGTGCATGAGAAAATAAGTAACTCTGTTGATTTTCCCCATTCGTAAACGAGCAAGTCCAGCGTAATGAAACAAACAAACAAAAAAATAAAATAAAAATAAAATAAAAACATTGCTGTGCGCCGTTTGACGAAACAAGTTGATAAACATTGTTGTTTTTATTCGGACAATTCTCTTTGTGCGATTAGTTCGCTTGGAAGGTTCATTAAGCTAGTGATCTCTTTAAACGCCACGAACTTGCGTTGTGCTGCGGTGTCGCTCGAGACTGAACAAATTACGTGGATCCCTGATTGACTTCGCGGTATTTTATCGGATTGCTTTGATTTGGTGTATTTAGGATTCAAATTTCAGGGCCAAATGGTTCGTCTGGGAAGAGTTATGTTTCCGTGTCAATCTGTCTCTCCACACTCCCGCAATACATACATACATACATGCATACATGCATACTTCCATACATACATACATACATGCATACATGCATACTTCCATACATACATACATACATATATGTATATATATATATCATATATATAATATATAATATATATGATAAATAATATGTGATATATATATATATATATATATATATATATATATATATATATATATATATATATATATATGTGTGTGTGTGTGTGTGTGTGTGTGTGTGTGTGTGTGTGTGTGTGTGTGTGTGTGTGTGCGTGTGTGTGTGTGCTTTGCGAGGAGGGCAGCTGATCGCGGTGACGATCCAAATACACCAGAGTGCATAACCTCATCCCGTCCATGTCATCCCTGGGCCCCCTCCCCCTATTCCCTCTCCACGAGCCTTCGGCCCAACCGCCTTCCCTTCGCCGAGAAAGTAATATTTTGGAAAGGTCTGGACGCTGGAATGCTTCCTCTGGTTCGACGATAACTCGCTTGGAATGGTGCCTAGGCAACGCGCCAGCAGCCAACCGCCCGCGATGGTGCCAGGAGTGATGGCCTCCAGGAAATTGCCGCGTATCTCTCTCGTTTTTGTCACGCTCCTCATTCTCATTCTCCGTGTTATTCCCGTACGCCTGGCCGAGCGTGGTTCTACGGAGAGACTTTCGCGATTTTTATGTATCATGGTAGAAAAAAAAAGTTTTCTTCTGCATTTCGACCTGCCAGAGACCTCCCTGATTTCAGGGGGCGGGGCGAAAGGACACGCGCTTGACGAAAAGTACTGGCGGCCTGAACGAAGGTTTACGAGTCGGGCGCCATTAACCCGCGGTTCGCAGTTGGACACCGGCCAAACAAAAACTGCCTAAAAAAAAAGAAGAAGCCAAAGCTACAGATTTGTTAGTTCCCTTGATCAAATGTTCAGGATCCCAGGCCAGATTTTTCCCCTCCCCATTTCCAGCTTCTTTCCACTGTACGTCGAAGAGGGGGAAAAAAAAAACATTCGGGAGACTCTCATCGGGAATAAAAATGTCCACTTTTGATCCCTGAAGAATTCTCGTTGTGCAGATGCGCCAGAACCCCCTTCTGGCTGCTGAACACGATAAAAGGCCTTGGACAACACCTCGCTGAATGTCCACTTTGGAAAGATCATCATATATTTTGTTCAGCCTCTCCTCATCTCCCTCCCTCAGTAGAAACACACACGCACACGCACACTCATGCACACACACACACACACACACACACACACACACACACACACACACACACACACACACACACACACACACATACACACGCGCGCGCGCGCGCGCGCACCCATGTGGATGTTTGTATTTCAGTTAATATAGATAAAAAGCAATATTCAAAACAGTTAACATAAACTTTCTTAAAAAATAAGTATCTTTTAAGTAGAACAATGTTTGAATAAATAAGTGAATAGATAAGTTGATAAATAAATAAATACAAGAACATAAGCAAGCACAGTAATGAATAGATGAATAAGTACAGACAAAAAGAAAAGAAAAACAAACAAAACTAAATTAATCAAATGAAAAAGGTATGATTAATGATTCTTTTCTTTATCCGCATCTTAGTCTCTTTAGTTTTGGGTGTTGTCCAATCTGCTCTCTCTATCACAACATTCGGACGCGGCCAAATTAATGGAAAGCATCTTTAATGGATAAATAGATAATAATAAGAAAAAAATTACCTCGATTTTAGCTCTATCATAACATTCTCATGCCAACAGATCAATGGATAATATTTATTGTATAAATAAATAGTAATACCTGAGAGTATTTTAATCCCCATTTCACCTCGATCACAAAACTCGGATGCGTCCTGATAAATAGATAATATTCCAATAGATAAATGAATAGTAATAACTGACACCATTTTTTTTCCCTCATTTCCATCTCCCTTCGTAAGTCTCGGGTGTTGGCCAATTTGCCCCCTCGATCATAGCATTCGGACGCGGCCAGAGCCAGGCCAGACCCTCATAAATTTGCTTCCCCCAAAATAATGATGCCTATATGATTTTTTTTTTGTTTTTTAGGATTTATTTTGTTATTTTTTATAACTCGTGTCTCTTTTTCTATCTCATTTTCTTTCCAGTCTTTTTTTTTCTAAGGTATTTCTAGATTCAATTTCCTTATATTGTCGATATTTTTTACCCCCTTCTTTTCTCTCTCTCATTAGCTTTGTCATATTTTTATTTTAAATAGTGTTTAATTTTTTTTTTTTATTATCACTTTCCCTTTTGGTTGATATTCTCGTAGTTGCCAATTTTGTATTTACTCTTTGCTCTCCATTCATTCTGCTACATTTCCCTTCTTTTGTAGTATATATTATGAATACTAAGACACGCATGCTATCGTCTGGAATTTATTTAGAATGCTCTTTCATATAATATAATATAACATGGATAAGCTGCTTTCAGTCGGTCTTTCGGCACCGTGTTGTTTTTAGAAATTATACATTCTCTCAGATTTGTAAAGTCTATTTAGTTGCATGATTTTTTGCATTCATTTTATTCTTTCTTATCAGTATTTCAGAATTTCTCCACTATTATTTACATGTTGACTTTTCCCCCCCATCTCTTTTAACCACAAAGAGGAAAAAAAAATCTACCCACCTTGGCACCTCGCATTAATCTTTTAGACGAGTCCCCCCCTAATAAAACATGATTTTTTTTTTCTTTTTTGTTTTCCTTCTCGTGATCCCCAAACAGACATCCATCACGTGTCTAACCCTCGCTGTAATCAAAGTTTCTATCCAAACTTCTACTTAACCCCGCCTCTTCCGCCGCCCATCTATCTCTCCTTTTTTTTTT
>NC_051397.1:36928656-36931156 GCF_015228065.2 Penaeus monodon | reverse complement strand
AGAAAGAGAAAGAGAAGAAAAATAAGGAGAGAAGAAAGAGAAAAAGAGATAGATAGATAGATAGATAGAGAGAGACAGAGAGACAGAGAGAGAGAGAGAGAGAGAGAGAGAAAGGGAGAAGATAAACAAAAGAGTGAAGAGGATGAAGGGTTGAAAAAAGGTTGAAAAACAGTAGAAGTGGCGAGGCACTGACAGTTAGATGTACTTTTTCTCTTTGTTTCGTAACTTATAGTCAGTGGATAGGTATAAGGATTCTCTCAAACCCTTAAAAGTTGCGTGAGGACTTCTTATGAAAGGGAGCAGTGATAAAAATAGAATAGTTATAAAGAAAAGACGAAAAAGAAGAAGATATACAATAAACAGCTATGTGTTTTTTCCAGAAGTGTCTATACTGTATACATTGAGTAATTGCTGTAACGCAGAAGGCTATGGAAGTACTGTATTGAGAAAAAGAAAGAAAAATCCAGTGTTTTTTTTGAAAAGGTAGGGATATTAAATGATACTGGAGGTAAAGATTGCAGCTTCACTTGCTCTAAATAAGATTATAGAAAGTGAGTATAAATCCATTTTTTTCTGTTTTTTTTTTTTATTTTTTTATTTTTCTTATGCAGGGAAATAAAATGAACTTTGGGATATTAAAAACATCCATTGCAGTCTCCCTTGTTCCCAACGAAATACTCTCCCATACGCAATTCTTCCCTGGTCAAGTAAAAATGAAAGGAACTAACAGAACTTGTATTATAAAAAGATCGTATTCTTTCAGGAACTAAAACTTTTGATATATTCCAAGGGGATCACTTTAGTCAAAAGTCGCATTGTGATAAAATTTTTCTTTTAACACCGATTGTCTCCCTTCCCTCACACTCTCTCATCTTCTCTCTCTCTCTCTCCGTCTGTCTGTCTCAATATACTTCTTTCTCTCCTTCTCCTCCCTCTCTCTCCCCACCCTCTCTCCCTTTCTTTCTATACCTCTTTCCCTACCCCACTCCCTCCGCCTTTCCCCCTCCTCTCTCTCTCCCTTTCTCTCTCCCTCTTCTTCTCCTCTACTTCCTTCCCTCCTCCTCGCCTAATTCCTCTCCCCTTATCCAATTTTGGGTTTTGATATGACAACAAAATTGGACTCCGGATATAAGGGAATCCCGCCGTGGCTCCTCTGTATTAATAAGACTTCCAAGATGCGTCCGTCTTTTCAAGCAGTATTAGGGGACGCTTCAGCCATTCTGTTGTCTCGTTTTAAGGTTTTCGCGGTCTTGGGTTACGTAATGAAAAATGGGTTGAGACGTTATGTCAGGGGCAGAGATAAGGCATTAAACTTACGGTATACTCATAAATGTAAAACTACCAGAGGAGTAAATACATTTGGAATACACAAAGAATAAACAATGACTGTTTGTGCATCTAAGGTACAAACACACTCGTCAACCCATCCATTAATCCACACACACACACACACACACACACACACACACACACACACACACACACACACACACACACACACACACACACACACACACACACACACACACACATACACATACACATACACACACATACACATACACACACTTCCCTACCCCTACCCTACACCCCTTCCTCCCCTCCCCACACCAACCCAACCATGCGCCCCCTCACCTTAGAGGCGTTTCGAAATACCACTGAACCACAGACAGCGGAGAAATCTCTCTCTCTCCTCCTCCTCTTCCTTCTCCCCTTCATCTCTCTTTCTTTCTGCTCCTTATCTTCTCTCTCTCACTTTCTTTCTCTTCCACCTCTCTCTCCCCTTCACGCCGTCCCTCCCTCCCTTCCTCCCCCCCTTTCTCTCTCCCTCTCCCTCTCTCCGTCCCTCTGTCCCTCTCCCCCTCTCTCTCTCCCTTTCTACTCCCCCTCTCTCCATCCTTCTCCTTCTCCCTCACCCTCTCCCTCTCTTCCTCTCTCCCTCCCTCCCCCTCTCTTTCTCTAGGAGGCGACGCAGAAGGAGACGGCGAATCAAACTACCGAACTCGACCTCAAAAAAGCGATTTATAAGTTTCCAAGTGGGTCATAGATTACGACGGGTGATTGGCCAAAAACTTTTCTAACTTAGGGTCAAGTTTGCGGTAACTGCCTTGTTCACGTCGGGAGTACTTCCTTGAGGACGAATCTGAGACGGTTAAAGTGAGACGCCAGGGATTTGTTCCAGTTTTCTTTTGTTTGTTATTGTTCTGATGTTTCAACTTTTTTATTTATCTATTTACCTGTTTATTTTTATCTGTTTATCTGCTCTGGTATGGAGTACTTTCTTGAGGACGAATCTGAGACGGTTAAAGGAAGCCGTCAGGAAAATGTTCCATTTTCCTTTGTTTATTTTTTTTATTGCGTTTTTGTTTTGTTTTGTTGCTTTTTATTTTGTTTTATTTATTCGTTTTGAATCATTGATCTATTCCCGTCGACAGTACTTTCTTCGGCAGTTTAATGTTTACCTTTTCTTTTCTCTTTTATTATTCTAATTCTCTTTACA
>NC_051397.1:36921156-36923656 GCF_015228065.2 Penaeus monodon | reverse complement strand
AGAGAGAGAGAGAGAGAGAGAGAGAGAGAGAGAGAGAGAGAGAGAGAGAGAGAGAGAGAGAGAGAGAGAGGAGAGAGAGAGAGAGAGAGAGAGAGAGAGAGAGAGAGAGAGAGAGAGAGAGAGAGAAGAGAGAGAAGAAGAGACAGACAGAGACAGACAGACAGACAGAACAGACAGACAGAGAGAGACAGACAGACAGACAGAGAGAGACAGAGAAAGATTGTGTGTTTGCATGTGTCAGCCTGTGTGTGTGCAAGAGTGTGCGTCAGTGAACATTCCACCATATAGCAGCCCAATAAAACCTGAAAACGAGCGAAAAAGCAAACTTGCAGAAGTAAGGTCATAAAAAGAAAATCCCAGGAAAGACACACAACCAGTCAAAAGAATTAAATTCACCTTTTTGTCTTTTTTTTTCCTTCTTCTCGGGCCATAATACGGCGCTAAAAACCTTTTTTCTTTTATCTTTTTTTTCGGTGACGCAAAACAAGGCAGCTGGAGCTCTCGCAGTATAAAAAGCCATCACACTTTTTGACAATATGGGACACGGGATACCAGGATGTGTGTGTTTACCTTCTCTTGTTTGACTAAGGTATTTAACGAAGGCGCGCTGGGAACGGACACAGTGCAGATGGGACGCACACACACGTATACATACGCTCATGGATTCACACACACGCGCGCGCACACAGACGTCATGGATACATACGTGTACACATTCACGGACACGTACACACACACACACACACACACACACACACACACACACACACACACACACACACACACACCACACACACACACACACACACACACACACACACAGACACACACACACACACACAGACACAGACACAGACACACACACACACACATACACACGGAAGACGAATCAGTGTGTAGAAAATTTCGTCTCATTCGCTTTGTGTGTCGATGCAGCAACCATAAAAAAGAAATAAAGAAAAATATTCAGGACAATGACAGAGAACGAAAAATAAAGTCGGTTCATCTGCTAATCAACGTATTCCCGTGTTCAGGAAGTCTGTCTGTCTGTGTGTCTCTCTTTCTCTCTCTCTCTCTCTCTCTCTCTCTCTCTCTCGCTCTCTTTCTTTCACTCTCTCCCTCTCTCTTTCTCTTTTCTCTCTCTCTGTAAGTACGTATGTCTGAGTCTGTTTGTGCACGCATTTATGTATAAGTATGCGTATCCATTCAAAGAGAAATAAACAGACGGAAATAACTATAAACAACTACAAACAAAAGAGCAGAGCCAAACCGCGATTCCCCCGTGAACCCATCTCGATCGCCGAGGGAAGGGAATCAAATACCTTGTTCATCATCCTCTCGCAGCGTCGACGTGGCCATCCGTCACGGCGAGGTAGATTCCCAAGCTTCATAACCCTCTCTGCTGGGCCAGGATGAGGGCGGGGGGACCAGGGTGAGGGCGGGGAGGGGGGGTGAGGGGACGAGGGTGAGGGGACTAGGGTAAGAACGAAGGGGCTAGGGTGAGTTTGAGAGTGGGAGAAGGAGGGTAAAGGAGGGGGAAGGGGACTTGGGTGAGGGGTAGAAGAGACTAGGAGGACTAGTGCGAGGGTGAAGGTGGGGGTCGGGGGTGAGGGCGGAGTGAGGGGACGAGGGTATGAGAGGACTAGGATAAGAGCGAGGGTGGAGCACGGGGTCAGGGGAGAGGCAGGGGGCTCGAGTGAGGGGACCGGGTTGAGGAAGAGGGTGGAGACAGGAGGCGAGAGTGAGGGGAGATGAACAGGGCGGAGGCAGGAGGCGAGGATGAGGGGAGCGGAACAGGTTGGAAGCAGGAGGCGAGGGTGAGGGGAACGGAACAGAGTGGAGAGATCAAATTGGAGAAATGAAGACATAGATCACGAAGAGGATTGAATGAGGGGACAAGTTGAGGACGAGGGTAGAGGAAGGAGGCAAGGGTGAGGGGAGGGAAAAGAGTAAGAGTGAGTGTATAAATTTGGATGCGAATGAGGGGAGGGGTGAGAGTGAGGAGAGGGGACGAAGATGAGAGTGAGGGGACCACAGAGCAGATACGGGCGGAGAGGCAGGGTACGAATTGAGGGCGTGGGTAAGGGAACGGAGGTGAGAGTTTACAGTGAGGGCGAGGGTAGGGAAAGGAGGAGAGAGTGAGAGTGAGGGGACCCGGATGAGGGGTGAGGAGACAAGGCGAAGCTGATTCGAGATTGATTCTAGTTAAAATCCGTACCCTGATTAGAACTGGCAGGTTGAATAAACACGCGATTATTCTCCCAGAGAAGTTACTCTCTTACTAACA
Organism: Penaeus monodon; assembly: GCF_015228065.2. Classification (NCBI taxonomy): domain Eukaryota; kingdom Metazoa; phylum Arthropoda; class Malacostraca; order Decapoda; family Penaeidae; genus Penaeus; species Penaeus monodon. The sequence goes on along the minus strand of NC_051397.1, from coordinate 36,921,369 downwards.
CTAAAGGCCATTGTTCACATCTGTTCACATCTTATTGCTATTGTTTTCGAAGATCTTTTTTTTCTCCTTCTTTCCAATTCCTCTCATTTGTACGAAATCATTTGTTTATTAGGAAACACACACAAACGCCCCCCCCCAAAAAAAAAAAAAGAATAAATAAAGGAAGCAAAGAAACAAGAAAAGTAATCTGTACACGTCTTGCACAATCTCTGC
>NC_051397.1:36906156-36916156 GCF_015228065.2 Penaeus monodon | reverse complement strand
TCCTCCTCCAGCTTCCTGTGCTTCTCCTTACGTCTCTCCTCGGCCTCGCGAATGGCTTCCAGGCGTTCTCTCTCTGCCTCTTCCTCCTTTTCCTTGTCTCCTTCGTCCCCGCCGTCACCGCCTCCGGGTAACTGGCCTGGGAAAAGAAGGAAGGGGGGCGGGCTGTTAGTAATGGTAATGATGGTAATGATAATGCTAATGGTGATGGTGATGCTGCTGCTGATGATGATAATAATGATAATGATAAAAATAATGTTAATAATAATAATAACAATAATAATAATAAGGATAACAATAATAATAAGAATAACAACAACAATAATAATAATAATAATAATAATAATAATAATAATAATAATAATAATAATAATAATAGTAATAATAATAAAAAAAAAAAAAAAATAATAATAATAACAACAATAATAATAATAATGATAACAACAGTAAGAACAACTATCATAATGTGAATTCGCTCACTTTGATGGGGGTGAGGTATGATCATTGACAATGTTTAAGTCTAAAAGATATAGATGTATGGATTTATACGTCTATATATTAATAAGTATGCATGCATGGATATGTATGTATGTGTATGAATGTGTAGGAATGTATATATGTACATATGTATATACGTATGTAAGTATATATGTATGTATGTATGTATGTATGTATGTATGCATGTATGTATTTTGTAGATTACTCTTTATTTAAAAGGAATAAAATAGAAGTAGAGAGAAAGAAAAAAGAAAAAAGAAATAGAAAATGGAAGGATGGGGTTTTGTAGCAGTTTGCCGTATTGTCTGTATGTTTGTATTCACGTATGTATGCATACATGCTGTATATGTCTGTCTGTCTGTATGTATGTACGTATGTATATTTGTATATATGCATGTATATATGTAAGGATTATGTATTATGCATACGTGTACGTCTGTATATAAGGAAAATACCTGTAAATAGCGACACAAAATACAAATTTAAGTTTCTTTGATATTGCTTCTTATTTTTGAGAAAACGAAACAGAAAGAGAAAGAGAAGGAAAACGTGAGGATGCGATTTTGTAGTTGTCTGGCGTATTGCGAAGCTCACAGGGTACAGGATCTTGAAGCACCTACTTAGGGAGAGATCTGCCCTCACTGAGCACGACTTTCGAAAAGTGTCGACGAGTGAGAGAGAGAGAGAAAAAAAACGAAAAGATTTGAAAGAAAAAAGAGAGGGAGAAGGAGAGAGAGAGAGAGAGAGAGAGAGAGAGAGAGAGAGAGAGAAGAAATGAAAGAAAAGAGAGAGGGAGAGGAGAGAGAGAGAGAGAGAGAGAGAGAGAGAGAGAGAGAAGAGAGAGGGGGGGGAGGGGGGGAGAAGATCAACATCTCAGAGATTATTACCGTCGAAAGCCAAGTATAATTAACCTGATATCATAGTCTGCAAGATGAATATATAAGTCAGAGCAAACGCACACGGAACCAACAAAAGGAAAAGGCAAATATACAAACATTTTCCCTCTATTTTTCTTTCTTTTTTCCTTTTTTTTTATCCTTTTTTGAACCCCCCCTCCCCCTTTTTTTTTTTGAACGGGACTCCAGAGTGGTTTTAAAGACGAAGAATTACAGTTTGAGTCAAGAATGCTGACATATCTTGAAAGGGTAGTATATTTAAATGCTGTTTACATTTCTTATCGCACGTACGCGGAAAGTGGATACACAAAGTTGACACAAAGACGTTTTAAGCTAAATAATTTTTCACTCGACGGGGCTACAGTATTTTCTTCGCATTCCGCCATCACCGACCTCGTAAATTTTACATATTTCTGATCTTGCTGTTATAGAAGGAGAAGAAAAAGAAGGAGGAGGAGGAGGAGGAGGGGGAGGAGGGAGAGGAGGAGGAGGAGGAGGAGGAGGAGGAGGAGGAGGAAGAGAAGAAGAAAGAGGAGGAAGAGAAATAAGAAAAAGAAAAAAAGAAGAAGAAGGAGGAAGAGGAGGAAGAGGAAAAGGATGTGAAGAAGAAGAAAAAAGGAAAAGAAAAAGAAAAAGAAGCAGAATGAGAAGAAAGAAGAAAGAAGAAAGAAGAACAAAATAATAATAATAAAAGAGAAGGAGAGAGAAGAAAAAAAGAAAAAAAGAAGAAAGAGAAAAGAGAGAAGCAAAAGAAATAATAATAACAAGAAGAAGAAGAAAGGAAACCGCGTGAACAAGAGCGTCCCCGTTCAACACGACGATTTATGTGGTCATTCTGTCTCCGGATTTTGAACAGCGAAGGAGCAGGAAGGGAACCAGGAACTCGACCAAATCCTTAAAAAAAACTCGACCAAATTCTTAAAAAAAAAAAGAACTCGACCAAATCCTTAAAAAAAACTCGACCAAATTCTTAAAAAAAAGAAAAAAAAAAAAACCCCCCCCCCCAAAAAAAAAGAGAAAAAGAAGAAAAAGAAAAAGAACTCGACCAAATCCTTAAAAAAAAAACTCGACCAAATCTTAAAAAAAAAAAAAAAAAAAATCGACTCAGTCCTCCCCACCCCCAAAAAAAAAGAGAAAAAGAAGAAAAAGAAAAAGGAATCGACCAAATCCTTTCCACAAAAAAAAAGAAAAAAAGAAAAAGAAAAAGAATTCGACCATATCCTTCCCCCAAAAGAAGAAGAGGAAGAAGAAGAAGAAGAAAAAAAAAGAAAACAAGAACTTCGCCAATTCCTTCAAAACAACAACAACAACAACAACAACAAAAACAGCACAATATCTGAACAGCGATTCCGGCGCCGGCTTCCTCTAAATCCTCGGACGCGGAGCCAAGGGACAATTTGTCTCGTGTGAAGTCAGTGAGGCAAAAAGGAAGCAAACTTTACCCACTTGGGCAGTGAGGCCAATCTAGAGGATGCGTGCTTCGGTTAGGTTCCGATTAATTTGATTGCTTTCTCCTGCTATACATCTTTCTTTCCCCCCCCTTTTTTCCCCACCCCCTCTCTCTCGTTCTCCATTCGTGTTATTTTATCTTAAGCCTAAGTCTGAGCCAGTCGCGGCCGGACGAAAAGGGAGGAATCTGGGTTGGAATCGGACGCAGCAACGGATTTTTTATTTTATTTTTATTTTATTTTATTTTTTTTTATGATTCGGGGATTAATATATGTAGTATATATATATATATATATATATATATATATTAATATATATGTATATATAAATATATTAATATATATAAATATATAAGTATATAAATATATAAGTATATAAATATATTAATATATATAATTAATTTTTTATGATTCGGGGATTGGTATATGTTGTTTATATCTATATGTCTATCAGTCTGTCTGTCTGTCTGTCTATCTGTCTGCCTGTCTGTCTCTCTCTATATATAACATATATAACATGGGTGTACTGTGTGTATATGAGTATGCATATATGTCTATTTTGCATGTATTCATATATTCATGTACTGTAGGGATAGATATACAAAGTCGATCGCTGAAAATCTTAACATTCAGAAATCCTATGACCCTCGTTTTATTATCTATCTATCTATCTATCTATCTATCTATTTATTTATCTATCTATCTATCTATCTATCTATCTATCTATCTATCTATACATATCTATCTATCTATCTATTCTATCTATCTATCATTATCTTTACATATTACTATACAATCTATCATCATCTATCTATCACAATATAAATTTTTAAAAATCTTATTTTATGTTTTCTTGTCTTGTCTTTTTTTTAACATTTTTTTCACATAATTACATGGAAGGAGATGGTAGAAAAAAAAAAAAAAAAACATCGGAAAAGAGGCATCCCAGATTAAATTTTAAGAGACGCTTGAAAGTATATGGACCTTTTCAGAGGATGTACTTAGCTTAATGAATTTCTTTGCTAAAATAGCGATGATGGGTCGGAAGTATTAGAAGGATTAGTGGAAGAAGAGGCAGATTATAGGCCTTTTGTTACGGGCTACACTGCGCGGGGAGGAGATTAGGGGGCACTAATGGAGAAGATGGTGCGAGGGGGAGAAGGAGGAGAAAGGGGAGATAGGAAGAAAGGGGAGATAGGGAGAGAGAGGAGGAATGAGTTAGGGAACGAGGGAAGATTGAGAAAGAGAGGGAGAGAATGAAGAGAAAAGGAAGGAGATAGAAAAAGAGAGAGAGGGAGAGAGGGACTGGGAGAGGAGAGGAGAGAGAGAGAGATAGAGATAGATAAATAGACATAGAGATCGCGGAGATAGAAAGAGAGAAAATACAGAGGACGAGAGGGAGAGCATATAGTTTTACCAAATCATAGGAAATGAATAAGGAAATAGATAAACAAATAAACAAGTAAATGAAAAAATAGCAATAAGCTAATAGATTATGAAAAATGATAAAATAATAATTAAATAGAAAAAAAATAAAAATAAATAATAAACAAATAAAAAAAAAATAAAGACAGATAAAAATAAATAAGCATAGACATCTAAACAAACTAACAAATAAATAAATGAAATAAACAAATAAATATCTATAGATAACTATAAAAAATTAACAAACAAATAAACAGATAAACAAATAAACAAAACAAAACAAATCAATAGACATATAAACAAATAACTCAATAATCTAAACAAACAAGTAAATAAACAAATGGAATAAACAAAACGAAGTAAACAGATAAACAGAAAAAATATAAATCAACAAATAGATAGATAAGTATAAATCAACCAATAAATAGAAAAAAGAAAAGAAAAGAAAAAACAAAAAAAGAAAACGAGAAGCTGACGACCCACATTCTTTAAGATGTTGGCCGGGTACTTAAAAGCCTCAAGATACTGATTAACGAGACGATCACAAACAATTAATCACTCACGAAAAACTTCACAGTCTCTTCCCCTTCTCAAACTTCCATTTCTCAAGATTTGTGTCAAGTTAAGTTTTTCTTTTTTCGTTTTTTTTTTTCAGATTTAATGTTATTTGTTCGTGTTAAAAAAAAATAATGGTAAGCATGACTGTGAAGATGGTGGTGAATTACATTTCTTTCTTTTGTGATTTTGATATGGTTATTGTGTGGTAAGGTAAGGTAGGATGTAATATGATATAAAATGATATTGTGTAATGTGATGTGCTATGTGTAATGATGATAATAATAGTAATGATAATAATGATGATAATAATAATAATGATAATAATAATAATAATAATAATAATAATAATAATAATAATATAATAACAATGATAATAATATAATAATAATATATAATAATAATAATAATAATATAATAATAAATAAAATGATATATGATAAAATAATGATGAATATAATTAATGATAATGATAATAATGGTGATAATGATGATAATGACAATGAAATGATATTGAAGATAATGCTGTTAATGATATCATAATAACAGTAACAGTAACAGTAACAATAACAATGACAAAAACAAAAAACAAAGAACATGTGTTACTGTAATTATGATCCGTAACAAGACCCCTCCCTCCCTCCTCCCCTTCCCAACCCCTACTCCCCCCTCCCACTCTCCTCTACTTGCTCCTCCCCTCCTACCCTCTTCCCCTCCCACCCTCTTCCCCTCCCACCCTCTTCCCCTTCCACCCTCTTCCCCTACCCCCCTCCTCCTCTCCCTCCCTCCTATACACTCCTCTCCTCCCTGCCCTCCCTCTTCTCCCTTCCCCTCCCCTCCCTCCCCTCCCCCCCTCCCAAACACACCAAGGTTCCTCCTAATAAACGTAGCCAGTCAGAAGTTGCCTAACAAGGTGACCAACTTTCACATAGTTATCATCGACGCAAAGGGGAAACATGTAAGGGGAAGTATAGGCAGGTCCTGTATCTCTGTTGACAGCATATTCCGACAATAAGCTGATGGGTTTGTGTAGGGACGGGGGAGGGAGGGAGGAGAGGGAGGGAAGGGGGAGGGGAAAGGAGAAAGGGGAGGAAAAGAGGAGGGAGGGAAGGGAGAGGGAAGGGGGAGTTAGGGAGTGGAGGAAAAAGAGACGGAGGGAGGGAAAGAGGGGAAGGGGATGGAGGGAGGGAAGAGGGAGGGAGGGAAGGGACGAGGGAAGGAGGGAGGGAAGGGGGTAGGGAGAGAGGGGAAGGAAGAGAGAGGGAGGGAGAGAGGGGGGGGGAGGGAGAGAGGGAGGGAAAAGGGTAGGGTGGAAGGGATCTTTGTATAGGTAGTCCGGTGTAGAATGTGTCTAGTGTCCAGTTGACGTGCTATAGATTTAGGTGGAGAGAGAGAGAGAGAGAGAGAGAGAGAGAGAGAGAGAGAGAGAGAGAGAGAGAGAGAGAGAGAGAGAGAGAGAGAGAGAGAGAGAGAGAGAGAGAGAGGGAGAGAGAGAGAGAGAGAGGAGAGTGAGAGAGAAGAGAGTGAGAGAAGAGGAGAGAAGAAGAGAGATAGAGACGAGAGAAGAACGAGAGAGAGAGAAGAGAGAGATTTTACATGTGTACTCCGGTGTATGCGTATATGTGAGCACATGCATTAAACCATTTGTTGTATCAATTTCTTCATTTATGTAGCGCATTGTAAATCAATCAGCAGACACTTAAACACACACACAAAAAGAAAAGAAAAGAAAAAGAAATAAAGAAAAAAACCCTGAATAAACAGGATTAGACAGTAAATTACCACACCTGTTTCTCCTCCAGCGTGCACTAGCCAAGGCCACGCAAGGAGAGAGAGAGGGAATGAGGTTAAGATGGGTTAAGAGGTAAAGAAGGTTGTGAGCGGAAAGATTGCTGTCTTAATCACCTGAATAATAACAATCTGTTATTTTCGAAAGGAGGGGGAAAGAAAAATTGAATGAAGTGAAAAATTAGGTCAAGAAAAAAATGATGATGGTAAAAAAAAAAATCACAGGTACAAGGATGAATGAAAATGGATTTGAAAAAAAAATATGGAACTGAAATGTTGGAAAAATCCGAACACCGGAGAATGACAATTGCTAATAGAATCGTAAATATTTCCGAAAGAGAATGTATTCATATTGATAAATGGTCGGGTGTAGTTCATCCATAAGAACAAAGACTAAGCCAAATATGTCAACAAAAGACTTCCTTTAAAAAAAAATCTTTAAAGACAGTATTTGCAGGAGAACGATTTGGAATATGAATCTCTGTCGCAATAAGCTGGGATGAACCGAGTTGCAAACACACACAGAAAAGTATGGTTTAAGTTTTCCAATACGGGATCTTGTACAGTGTTCCAACTCTGAAAGGCTTCTAAGGAGTTGGTGGGTCATTGAACACACGTCTTTTCCCTCTAGCTCTTTCCCCTCCTTTCTCTTCCAGACACAGTGGCACATCCGCATTCTTCTTATTGTTTTTGTTCAAACAACGGACAGAGAAAAGCAAACGAAATGTACAGCTTGAAAGAAATACAAAAATTGAACCCTCGCTGAACCTACCCAGAACCCATTTTAGCACGGACATTCTTTATCCGAGTTTCTATTGGTTCGAGAATTTATTACATTTTTCTTTGAAAAAGAAGTTGTCTCGCATCGGATTTGTTATATTCTGCAGTGGAAATTCTGCGCCGGTTCCCACAGCAAGCACAAACTCCTGCTTCAGGATTATGCTCCCCCTCCTCCTGTTACTCGCTTCTGTAGGACAAGAAAACGATTGATTTTGCCATAAAAAAAGGAAAACGTGATGTGATAGTCCACCGGGCAAAAATACAAATGCCTTTACAGAAGTGAGTGCATGGATAGATTTACGAGCTAAAGTGTGTTTCCTCGGGTCTGACAATGCGCTGCGACAGATTTACACATCTTTCTCGGCTCACAATAAAAGTCGTGCCATAGGGGGGAAATAAACGTGTCAGAGGTAAAAATGAAATTATATTTTCACTTTTCTTTTTTTCCCTTTTTTGTCGTAACGTCTTAGGGTGCTAATGAAATATTTTTTCTCCCTTTTAACGTTGTGACATTTGCGATGCTGTTGTTATATAGAGATTTCTTAACGTAACTTGACACTACTACCATCAGTTATCATCATATTTTAGAATTTAGATCCTTAGATAAATAGAATCTCTTCACAATCGAGATACCTAAATTATTTAGGTTGCTTGCGGTCGCACGCATATGCAGTTGGGGTGGGGGGGTTGAGGGGAGAAACACGCGCACTCCAGTAATGACTACTTGTACAGGACCACATATGTCTTGCTTCTCACACCGCTACTCGTGATATTTACCACCACATATAACACGCACCGATATCCATATATAGGACGGCTATACGCAGCACTAACCGCTAGGGGTTAGCACGCACCGAAAGGTAAAGACACGTAGAAATACACGAGGCATAGATTAGTAGCCTCGGCACGCAAAGGAAAGCGTAGTGGTGGAAACAATCAGCTGACCGCCGCTGACTCGAATCAGGGAAGATTAATGTCCCGGGCCTCGCTGACCTCAGCATGCCGGGCCGATTATAGTTCCACGCTAATGTATAAATCCTGGAATCCCGTGTCACGCCGGTCCGAATCCTCCACAACAATTACTGATTCTGCCTCGGGAAGTCGTTTCTGATTCTCCTTCTCTTCTCAATTATTGTTACTAGAAACGATGTATGATATAAAATCTAGAAACGATATATGATGTAAAATGAAGAAACGATATACGATATGAAAAGTAGAAATAATAGATGACATAAAATGAAGAAACGATTTATGATATAATAGCGATGGATGGATATTTGTCGGTGGGGAAAAGATCGAGAGGCAAAAGGTAGAAAAACAATCAAACTCGCATCCACTATGTAAGGTGTAGGAATCCATATACATTCCAAAGTACAGCTATTACACAAAGACGTAGGAGCCAATTTCAAGTCAGTCTCAGTAAAGATACTTCCTCTGAATCTCTCTCGGAAGCCAAACATAACGCCATTTCTCTATTTTAGTAAACATGGCGAAACGGTCCTTCTAGAATTTATTCGCGAGGCAATTCACGGGTTATAGCTTCGGATCGGATTCCCTTCCGCACTCAATCAGGGTTTTGGACCCCCTTCCCAGACACAAAAGTCACGCATCGAGTACGATTTTATGTTACTTATACTGGGAACGTACATAGGGAACACACGGGAACAAATCCATTCTGTAACATATCAGATACCTATGTGTTGCTACCCGGGATGTTGTCATGTTAGAGGAATTTATTGATGTAGTCTCAACTCGGCTAAACTTTAAGGGAAAAATGAGGTGTTTTTTTCTTACCCGTATGCAGCTTTTTCTTTTTGCAAGTTGCTTCGCGACTTTCGGTTTCCTAAAATCACAAATTACTTTACTGAATTCCGACAAACACAGTGTATATTTATGGTCAAATTTGAAGTTGCTTTAAACAAGTTAGAATGACTACCTAATTGATGATTTGAAAGATAATAACACATGTTAGTGACTAATTCGTGACTAATAACCAGTCCTTCATATGCGCTATAACAATAGAGTAATAAGTAAATGAACAAGTAAATACACGAAAGACTGCGGCCACACAAGACTTATTTGTGTGCAAAACATATTAATATCGTTTATTGGACTATGACTCACTGCTACGTGCTGTGCCGTTCTCTCTGCCTAACTTTTACGCCTGGTTGAGAAAAGTTTTTACTTCTTGAATTATCTAGAATTTATTGCATTTATTGTTTTGTTGTTGTTGATTTGTTGTTATTATTTTTATTACTGTTATTACTACTACTACTGCTACTACTATTATTATTACCATCATCATTAATATTATCATCATTGTTTTTTATCATGATAATTGTTAATATTCGATCGTAAAAATAATCGATCGTGACCTCGTGTTCGAATCGGCGCCATCTTGTCTAATGACTACGACGCAGTTCATCTCGTGCAAGGTCGTCGCTTTTATCAAACCATTTAGATTTTTTTCCGTGACTGACCTCAAAATTTTCTGTAATTATCATCGCTTTTCCTTTGTAATTTTCTCTTAATATGTTTACGCCTTTTCTAATGATCTTTCGTTAATGAATTGACCGATTCTTAAATTTGATTTCGTATTATTCGTGAAACACC
>NC_051397.1:36898656-36901156 GCF_015228065.2 Penaeus monodon | reverse complement strand
GAATAATAGCATTAACCGTGATTCTATGTGTGTGCGTATCTATATATCTTTTCAGACTCAGAATAGCCTCCATGGGTTCAGAATAAAAGTATTTAAAGAATATATTATTTGATTAAAATTCTATGGGAGTTTTTTTGTTTTGTACTTTTTTGGGCTGCTTTATTTGTCACTCGGATTTTTTTCTTATCACTGAGAAATAAGGTTACTAACGAGACAAAGTTAGCACTACCTGTCTCAGGAAACGTCTTAAAGAGTTTTTCCATGAGCAGTTTCATCTTTTCAACAATTACCGTTACTCTGTTCGTATTTCAAATAGCGAGATAAAGTTAAACGTTATGGGGCATAATGAACAGCACACTGAATTTTAAAATTAAACTGATCTATATATGGTGAATATTTACAGATTAATTACGGTTATCAGTTGCTTGGAATCGAAGGCAAAGTAAAAAGATCCGTAGAGGATCCTTGCTATGTAGACAAACCGTTGATTAAACAGGAAAGATAAATTTATCAAAGGGATTTCAATACAAATCAAATTAGCTGACGTAAATCACTAGCGAATGAAGGGGCGGTGAGTGCCACGGGCAAACAGCTACAAATTATGAAGCTTTCACCGTGAGGAGGACGTGGCCCGGGTGATCACGGGGACGGCGCTGAAACTTCCCTTTGAACTCCGCCACACACGAACTCTCGCTTGAGACCCGTCAGATAATAACTTTCACTTGAGTTTCCTCTTGAGAGGCTGCAGTAAGAGCGATACAGCAACTCTCACTGACACCCTTGGACGATGCACTTCCTCTGAAGACCTCTCAGGCACAAGCTTCCACTTCCTGTGACCTGGTTTGACTTGACTTTTACTTGTGATTTTCTGTGAATATTCCATGGACTTTCTTCTACATGTCAATTGTAAAATAAAATGCAAAAATATCTAATGGGGATACGCGTATCGTTCGTATCTCAAAGGAGGTAAAAAAGTATAATTTGGATAACTTTGGGTAACAATAGATGAAACTGAATGAACATAAATCATGGAGTGGAAAAAGTTGCAAGGTATTAGAAAAAAAAAATCTTTCTACAGAAAATTTCTTTCTAACAAGCTTCAACAACACGAGTTTTCTCCTTAACTTTCCGGGTTGATATCTAAAGTTACTGAAAACGTAGATGTACTTTATATTCTGCCGTAAGGAAAAGCGATTACCCTGAATTGAACACAGAGTTGAAAAAGGACGAAAAATTATGACAATTTCGTATAGCAACAATAAACGAAAGAAATATATAAACAATGCAATATACACACGCAATCCAATGGTCCAATCACCATAATTCATGTGCAAAAGAAAGAAAGAAGGAAAGAAAAATATAAGCATAACAGACACCACGAGAAACATTCACAAAACAATGACGTATTGCACAGCGCATCACACTGCAGTGGTATATGACTAAAATGTGTGCCAGAAAAAAGCGTCTAAAAATACACATACATTCTCAAGGGAGTGCAAACCGTTCTATGCAATATAAAGCTGATTGTTTGTGTCACGCACAGTCCAAGCACTTTTATATTTCGTCGCAAAATAGTATAAGCGCAATTATACACACACGCTCTCACTAAACGAAATGTAAGTGAAATGCAGTCCCAGTTATAGTTTTTATCTCTCAGAGAAACATTTAGGCATAGTTAGTCAGTGCTGATATATATATATATATATATATATATATATATATATATATATATATATAAATGTATATATATATGTATATATATATGTATATATATATATATATATATATATATATATATATATATATATATAATATTTACCTCCCTTTTTTTCCAATTACATGATAAGCAGAAGTAGTCTGAACTCTTCTGCCAAAAATCAGTAAGAACTGATCTTTATATATTCAAAGAATTTCAACACAAATTATGACCAAAAAATGTGTCTTTTTCACAAAAATTTAAGTTTATATATCTCTAACATACTGATATTAAATATCAGAAGAGAAAAGAACTACTGATATAAATTTACCATCTATAAGCAACAAGGTACAGAGCTAAATTCTCAAGGATTTGTTATAATGGCATCCTGATCTCCAATAGGCAGAGAGTGAAATGGACACACATACAACTTATGCAACGCATCCTTATCTTGTATGCCGTATGCTCAGGAGCTAATATTTATTTAGCATGCACCGCTGATGTAAGTAATGAAACCTGGGTTTGGTACCGTAGAGTTATTGCCTGTTGTTAGTTAACGGAGAGTAGACACGCACTTCGGACACACCCACTTTCGCCCATACACCCCCCCTCCACACACACATACACACAGAAAGAGAGAGAGAAAGAAAGAAAGAGAGAGAGAGAGAGAGAGAGAGAGAGAGAGAGAGAGAGAGAGAGAGAGAGAGAGAGAGAGAGAGAGAGAGAAACAAAGAGAGTAAGAAAGAAAGAAAAAGAGACAGAAAGAAAGAAAGAGAGAAAGAAAAAATAACACCGACAAAGAAA
>NC_051397.1:36886156-36888656 GCF_015228065.2 Penaeus monodon | reverse complement strand
GGGGGTGGTGTTGGGGGGCAGAGGGGGGGAGGGGGCGGGGGGGGGGGGAGGATAACAAAAGAGGTGGGAGGAAGGAGGGTGATGAGGGTTGATGAGATAGTCGGCAATATTTCAGTCTGCACTTATTTCTCCCCCTCTTCTCGCTCTACCTACGTGTACACAAATGTATTCTCTCTCTCTCTCTCTCTCTCTCTCTCTCTCTCTCTCTCTCTCTCTCTCTCTCTCTCTCTCTCTCTCTCTCTCTCTCTCTCTCTCTCTCTCTCTCTCTCTCTCACTCTCTATCTCTCTCTCTCACACACACAAACGCTCATACTCACAAAAAATCGCACATATGTATATATATGCGTATATATTTACACAAGCATAGAAATATATTTTTGGCCATTTTGCTTGATAAAAAACTGTAAAATGAATGACAAGGAAGATAAAACGAAATAATAATATAACCAACCCGAATGAACGAGTAATAGAGACAGACAGCCAGACAGCGATAGGCTGCGAGACACTCAGAATCTGACAGAAAAAAAAGAAAGATAAAAAAAAAACAAGAAAAGGAAAAATAACGAGAGAGGGAAAATGAAACCAACCGACGCACTTCCAGGAATTTCTCCCTCTCTCTTCACCTCGTGGAAAAAAGGAAAATGAGAGGGAGGGAGGGAGGGAGGGAGGGAGGAGAGAGAGAGAGAAAGAGAGAGAGAGAGATATGGAGGTGAGACGGAGGGAGAGAGAGAGAGAAAGAGAGAGAGAGAGAGAAAGATAGATAGACAGTTAGATAGATAGATAGATAGATAGAGTGTGTAAAAAAAAAAGAAAAGAAAAGAAAGTGAGAGAGGGAATGAAAAAAAAGCTCGAGTTGGGAGACCTTCCCACAGGGGTCGAGGCGGCGCGGTCACCGTCAGGAATTTTCGTAGAGGAGATCCAGATAGCATAAGTATGCGAGAGCGGTCGAGGCGCCTCTCTGATTGAACGGCCGAAGGGGTGCTTGGGCAGAGGGAGGGGGGAGGAGAGGCATAGGGGGGTATATGAAGGGCAGAGGGGGAGGAGGAGGGGTAGGGGGTATGGAGGGGGCATAGGGGAGGCATAGGGGAGGGCATAAGGGAGGGCATATGAAGGTAAGAGGCGGGGGGGGGGAGGTATAAGGGAGGCATAGGGGGGATGGAAAGTCGGGTTGAGGGGAAAGAAGGGGAAGGGGGGAATAGAAGGGGGGGGGGAGATGAACTGTCGGGATGGCGATGAAGAGATTGGAAGGAGGGGGGGGCGAATGGGGGAAATGAGAGGGTAGGAATGTGAGGAAGAGTAGGGGGGGGTAAAGAGGAGGAGGGGGGAGGAGGAGGAGGAGGAGGAAGAAAAAGAGTACGAATCTGGGGAGGAAAAAAATAGAAGAAGAGTTAGATAGAGGAGGAGGTGGAGGAGAAGGAAAGGGAGGAAGAGGAAGAGGAGAAAGAGGAGGAAGAACAGGAGTACGAATCGGGGGAAGAGGAGGAAGAGAGAGAGGAGGAAGAACAGGAGTACGAATCGGGGGAAGAAGATTCGGAGAAGAGGTGGAAGGAGGAGGATAAGGAGAAGAAGGAAAAGGAGGAGGAAGTGGAGGACAAACGGGAGGACGAGAAGGAGGATGAGTCGTAGGAAACAGAAAGGGAATAAGGTGAAGGAAGATGAACAGGAGAAGAGGCAGGAGGAAGAAAAGGAGAAGGAAGAAACTGAGAAGAAGGAGGAGGAGAAGGTGTACGAAGCAGGGGAGAAGGAAGACGAACAGAAGTAGCAGGATGAGGAGGAGAAGGAGAAAGAGGAAAAGGAGGAGGAGGAAGAGGTGAAAGAGGAGGAGGAGCAGGAGGAGGAGGAGGAGGAGGAGGAGGAGGTGCGAGAGAGTACGAACAGGAGACGCGAATTGAGGTCGTGGAATTCGGTAAAGGGAAAGATGGAATTTCGTTGCAGAGCTTCCGTTGCAGCGGGGAATGGGGTGGGGGTGGGGATGAGGTGCAGGGGGGGGGAGTGCGGATCAGGACGTGATGTGTTTTACCGATTTTTTTCCCTTCTTTGTCTTTATTGGTACGATGCGGAATAAGATAGGTTAATGCTGAAGGCATAAAAATGAGATGAAAGCTGACTATAAGAAATCTGATATCGATGGAGCAAGCAATGTAACAAAAATAAAGTTAGAATTCAGTATAAAAAAGAAAGAAAAAAAGTGAAAAAGAGAAAACAAAAGTTACTTTTTTATGTTTCGTTGAACTTGGCTGAAACAAAAGTTAACCAATATGTTGTTCGCTTTAGGAATAAAAAAGTGTGTCCTCCTTCATGCTAAGGTTACTTGAACGAAATATTTTGAATAATTGATAAAACAGAGAATAGGATAATACATTCTCCTTGTTTTTTTTTTTCTCTTTGCTTACTTTGTTCATTAACTCTTATCTTCCAAAACTTCAAAAGTTACATGAGATGAGATAAAAAAATTAAACGTTGATAAATAGAGGCTATAAAGAACGTAATTTTCTTCACA
>NC_051397.1:36858656-36881156 GCF_015228065.2 Penaeus monodon | reverse complement strand
GAGGGGAAAGCAGGGGGAAGGAGGGGGAGGAATGGAGGGGAAGGGAGAGTAGGGGGGAGTGCGGGAGAGGGGGAAGGAAAGGGAGAAGGCAGGGGGAAGGGGGTTGCGGGAGAGGGGAAAGGGTAAGGAGGAAAAGGGAGAGGGGAGAGAGAGGAGAGGGAAAGGAAGGGAAAAGAGGGGGGAGGGGGGAAGGAGGGAGAGAGGGGGTAAGTGGGGGAAGGGAGAAGAGGGAGAGGGAAAAGGAGGGAGAGGCAGGAAGGAAGGGGAAAGAAAGAGGGGAAAGAGGACAGAGGGAGAAGGAGGGGGAAGGCGGAGGGAAAGGAGAAGTAAAAGGTAGGAGGGAGAGTGAGGGAAGGGGGGGAGAAAGGGAAAGAGGGGAGGAGAAGGAAGGAGGAGATGGAGAGGGAAGAATGGGAGGGGAGTTCCTAGAGAAGGAGAGAGAGAAAGAGAAAGAGAGAGAGAGAGAGAGAGAGAGAAAGAGAAAGAGAGAGAGAGAGAGAGAGAGAGAGAGAGAGAGAGAGAGAGAGAGAGAGAGAGAGAGAGAGAGAGAGAGAGAGAGAGAGAGAGAGAGAGAGAGGATGTTACTGAAAAAACAGGGATGGAGCAATGGAGCGGAGAAGGGAGAAATATATTAACTAGCAAAATATATCAATTTGCATCACCAATACTTAAAACAAATACCTCTCGCAAACATGAAAAAGCATTACCCGTTTCACGCACAAAAAAGAAAAAAAAGAAAAAAACACAGCAAAGAAAACGACGATTACTCCCTTTATTGGAATCACGTTGACCTTCGCCTCCGAATATCGAATAATACACAGACTGTACCAGAGAAGATTAACATTTCGAAAAGGAGACAATATAGGTACGATCTTGGAATCAATATACCGGAAGCCAGAAGTCTATTTATAACAAGGTCCTGGTCTCTGCCTTGTACGATTGTTCTGAAATGCAATTCGTGTTAAATTCCTTTTAATGGTTGGGTGTCTCCCGTTGCACGTGAGCGCCAGGTGTGTAAATAGGTGTAGGTTGAGTTTGAATAATTTTGTAGATAACAAGGACATTTTCCAAGGAAAATGACAAACAGAATAAATGGGTAGTCAGACAGGCAGACAGAAAGACAAACACACACAGAGCTATAACACACACATACACAGATACACACACACACACACATATATAAACACACAGACACACACACACACACACACGCACACACACACACACACACACACACACACACACACACACACCACACACCAAAACCCTCAGAACAAGATAACCATTGTGTACACAAAATCTATTTTTACATTTTCCCTTTTTTTCTCTCCTCTCTCCAAGGACATTGATCACTGCCAGTCACCTGTGTTGGAATAGGACTCTCCACCGTGAGCTGGTAGAATTCAGCACTTCAGTCTTAGTGACGAAGGGATTCCCTGGTTTCGAGACTAACAGGAAGACAGTCAACAGCAGGCCAGATCAGTGTGAGTGGCAGCGATAAACAAGAGATTAAATATGTGTCTGTCGTCCCGTCGGTACTGTTTATAAGGGTTCGGAAAGGCTACAGGCTGTGTCTTTTGAATTTCGATTTTTTTTGAGAAGGAGGGAGGGAGGAAGGGGAGGAAGGGGAGAGGGGGGGGGGTTGATTTGGCAAAGGGTAAAAAGGGAGGTATTTCTATGTGGGTCTCTGTTCATCTATTTATATGCGTTTATTTGCTCTCTCTCTCTCTCTCTCTCTCTCTCTCTCTCTCTCTCTCTCTCTCTCTCTCCTTTCTCTCTCTCCCTCCCTCTCTCCCCTCTCTCTCTCCTCTCCCTTCCCCTCTCTCTCCCTCTCCCTCTCCCCCCCCCCTTCTCTCTCCCTCTCTCTAATTTTCTCTTTCTCCTAATTTATCTCAAATTCTCTCTCCCCTCCCTCTCTCTCTCACCAGCAGGCCATTATCACTCTTCAACAGTGACTCTGTTCCTCTGTTTCTCTGTTTCTACACATCCCTGACAAGCCCTGCCACACCTGACTATCTCTCGCAATTAATTTGGCCCTTAGCCTGAGGGGCCTGATCTTCTGCAAGCATAGGGCGCTTCAGGGGTCGACCAGATTACGTGAAATCTGATTAACTGTAAAACAAGTGGCCGTAGAAAGGGAGCCGATTTAGTTATGGCCGGGGCGACTGCAGCTGCAACATTCCCTTATTAAGAAGTTAAACGGGAAAACATATATTGTATTATATTATATAATATATATATATATATATATATATATATATATATATATATATATATCACACACACACACACACACACACATATATATATATATATATATATTTATATGTATATTATGTATATATATATATATATATAATATATCTAATGATATATATATATACTATAGTATATTATATAATATATATATAGATAGATAGATAGATAGATAGATAGATAGATAGATAGATAGATAGATAGATAGATAGATAGATTTATTGAAAGTGAGACTACAGTTTCGAAATCCACCTGCATTCCATCTTCAGGTCAATTGTATCAGCACGGACGAGTGTTTTGCTATTCACATGCATACATTTACACACACACACACACACACACACACACACACACACACACACACACACACACACACACACACACACACACACACACATATATATATATATATATATATATATATATATATATATATATATATATATATATGATATACATATACATATAAGCATGTAAGTTGTATGTATGCATAAGGAAAGACTAAACAAAAGATATGGCAATTACTGAATAAAAAAAGAGAAACGAAACGAGTTTTATTTCTTACTAAACGCCAGAGTCTATGGCACAATTGAAACTAATAGTATATTTTTTAAACACAGAGCTGGATAATCATCATTTTCAAATTTCATCTATTTCTTGATCGGTGCCCGATATAACAGTCAAATCTATTATCATAAAGCTGGTTATAATTAACTTTACCTAAATGACATTTATATTTGCATATTCATGAATATCAATTCTCATTAAAATATACGTGCAAATATGAACATATTCGCATACATATTCATGTTGGTATACAGAGCGTCATGTAGATATCCCAAAATAATAGTCAAATGAGGAAAGTAAAAAAAAAAAAAAAAAAGTTTGCTGACGTATTTTGCGTCATAACTAATATAAGATTCTTCTAGTATTTTAGGGAATATAATGGGACATAGCTGTGAAAAAAGAAAGGAGAAATAAAGAGAGAGAGAGAGAGAGAGAGAGAGAGAGAGAGAGAGAGAGAGAGAGAGAGAGAGAGAGAGAGAGAGAGAGAGAGAGAGAGAGAGAGAGAGAGAGAGAGAGAATCAATTCCCTTGCGTTATGAAAAGAATTCATATCAGCGGAAATAAAAGATGTGAGGATCACGAGCCTAAAGTAAAATTTACTCCATTTTCCCGCCAAAATGTCTCCTTGGTACTACGCGCTGTGACATTTTCTTCATATATAAATTTCCCGCTTGGTTATCAGGCAACGCGTCACCGCCTTATCTTATCAACTGACAGTTTCCGCGGAATTTTATTTCACTCCGCCCCTTGATTTCCGGTATACGATTGCATTTGGAGACGCAGCTTTAGGGATGGCGAAGGGGGGGGGGGGAGCGGGAGGGGAGGGGATGGCGGAGTTTGGGAGCGCGGGGGTGGCGGGGCGAGGGGGTTAGGGGGCTGGGGGGCTGGGGGAGGGGTATGGCGTAGCGGGGGGATGGGTGGCGGCGGACGGGCTGGGAGGGTGGGTGCGGGGGGATAGGGAGAGGAGGTGGGAAGGGAGGAGGAGGGGGGGGGGAGGAGCAACATACGCACCTGGAATGAGAAGCATAAAGGTGGCGGCGACCGCGCAAAATACATGTTAAAAGGGGATAATTTCACATGTGTGTGTGTGTGTGTGTGTACTGTAAGGGAAATAGGAAGAAAACGGGAGCGAAAAAAGTATACTATATAAAAGGAAAAGATGGGTAAGGAAGGGCTTCAGTAGAACTTGTTGATTTCCCTAGATTCACACACACACACAGACATATATATATATATATATATAATATATATATATATTTATATATATATATATATATTAGATATAGATATGATATGATGTCGTATCTATAGTCTGATATCTAGATAATATAGATGATATAGTATATATAGATATATAGATAGCATTATATATATACGACACATAATAATAATTATATAAATATATAGATATATATATATATATAGTGATATATTATATTATATGATAATATACATTAGATAACAACATACAACATAAATATAGTATATATATATATATAATATGATAATAGATATATATATATATATATATATATATATATATAAAGATACACATAAATATACACAATATATATAATATATATATTATATTATATATATATATATATATAATATATTATATATAACACACACACACACACACACACACACACACACACACACACACACACACACACACACACACACACACACACACACACACACATGTGTGTGTGTGTGTGTATTTGTTCAAGTGAATCCAGGGAAATCGTTCCGCTCTACTGAAGCCTTTCGAGACTCATCCTTTTCCTGCTCCTCGCTATACTGTATACTATTTTCGCTCACGTTTGCTCCTAGTATTCCTAACCAACTCCCCATCGATGGCTAAAAACATGTCAAAAATTGCTTTCGGTGACGAGACACCTCCACACATGATCAGTGAAAATACTACTTTCAGAATCTTCAAATAACCATTACACGAACGCCGGCGACGATCGCAAATATATATCCAGGTCACATTATCGAGAAATTGAAATATCATTATTTGACTTCATCTCATGCTATAGTGTATTAGTTGATTAACGAAGTAAGTCCAAAAATACATTTAGGAACACCGTAATCGCGCTAGAAATATGAAGAATAAGCTCAGTTCTCCCGAAATCGTCAGTGAGCTACGCTATCCGACCCGCAGTTAGACCAGAAGGTTCAACGTGGGGATTACGAGCCTAAGCCGCAATAACTAGACCTCCCCCCCCACCTCCCACTCTAGCTGACCGTTGATATGTGCAGATACACTTCCTTTAACATTGCAATTGAAATCGTGGGAGCAATACCAAAAGTCTCCGGTTATGAAGCAAATACGAGGGAGGAAGGTAACACTTTTTGTGAGGGGTGTGTGTGTAAAAAGTTTATTATTTTTATTTTCATTTTTTTCACCATGCAGTTCGGGTGACTATATCCGCACAACATCCCGTTTGAGGATCTCCAATTTCCGTTTATTTTTCACTTTTTTTAACGATGAAGGAGAAGAGAAAGAGGAAAAAAAATCCATCCAGGAGGTAAGTGACATTTGATCCTCCCATAATCAGTTTCAGTGTTCCTTGTCACAAACACTTTTTTTTCTCTTTACTTTATCCCATCATACGCTATCTTCTTTTCTCTCATCTCTCCATTATCACCAGGTGTCTGAGTCTCCCTCTCTCTCTCTCTCTCTCTCTCTCTCTCCTCCTCTCTCTCTCTCTCTCTCGCTCTTCCTCTCTCTCTTCCTCTCTCTTTCCGTCCCTCCTTCTCGCCTCTTTCATTTCCACGCAATTTCCTGCTTCGAGCATCTCATCCCCAAGCATTATGAACTTAGGCCGCTCGATTTCATCTCCACTTTACGCTAGGTTACGGTCGAGATGAGGCAGGTGTCGTTGAAGGGGGTGGGGGATGGGGGGGTAGGGGAGGAAGGATGTGCATAGCCATACGAAGTCAATTGAATAGAATGAAAGTAAATGTTTACACACACACACACACACACACACACACACACACACACACACACACATAATATAAACACACACACACAACATATACAAACACACACACACACACACACACACACACACACACACACACACACACACACACACACACACACACACACACACATACATATATATGAGAAATATGAAGAAAACAGGGTTATCATCTTTTCAAAAAAAAAAGTAAGTAACGAATGTGAATAGAACATAAAATATGTAACGTATATAAGAGCAGCATAAAAGTGAGAGAAAAAAAAAACACGAATGAAACTGCGTATAAAGGATTTTCGTAATAGACAGATAAATGAAAATAAAAAAAATCGGATGGAGAGAATGTGCGAGAATGGGAACTAAAGGAAATGGGAGGAAAAGTGAAGCAAAAGGACAGATGAAACAGGGGAACGAAGGGATATAGGAAAAGGGAAAAGGTAGAGGAGAGGGAAATGAGGAACAGACCGAGAGAAGGGTGTAGAAGTAGACAGAAAAAAAGTGAGGAGAGAGGAAGAGAGAAAAGATGAGGATGAGATGAAGTGGAGATGAGATGAAGTGGAGAGAAGAAAGGAGGAAGAAGGAAGAAGGAAGAATAGAGAAAAAGTAAGCAAAATTAGGGAAGAGAAACGCACAGAAATGAGGGAGATGAGGCAAAGAGGGAGGATGGGGGATAGGGGCAAGGGGGGAGGAGGAGAAGGAGGAAAGGGAGGCTAATGGAAAAGGTGTAATGAAGATTTCCAGTTAGCCGGTGATCTTTGGCCATTTCGCGCCTCGATGAGCTGGTGACGTCATTTTGACGCACGGGGGGAGGCGGGGGAGGGGGGGGGTGCGTGACCGTGAGAGGTGAAGTGAACGGTCGGGCGGTTGGTCGGTCGGGGCGGTCGGGCGGTTGGTTGATCGGGCGGTTGGTCGGTCGGGGCGGTCGGGAAGTCGGGTGGTCGAGCGGTTGGTTGATCGGGCGGTTGGTTGGTCGGGAGGTTGGGGGGTCGGGCGGTCGGGCGGTTGGTTGGTCGAGAAATCGGTCGGTCGGGCGGTTGGTTGGCCGGGCGGTTGGGAAGTCGGGAAGTTGGGCGGTCGGGCGGTTGGTTGGCCGGGCGGTTGGGAGGTCGGGCGGTCGGGAAGTCGGGAAGTCGGGCGGTCGGCAGGTTGCGAAATAGGTAGTTAGCGAGAGGGGAGGAGCGCCGTTTGCCTGCAGGAATGATAGTGCTTGCGGTCGCTGATGGAAGGGAGGCATCGTTGGGTCGGCCCGTTTAGGATTGCGGATTTTGCCCTCAATTTTGCTTTCAAGGTGTGTGTGTCGACGTAGTAGTGAGGAGGGAGGAGGACTGACCCTGGCTGATTTATGTTCTAGTTGGGGTTCGATTTATGTATGTGTTATGGGCAAACACACACACACTCACGCACTTACAGAAACACACATACACGCAGAAAACACACACACACACACACACACACACACACACACACACACACACACACACACACACACACACACACACACAACACACACACACACACACACAGATGCACACACAAAAACACACACACACAAAAAGACACACAAACAGATGCACACACACACACACACACACACACACAAACACACACACACACACACACAACAAAGAGATGCACACACAAACACACACACATACAAACACACACATAAAACAAAACAGAAATAAAACGGCTGAAACAAAATAATTGAAACAAAATAAAATATCCCATTTTCCCCAATCTGCTACGAGATTTACCTTGCACAGGAGTATTTGAATAGATTGATTTCCAATCTGTCTAGTTACACGAGGACGGCAGGGCGGAAAGGAGCGGTGAGGGGGGAGGGGGGGTTGAGGGGAATAGCCTGGGGGGAGGCCGAGTGAGGGGAACAGCCGGGGGGGAAGGGGAGGGTGGAAAGGGAGGGGGGGATATGAGGGGGGGGGGCTCTCGAGCACGAGGACACCTTCACTCGTCGTCTCTCGTCTTTTTTAAGTGTAAAGGAGATATTGGTGTTTTTTGTGAAGTATATTATAAAGAGATAAGAAGGTACGCACACATTTACCCATGTACACACGCACACACGCCCACATGCACGCACGCATGAATGCACACGCACACAAGAGAGAGAGAGAGAGAGAGAGAGAGAGAGAGAGAGAGAGAGAGAGAGAGAGAGAGAGAGAGAGAGAGAGAGAGAGAGAGAGAGAGAGAGAGAGAGAGAGAGAATAAGACTGAAAGACAGACAGACAGTCAGACAGACAGTCAGACAGATAATGACGGAGACTGATAAAGAGAGAGACAGAGAGAGGCAGATAAAAAGAGATGAGAAGGAGGAGGAGGAGGTGGAGGAGGAGGAGGAAGAAAAGGAATTTTTGCAATATCTTTTCCCATTAAGTTAATAATTACTTATACGTTCTCTCTCTCTATCTCTCTTATGATTTCATGATGGATGGTTTGCATATCTTTGAAGAAAAGAAGAAATATAAACCTGAATAATCATAAGAGATACTTTTATTGACATTTGGGAAAGTAGATAAATGAAAGAGAGAGAGAGAGAGATAGATATAGATAGATAGATAGATAGAGAGAGAGAGAGAAAGATAGAGGAAGAGGAAAGAGAGAAAGGGAGAGAGAGAGAGAGAGAAAGAGAGAGGAAGAGGAAAGAGAGAAAGGGAGAGAAAGGAAGAATGAGAGAGGACAGAGCAAACGAAAGAAAAGGGTCTGAAAAATGCAAGGAAAAAAATCAACCCTTGCACTTTAGAAAATAACTCAAATATTTCATTCATTTTTTTTAAAACAGAAGTATATCCTACATGGAGGGGAAAGGAATCAGAAAAGATTTATAGGCAAAATATAAAATACATAAACCATATATATATATATATATATATATATATATATATATATATATATATATATATATATATATATATATATATATATATACATACATACATAATAAAATATATATATATATATATATATATATATATATATATATATATATATATATATATATATATATATATATATATATATAAATTGTGTGTGTGTTTGTGTGTGTGTGTGTATGTATGTGCATTTATCTGATGGAAAAAAGAATATGTCTTGGATACCGAAAGAAGGGAAACTAGAATGTAGATAGAAATACATAATCCACATCACAGCGAAACTCAAACAATATAATTTCCTGCGCTCGACTCTCTCAGACGCCTGCCTCACGATATCTCTTTATGGGCAGTGCGTACATGGCCCAAGGCATTAACCATTACGGCATTACTCTCTCTCTCTCCCTCTCCTTTCATTCCCTCTGCTACTCTTCCCCATCCACTCTCTCTTTACTTGTCTCTTCAGTACTCCCATCTCTCTTGTTTCCCACCCCCCCTATCTCTTCCTCTCTCTCTCTCTCTCTCTCTCTCTCTCTCTCTCTCTCTCTCTCTCTCTCTCTCTCTCTCTCTCTCTCTCTCTCTCTGACTCTCTCTCTCTCTTGCTCCCTTCTCTATCCCTCTCCCCCCCCTCTCTCTCTGACTCTCTCTCTCTCATTTCAGAAACTTATATAACATTTAATCATATGGATTCCGGCTAACTCGTATACAGATTAAAGAGCTATTTTGAGTTTGCGAATGTAATTAGATGATGAATACATTATTCAGATTGAAAATGGTTACAGTCTGCTCAGTAAAAAAAAAAAAATTATTATTTTTGATATAACACAAAAGGACCCTTGCTTTTGAGAGGGACTTTTCGCGATAAGAACTGCATAAAGGAGATAGTGTTATTGTAGTTACTATAGGCCCTAGACTATACTATTGACAACTTCCGTTAATGGCACATAGTAATTTCCACCGAAGCTTGCACGAGCGAGACCGCGAATCTAAGAGAAAAAGAAAGAGACTTAATCTTATATATCTTACATCCTGAGAAATCCAAACATTTGTCTTGTACAGTTTCGCATGATCAAAGACCGTGGACTGACAGCGGGGCCTATTAATTCAGCTAGCTCAATAACAGGTACATTAAGATCAAGACAGGATCATCAACATGAACATTACCGTGTCCCAAGATGACGATTATCCCTAACACTGGATGATTATGTGGCATTATTTCACGTTATCTGCGTTATAACAATTTTGCGTGTGTCTGTCAGGACCTCGTTATTTGTTTCATTTCTTTAAAGACTGTCGTTTTCTTTATCTTTATTGGATCTTAGTGTAGTGAGTTTCGGATGCCGTTTTCTGTTCGCTTGTGAATGTTTTTATTTCGTTTTTTTTTCCTGCTTTTGACGATTTTGTTTTGTTCGGTTGTCTCTTCTGTGTCTTCGGAAATCATTTGCTATTTTGTGTGGCTATTTAAGTCTCTCTGCCTCTGTTAGTTTTGTTTGTGTCTGTCTGTCTGTGTAACTGTGTCTCTGTCTGTCTGTGTAATTGTGTATCTGTCTTGTCTCTCTATTTTCCCTCTTTGTCTCTCTTATTTTTAGCTGTTTTATGCCTCCCCTATTTGGCACTTTCCTTTTGTCTATCCGTCTACCTGTCTGTCTGTCCGCCTCTCCTTCTGTCCATCCCGCCGCACACAAGTCTAATAATATCCCGACCGTTACGCACAAATCTCTCACTTCTTTCAACACTTTTCCCCCCAAAATTACTTTCGGTCTCGTGGTCCTCTTTCTCTTCGTCTTCCTTCTCCTCCTCATCATTAAATCTTCCGGAAAAGTTAGAAGTTCGGCGAGGTCTCCGCCTGCCAAAGCGAACTTCTGAAGTTGTTGTCAACCTTCTCGCTCTGTCGTTCCTTCGCGCGGAATTCCCGGATGTACAAAGGGCGAAACAAGAGATTCTTTTATTTATTAATTTCTATATATTTTTGTTTTCTTAAAGCTTTAAAGAAAGAAAGGACAGAAGGAAGGAAGAAAGCAAGAAAGAAATGGAGATTGAGAAACCTCGTCAAGATCGTAATATTTTCGTATCTTCTTTAAATTGGTTCTTTGACAGATTGAGGAAGGAGGGAGGAGGGGGGAGGGAGGTGAGAGAGGGAAAGAGGAAACAGAGAAAGAGTGGTGAAGATGGGAAGACACGAAAGAAGCGAAGACGATAAAAAAAGAAAGCAAAAGAAAATATGAAGAAATGTGTATGCATAATGTAAAAAATAAACAATTATCTATTTGAACAATTCGATAACTGGAGTCTAACCAGAGAGTAATAAGATAGGGTAATTCAGAGTATTAAAAGGAGTGCATTGAAACAAACAAACAAACAAACAATAATCTATCTCTCACATATATATTGACACCCATAAACACATAAATCCATATTTGTATGCGTGTGTAGTGCGTGTGTACGTGTATGTGTTTGCGAAAAGGGTAGGTTCGATGAAGAAAGAAAGAATCAAATAAAAACACATTCCCCAAGAGGTTCGTGATAAGCGAGAAGGAAAATAATGGGCGGTCGCAGAGGGAGGCGCGGGCGGAGGGCGGGGTGCAAGAGAGCGTGGGAATTTTGGATAACTCGGAATATTAACGGGAAAGTAGTCGCCGGCAGGAATTCGTGATATATTTACACACGAGTAGAGTCTTGATGGGTTATTTGATGACGTGTAAAAAAGAAGGAGGAGGAGGAGAGGAAGGAAAGGGGAGGGAAACTGGTTATGTAAATGTGGCTATTTAAGAAACTAAGATGGCTCCTGTTCTGTATGTCTGTCTGACTACTCTCTCTCTCTCTCTCTCTCTCTCTCTCTCTCTCTCTCTCTCTCTCTCTCTCCATCTATCTATCCATCTATCTATCCATCTATCTATCTATCTTAAACACACATCATAATCATAAATCCGTCATATATTTGGTTGGGGAGAGTTATACAACTAACAGTAAAAGTAAAGATATCTAAAACCAATTATTGCTGAAAACAAACCAAAATCGAAGTGACGAGGAAGGACTATATCAGAGAAAATTATTAAGAAAATAAATACGATATTTTCTGCAACAATAGGAACGGCAGACATAGAATTGACTGGAGTGTGAAGGTCGTAGGAAATTAGAAACTAGACTAATTTGCTTTATTAAAAGAGATCAAGGACTCACTGTTACCCGGGTGAGGAATGACGTAAGATGGAAGAGAAGGGAAGAAGATGGTGGATAGAGGGAAAGGGGTAGGAAGGAGAAGGGGCGATAAATTTGGTGGAGAAAGAAATATAAGGTGAGAAAAGATAGCAAGAAAAGTGAATAAGTAGTTAAAATAGTATATAGTAAATAAGTTATAAGAAAAAGGAGTAGAGAAAGAAAAGAAAAGAAAAAGAAATTAGGTAAAGAAAGAAATGAAATGTCAAATAAACACACACACAAAAGAAAAAAACAGACAAAACCAAAAACAAAACACAACCATAGACAAACTAAAACAAAGAAAGAGAAAGAAAACGGAACAGAGGGGGACAAAGCAAAGAAAGAAAAGAGGAAGAAAATGGAAGCTAACAAAGGGATAAATAAAGAATCTTTCAAGGTAAGATAAGATAAAGCAAAAGGGGGAGGTTGGCGTCACTTACAAGGCTACCGAACACGAGGTGATCGGCACCTTGGATGCTTTGATCACTGAAGTTAAACAGGCTGGAATTGCGCTTCTTTTTTATATGGACTCGGGGCGATGTTGGGGGAATAATAGGGCGTGGTGGGGTGAGGTGGGGGGGAATGGTTGAGTGGGGATGAGGGAGGGGGAGTTGGGATGGGGAGGGACGGAATAGGGGAGTGGAAGGAAGGGAGGAAGGGAGGAGGTAGGGGGTTGAGTGGGGATAAGGGTAAGGGGAGGGGAGTGGGGGACTGGCGGAGTATGGAGGAGAGGATGGGAGGGGTTGAGTGGGAAGGAGGCGAAAGGGGAGAAGGTTAATTAAGAAGGAGTGGGGAGGAAGGGAGGGGGAGAGGATGACTAGGGATGAAAGATGGTGGAGGAGTGAGAAGAGGGAGAGTGAGTGATAAATCGAGGAAGGGGAGGGAGCGTGACAGAGTGGGGACTTGAAGGGAAGGAGACGTGATTGGGTGGGTAGGGTAAAGGGAAGGAAGAGGGTAAGGGGTGCGTTGTGTGAGAGGATGGAAAGGGGGGAGGGAGAAGGAGCGTAATGGAATTAAGGAACGGAGGAGAAGGAGTCATGATGGAGTGGAGAAAGGGAGAGGCGAAGAGGGAAGTAGCATAGTAGGATGGGGGAGGAAAAGAGAGATAGGGAGCATAATGAAGAGGGGAGGTGAGAGAAACGTGACGTATCAGGATTACGGAAACAGGATCTAATGATTCAATAAAAGATCCTTGATTAACAGCTTTCCTTTTTCGCTTCTTTTGTCCCGTTCGGTTCTTCGCATTTTCAGAAGCACCGTAATATTACCCGATTACCGGATTATTAACCTACTAATTTCTACATGTAGGATTATTTCTCCCGAATTACTGGACGTCATATATATTACTTTCTTGTACAAGCCTATTAGCCATAAAAATATTAATCAAGGTACACGCTAATTTTCTCTTATAACGAGAAGTTAAGAAGTAAGAGGGGGAGATGGGGGGGGGAGGGATGGACGCTGGGGGGGGGAGGAAGAGGGAATTAGGAGGAGGAATGAGGATGCAAGATAAGAGAGGGAGAGAGAGGAGACAGAGAGAAGGAGATGGAGGGAGACGGAGAGGGAGAGAGAGGAGACAGAGAGAAGGAGATGGAAGGGGAGGGAGAAAGGAAAAAATTATGAAAGCGGAAGAGGTAGGGGAGAGGATGGAGAGGAAGGAGATAAAGAAGGGGAAGAGAGAAAAAGTGATAGGGCGAAGGAGGGAGAAGATAACGAATGAGAAAGATATAAAAAAGTATATAATATATATTTTTTCATTTTCAAAGAATCGAAAAAGAATGGGCATTGATATCCCTTGTGGTCAAATACTTGGAAACTGGTTCTTCGTCTTCTTTTCCTTTCTCCTCCTCCTCCTTCTTCTGCTTTTCTTCTTCCCTTCTTCTCTCCTCCTCCTCCTCCTCTTTCTTCTTCTTCTTCTATTCTTCTTCTTTACTTCTTCTCCTCCTCCTCCTCTTCCTCTTCCTTCTTCTTCTTTTCTCCTCCTCCTCCTCCTTCTGTTATCATCTTCTTCTCTTTTTCTATTTTTCTTCTTTTTTGTATTGATTCCCTCTTATGACATTTTTTTTATAGCGATGCCTCGTTATCTTCAAATTTGAAATAAGTGACGGAGTGATAAAGAGCTAATGAAGAGAAGGGGAGAGGGTGAATAATGTGGATAGACCGAGGGAGAAGCAAAAACAAGAGGAAGAGAATGAAAAATAGGTAGATAAAGGCCACAGAGAGAGAGAGAGAGAGAGAGAGAGAGAGAAGAGAGAGATAGAGAGAGAGAGTTTGAGAGAGAGAGAGAGAGAGAGAGAGAAAGAGAGAGAGGAAAAGAGAGAGAGAGAGAGAGAGAGAAGAGAGGAGGAGAGAGAGAGAGAGAGAGAGAGAGAGAGAGGAGAGGGGAGAAAAAAAGTTAATAAAAAACAACAGATAGGAAGGAGGGGAAAAAAGGTGAAAAAGGGAGAACAGGAAGAAAAAAAATGAAGGCATCGGGAATTATCAAGAACAAGATCACACAATTAATTTCTTTTTCTCCAATTACCTTTTCTTTACCTGGTGAAACCTCCTACTCTTCCTCTCTCCTCTCCTCCTTCCCTTTCCTCCCCTCCCCTCTCCTTCTCTCCCCTCCCCTCTCTCCTTCCCTCCTTTCCCCCCCTTCCACCTTCTCCCTCTCTCCTTTCTCCCCTCCCCTCTCTCCTTCCCTCCTCGCCCTACCTCCCACTTACCCTCCACCCTCCACCCTTCATCCCCCTCTCTCCCCCCTCCACCCCTCCCCCTCCCGCCCCTACCATCCCCCCACCCCCACCCCACCCCCATCAGCCCATAAAGACACCATGATTCCCCTCACCGGCTTAAGAAAATCTCCTACATAGGATTGATCAGCCAGACAGAGAATCATGATTGTCTACAGGTTCTGAAAGCCGGAGGAGTTATTGGCTTACTCAGGGCCCCTGCGCCTGAGGTCAGCGGGAAAAAGATGGGGAGGAAGGAGGGAGGGAGGGAGGGAGGGGGAGGGAGAGGGAGAGGGAAGGAGGAGGAGAAGGAGAGGGAGAGGGAGGAGGAAGGAGGGGAGGGGAGGGAGAGGAGGGAAGGAGGGGAGGGAGTGGGAGGGAGGGAGGAGGGAGGGGAGAGGGAGAGGGAAGGAGGGAGAGGGAGGAATGAGAAAGAAGGAGGATGGGAGGTAGGGAGAGGGAAGGGAAGGAGATAGATAGATAGAGAGAAAGACATAGATTGATAGAAAGATAGATATCCCCGAGCGATCTGTCTGTCACCGCTTGATCACTGTCTCTTCGGTGTGAGAGAGAGAGAGGTGGGAGGGAGGGAGAGATTGGAGGAGGGAAGGAAGGAGGGAGGGAGGGAAGGAGGGAAGGAGGGAGTAAGGGAGGGTGGGTGTATTCTTTACCATTACTATATTCAATTTTATTGTCATATTCATCATTTTTGCCTGCAATTTAGGCCTATTCCGACCCTCCCTCCGCCGTAGCACCGAAATCCAACCGATCCTCGCCCTCCTTCTGGTCCCTCCTTCTGGTCCCTCCCCTCCTCAACCAACTGGTCCCTCCCTATTCCTCTCTGTTCCCTAACCTCTCCCCCTCCGGTCCCTCCTCACCCCCTCCAACCCCATCTTGTCCCTCCCATTTCCTTATCCCTTCCCTCCCCTCTCCACCGGTCCCTCCCCAAGCCCCATCCGCCCCCCCCCCCTCCAACCCGGACGTCTAATGACTCGAGATTTCGCCGAGAGAAGAACCCATCGAGGTTCAAAGTCACGCGGATCTCAAGCCTCCCTTCGCCAGAATGCATTAACTCAAGCAACTCAAGCTGTGTGTGTGTGCCTCTAAGAACCTCTTTTTTTTTCTTTCAGGGATTCTCCTTATTGCGCCACGTAACTCCCTGCCTGGCTTTGAGGTCGAGCTCCAAGCAGTCGGTAATTATGTGGCTGGAGAGCTCTCTTCCGATTTCTGAAGCGCCTCTTTACCCTTTTTTTCTGTTTATCCGTTTGCCTGACTCGAACAAAGGTTGATCTCGTTTGTCGTCAGTAATGTTGGTGTGTTTGATGCCGTCTATTGAATGCATGTATAAAAAAAAAAAAATAAGATAGTGATATAGACTTTCTTGTAGCTATCGTGCATCAGCTGCGTAAATATATAGCATTCTCAGTCACTGATAAAATGGCATGCTGCTTTCGACGCTATAACAGGAGAACTTCTGCTCATCATACCAATCAAATCTGAGAATATCAAATGCAGTTATCCATCCTCATGGCTATCGTGGAAAAAAGAGATGCAAACAGCTGCATTCACAAACCTTTTCTTTTCAAATGACACTATCAACACCATTTTCGCCTTTATGTTCATGGCGATATTTACACAGGTCGTAGAGCGATAATGAACACGAACAGGAGAGGGGATGGTGGTCGAAAGGGCAACTCATGCGAGGAACTATCGACCTTGGTTACTACTATTACGTACCGTTACGCTGGTCATTAACAAAGCTCATATTATCTTTACAAAAATGTAACTTTCTTATAGGGGTAATCTACAGGGGATCTTTTTAGACAGAGGAAAAATATATACAAATAAAAATTCTCTTCTAGATTAGGTTCTTTTAGATGAAAAAGAGTAAAACAGTGAAGGGAAAATACATCATTTGGAAATTGACTATTGCAAGCACTTTTTGGCTGTGAGAGATCGTGGTGGAAAATTGTGTTTGACTGGGTCGGTGCAGCTAAGGGATTGGAAGCCTCTTAAAGTCTAATCAAATGAAAAAAAATAATAATGCAGTGTGGAATGAGAGTCAAAAAAACAAGCAATGGGGGAAGGTGCTTGAAGAATAAAGCAAAAAAACTCCGACGTAGAGGCGAGATCCGATCAGAATAGAAAGGGACTTGAGAGTGTAAATCAGTAAATTAATGCATAAATAAAGAGATAAATTAATGATTAAAACGACAAAGCAAAAATTTTACTAAATATAAAAAATGAGAGTAATGTTACTGAAAATGATCATGATAATAGATAATGATATACACAGTGATATAATGAATATGATAAATCATAGTGATGGTGATAATAAGTCACTTCAATAATAGTTAATAATAAGAATAGGAATAGTGATAATAATAATAATGATAATGATAATAAAATAATTATGATAATACCAAAGATAATAATAGTAATAATAATAATAATAATGATAATAATAATAATAATGACAAAAGTAATAATAATGATAATGATGATTATAAAATCAATAACAATAATAATAACAGTTATAATAATAATGAAATGAATAATAATAATTAAAATATATTGGTAATAAAAAAAAAAACACAACAGTGATTATAATAACAGATACCAAAATATTACCATCATCATAATAATGATACGAACACAGAAAAAAGTAACAGTAATAGTAATAATATCAGGAACGATAATGAAAACAAAGCCAATAATAATTAAGATAAATCAAGGTAATAAAGATAGATAATGATAGCAGTGGATAATAATAACAACATAAAGGAACTGACGTCTCTTTACCAAGGCTTAAGGTTCATCTTAGCTTATTGAACCGTGCGTGGTATGTCATTCTCAAATCGCTTTGAAGGAATCATGTCAGAAACATGCCTGAGACTCAAAATCAAAAATACTTTGTGAATCAACATCATTAATAAGATGCTTACTGGTCACCGCACTGACGGGATTCAGCATTCCAAACATGATGGCGACTTGTTGGTGTCTTGAAGGAAGGTAGATATGAGAACGGTGTCTTGTAGAGGACGATTAGGTGGGTACTTTTAGAGGGAATCCACGTGTCTGTGTGTCAGTTGTTCTATTGTCCGATTCCTTTACTTTTTTTGAGGGGGAGATTCTTTGAAATAATCAAGAACGAAAACGGACTATTTTTTGGAGGGGTACTTGTTTAATATCTAGTCCCGCGAGCGACACCAGACATCACAAACAGAAGACGCTATCACAGCCAGTCGAAAAGTGACACACACACACAGGAAGTAGGCGCAGGTGCGGAAGAAGCAGCAGTCACGCTCCCTTCACTAGATCACTGTAACGAAAGAGGAAATGGTTTTAGAGCATCCTCGGAGGGCCTGCAGTGCCAGAGGAGGCCACGTGGGGGAGGGGGTGCCAAGGTGAGGTGACGTCACCGCAACACCTGGCATTTATCCCCCAGGACCCTCTCGCTTTTGGCATCTTTTTTTGAGGGGACACTTAAGTTGTGTGGTTCATCGAACATCAGACATTTATGGAAGTGTTATCGACATCATCAATGGAAGCCTAGCATGTAACATAACAGTTTGTGCTCGTGGGCTAAGAGTAGAGGAACACGTTAATAGCGGACGTGAAGTAAACGGGGCTCGTAGACGTCAAGCTGCACGGCGAAAAGGATCCAGTGCTTGCCTCGTAGCAGGAGTGCCCTCCCCCTCAGCCCCTCACCCCTTCCCCTCTCGCCTTTCTAAATAGCCCTAAATGCGGTTCCAAAAGCACAGGCACCTAGGACAGTGTCCCGACCGCTAGGAATATCACTGTTTAAGAGAGCTTACGACTCGTTTCACTAATGACCAGCTTGTATATCACGCCCAGTGCATTGCGGCGCTAAATACTGTTCTTTTGTGGCGAGTCAGAGGGTCGTGGGTTCGAGAGCAAGGTTGCGGCAGAGGTAGAGATTTTTTTAAACACGTTACATGCACGCACGCACGCACACACACACACACACACACACACACACACACACACACACACACACACACACACACACACACACACACACACACACACACACACACACACAAAACAGTATTTATCCGAGGATATCTGAAATGTACGCATTTCTATTGCTATCTACATAACAGTCCAAAAGATATTGAAAGAATCTTAAGTTCTAGTTTAAGATGGCGAAACTCCCACTTTATCTCGGCAATAAAAAAACAGTATTATATTATCCTCGTGCAACACTAACATAATATCACGGAGGAAGCAATCGGGTCCAATATAATGCGTGGAATGGAGTTCTCCCGTTCTTGTTTCTGAAGACGGGGAAGTCGTAAAAAGAAAAAGAAAAAAAGACAGAAAAAAGAAAGAAAAGAAAAGAAAAAAATAT
Organism: Penaeus monodon; assembly: GCF_015228065.2. Classification (NCBI taxonomy): domain Eukaryota; kingdom Metazoa; phylum Arthropoda; class Malacostraca; order Decapoda; family Penaeidae; genus Penaeus; species Penaeus monodon. Next base: position 36,862,172 of record NC_051397.1, on the reverse strand, counting down.
ATATTCACGGCTCATTTCTTTCGCGATAATGAGTGTGTTTATTTTGAATTTTCGTCGTGGCATGGGTTGTTACGAGGTTATTCGTGTTGCAAAATGTTGCAGAATATATGTACTTCTTTTGGTCCTGCGCTGCAACATCTCTGCATGATGTTATTCACAGTGATGTTCTGGGAACATCTCCGACTCGAATGGAAAATATGAAAATATCCATTTTATGATATTTCCCATTTGAATTCAGCCAAACTTTTCCATAAATTTTGTCTTTATGGGGTATTGTGCTGCCTTACAGCTGTGCACCGGAGAAGAATAATTTGGAATGTGGCTGCCATTCCGTGTCTATATTAACTTTTCTCGACGACGCTGGGGATGTAATTCAAACGTAGAAATGTCAGTATTCTATATATATCGCAGTTACTTATATGATCGCGAAAGAAATAAAGAACTTAGACAATCACATTTCTTCGGTACAGGGATAACTGGACAACTCATCTCGGAAAAGGAGAGATCTTCACACAATGGCGGCCTCGTCTCACATAACCACAGGGGACATGTGGTGAAAGTTGGTGTTGTTTGTCGACTGTCCGCAAGCGAGAAAAGGAGAGTGGGGGTGGGGGAGGAGTGGGGTAGGTGGGGGGCTATAGGGAGGGCGAGGGTGAGAGGGAGGGGGGGGGGACGACGTGTGATCGCCATCTTAAACAAACTCTGCGGCTAGAAAAAAAAGTATGTGTGGGATCCGCGAATGTGTTTTGTTGGGTGGTGACAAACATACGCACTGATAGATACACGGGTATAGCTTATTTCGTACACAAGAACAAACTAACACATTTATTTGATACACACAAACACAAGCACGTCCCCATACAAACACACACACACTTGCGAACACACACACAGCAGACACATGTCATGTACCAAGAGATCCAACACACTTCCCTCTGACCCCCCTCTTTCCCTATTCCTCCCCACCCCCTTTCCCCTTCCCCTCTTCCTTCCCCCTTCCCCCTTAGCCCTTTCCCTTACCCCATTCCCCTCTTCCTTCCCCTTTTCCCCTTACCCCTTTCCCCTCACCCGAACGTGCCCCTAAAAAGCGAAATAAAGTCGATACCTCTGGATGCGGTTCCCTTAAGCATTCGTCCCCGAGTGACTTCCGCCTCTCCGTCAAGACCTAGCAGTCGGGGGAAGCCTTGTAGGTGTCTTAGCTATCGGTCGGTGTCATGTGGATAGTGTCATGTGGATAGTGTCATGTGGAAAGCGAGTCTTCACTATACGGCAGTGTCTTGTTTTTGTGTGGTTGTTTGTTTTTTACGTGGGTGTAGGTGTGTGTGTGTTGTGTTTTGTTTATTTGTTGTGTGTGTATGAGTGTGTTGTGTGTTTGTGTGATTGTGTCTGTATTTGTGTGTGTGTGTGTGTGAGTGGTTGACCGCGCGCGTGTATGTATGGGTATATGTAAATATGTATGTGTATATGTGCGTATTAGACAACACTAGTAACTCTATAAGATAATGTCATACAAGAGAATTCGAAAAAACTTATTACATATAACTATCGAGCAAGCCTCAGAGTATGCTTGATATGACCGCAAATGATGCATATGCCGCAGCCATAAAACTTTTTATCTTATTTAAACTTCGGAAAAAAAAAGTTTATCATGATATAAATAAACAGGTTTACGATATGCGTATTTGAGTTTTATTAACTGAAATGAAATTGTGTACTATAAAAGTGAATATAATGACAGGTAGAAGTGAAATAGCAGCGTTAAATTTAAGTCATTGCAGAATATTAATGACAATTGTGGAGAATTATGTACTAAACAAGTAAAAAATTACACGGAGAGAATGCGTGTTAAAATGTTAAAAGTCGAGAAAACAAATATCGACTACATTTGAGAGAATGTAATAAAAATGAGATAGATAGATAGATAGATAGAGAGAGAGAGAGAAAGAAAGAGAGAGAGAGAAAGAAAGAGAGAGAGAGAAAGAGAGAGAGAATGAGAGAAACAAATACAAATGCAATTTTTTTTTCTCTCTAATTTTATTCCGAGGACGGAAATAGGGCAAGCCTTAAAACGACACATATCCACAAAAGTTACGCGCATCGTTATAACAGCCGGAGCGAGAAAGGTCATCCCATTAACGTGGGGGCGAGGGGAGGGGGTAGGACGTGAGTGAATGAGAGTGAAGGCGTCCTTTTCCTCCCTGTGGGCACGATCGCATGCTGCCCTGGTTGATGCCCTTCATTTGTCTTACCTCGGTCCCTGTGTGGAACAATCTAGCCTGTCTCCGTCCTTCCCCGTTATGTCTCGTTTCTCCCAACTATTAGTCCTAATTCTGTTTTATGATGCCTGATCATTCCCGCTTGCCCGTTTCTACCTCTCTTTCTCTGTATTTCTCTCTCTTTCTTTTTTCTCTCTCTTTCTGCCTCCTACTTCCTTCTTTCTCGTCATGATCCGTATTTTTTAACGCTTTACTCTCATTAATCATTCTCTCATTTTCATTCTAATCCCTTCTGATCACATATTCTAAACTCATTCCTCCCGTTCTTCTTATGTTTCTACAAACCAGCAAAAGCAACAACAGCAAAATCCTTGCACATTACACTTCATCTTCATACCATTGTTAATTCTCCCTTTGCATCTTCATTTACTACCTCCTCATCCTCCTTTTGAATCTTCTGCAATCCCTTTGTGTTCTCTAGATCTGACAACATTTAGGTGAGGTCTAATCATGCCTCATAATCGCTGTCTTGCCAAATAAACCCTTGATGATGAAATACGATAACATGAGCAGAATGAACTGTAGTACCGGACGTAAATGGCGGTGGTTAATGATACCCGCCACTGAATGGAAAACTTGATGATGTAATTAGACGGTTTTGGAATAAGGATAAAGACTAAAGACTTTAACAATGGGGGTCAGGTATTAGTAAGGGTATCAGTGACCGGACATGTGACGCAATAAACACAAGAGGCATGAGGTGAACTAATTTGTTCCATTAAGATCCTTCATTCTCTCATTTTCATTGCTAATTACATACTCTAATAATTGGTTATGATGTCTGACTATAAGGCAAATAGATATATTAGATTCTATTAGAGACAATATAGATCAATTTGAATTCTGTATCGATCTACTATTTTTTTTGTCAGAAACGGTTGTTATATACCTATCTACTGCTTAATTAATCGACGAACTTGGATATCCAATTAGCGTACAAGGAGATAAATTCGGATAGAGCATTATTCACGATTATATATATGTATATGTAATCATACATATAATACTATTCAGCCGAACCAGACGAATTCCAAATAGTCAGTCATATGAGCGTATTGTGAATTCCACGCAAGGCCCCGTCACTGTCCTAATTCATTTACATATTCTAGTGTCCTCTCAAGGGATGAAAGCTCCTTGTCTATGCCGTCTATGTTCTTGCCACGTTGCATTGGGGTGCATTGCAACTCGATAGGTAATTTTGGCATGATGGCATAATGGGGAGAGAATGAGAGAGGGAGGA
>NC_051397.1:36843656-36851156 GCF_015228065.2 Penaeus monodon | reverse complement strand
CAAGACAAACCAAGAAACAAAAAACAAACAAACCAAGCAAGAGGAACGCATGTGTTGGTCCTTAAGTCTCTCGTTTTTTTTTTTTTTTTTTTTTCAAGACACGCCTCGCCAGAATGTAATGACGTCAGCAGCAGACTGTAAATGGGCCTTAAATACACACATATATTTCGTGCCTTGAATTCCGCTTTTTATATGATGGATAATGTCCTTGCGTCTTAATGTTTTGTCCCGATAGAGATGGTGGAGTTGGTGGAGTGGGTGGGGTTGGTGGAATGGTGGAGTTGGTGGAGTTGGAGGAGTTGGTGGGGTTGGTGGAGGTGGTGGAATTGGTGGAGGTGGTGGACTCACACCACACACACATACACATACACACACACACACACACACACACACACACACACACACACACACCACAACATATATATGTATATATATATATATATATATATAATATATATATATATATATTATATATTATATATATATATATATATATATATATATGTATATATATATATATATATATATATATATATATATATATATATATATATATATATATATATATATATATATATATATACTGGATTTAGTATTTTTTTGGAGTAATAAAAATTGCAAGTATGTCTTCTTGACAACGCCAACGTCACTCTGTTCAAATCGCGTCAATTAGGTCGATATTCACTTATCAAAAGGCCGAATCTGAGCCTAATTGCATGTATGCACGCGACAGCTGGGCGGGGCTTGCACAGGACCTATTAGATCGTCGGGTGAATCATGGATGGAAGGAGAAATACGAAGAAAGAGAATAATTCGTGGAAATGAGAGAGAATAAGATAATTCGGAGATGAATTAGTCGACTGATAAATAGGCGGACGGAGAGGAATATAGATTGGGAAGTGTGTAGGTTGATAAATAGACGGACAAGTAGACAAAGGATGAAACAGATGTAAAGGCGGATGGGCAAATTCTCTATGAACTACATTCACACACAGCACACACAACACACAACACACACACACAAACACCAACACACACACACCACACACACACACACACACACACATATATATATATATATATATATATATATATATATATATATATATATATATATATATATATATATATATATATATATATATATATATATATATATATATATGCACTGTAGATGGATGTGTAGATAGTTAGGTAGAACATATAAATAATACAAATAATTAAAAAAAATCAGATGGGTACAAATAGAGAGAGATTGCGTTAAATAAGATTATTTCGTGTGAAGCGTGTGATAACGAACGCTTTTAATCCCTATTCAGTTTTATATTAAAAAATCCGCATTGTCTGGCACCCGGCCCGGAATCACTGGCACAGGTGCATACACACCAAAAACACCAACAATAACAGTAAGGACAACAACGGTAATAACAACAATAAGAACAACATAAACAACTGACAACAACAAATCAACTTCAACAAAAAAACAACAGAAACAACGACAACAGTCGTAAGAGCAAAGAACAGCACACCATTCGTGTTTATGCCGAGTGGCGCAACATTTATAAATCAAAATGAGAATTAGTTACCATTCCAACCTGTCCTCGCCAGCTGACACTCTCCCCGCCACAACAGTACCCCGGGTGACACACCTCTGCCACAAATTTAACAGCTCAGGACCGGTCTACGCGAAAATGGGTGTCCTGCGCTCCCAGCTGTGAACAATTCTACCCTTTTTCCATTAGAGACGATCTCAGCAGTCGACTCACAGTCTTAACAGTCAACAACAGTCTCCTACTGATAGTCTTAACAATTCCAACGGTTTCCTGATAATCTTAACAGTTTCAACGCTCTCCTGATGGTCTCCTGATTGTCTTAACAGCCTTAACGGTCTCCTGGCAGTCTTAACTGTCTACTACGGGCACGCATAAACAAGCCGTCTTCAGTCTAAAGATGCAATGAGCTTTTTTTCGTGACCCTGTTAACTTCCACCTCGATCTCTCGCTTCTTAACTCACAACTTCATTTCTTTACTCAGTGAGTACGTGGGAAAGACGTGGCATGTGAGTGAAAGTGTGGGGTTGATAGGAGGGTTGAGGAGGGGGAGAAAGGAGGAAGCAGGAGAAGAGGAGAGGGGGGAGGAAGAGAAGAGAAGGGAGGAGGAGGGGAATAGGGAGGAGGGAGGGAAGCAAGAGGAGGAGAGAAAGGTGGGAGAGAATGTGGGAGGAAAGGAAATGGAGGGGGAGGAGGAGGGGGAGAAAAGGAGGTGGAGGGGAATAGGGAGAAGAGAGGAAGGGAGAGGAAGAGAGATGGAAGGATGAGGAGGTGAAGGGAAGAAAATACGGAGGAGGAGAGAAGGAAGGAAGAGAGAGAGAAGGAAGAGGAGAGGAGGGACGAGGAGGAGGAAGGAAAGGAGAAGAAAGGGAAGGAGTGAGGGATGTAAGGGGAGAGAAGGGAATAGGGGAAGGGGAGGAGGAGATCACGTCTGGGTTATGATGAGGGAGCCGAGGTCGAGAGCGAAGAGGAGGAGAGGTCGAGGGCGAAGAGGAGGAGAGGTCGAGGGCGAAGAGGAGGAGAGGTCGAGGGCGAAGAGGAGGAGAGGTCGAGGGCGAAGAGGAGGAGAGGTCGAGGGCGAAGAGGAGGAGAGGTCGAGGGCGAAGAGGAGGAGAGGTCGAGGGCGAAGAGGAGGAGAGGTCGAGGGCGAAGAGGAGGAGGGGTCGAGAGCGTCAGCATGAGTTAGCGATGAGCTGGAGGAGGAGGAGGGGAAGGGGGGGGAGAAAGGTAGGCAGGAGGAGGAGGAGAAGGAGGAGGAGGAGGAGGAGGAGGAGGAAGGAGGGGATGAAGAAGGAGAGAGGAGGAGGAGAGGAGGAAGGAGAAGAGGAGGAGGAGGAGGAGGAGGAAGGAGAGAGGAAAGAAGGAAAGGAGGAAGGAGGAAGTAGGAGGAGGAGGAGAAGAGAGAAGAGATAAAAGAAGTAGAAAAGTCGAGTAAATAGAAGAAAAAAATCTTTAGGTAAGGAGGTAAAAGCAAAAAAAAAAAAAAAAAAAAAAAAAAAAAAAAAAAAAAAAAAAAAAAATTCCTACAAAACTACAAAGTACAAAGAGTGGAACCGAGTGAAAGACTTTCCTTTCTCTCTCTCTCTTTCTCTCTCCCTCTCGAAAGAAAAAAGACGAGGCAGGAGAGAGAAAGGAAAACAGAAGCGGACGAGAGGGGAGCGAATGTCGTGAAGCACTGAGCCCCGGCGGGTGTGTGGGGTGTGCGAGATCGCTGATGGGCGGGGCGTCGCGAGAGGGAGCGCAGGGGTAGAGATGGGCGTGGTAGACTAGGCTACAGGATGGAAGGCTACGTCATCAAAAAGCCCCTCCCTTCCCCTCCCCCCTCTCCTCTACTCGCCTCCCTCCCGCCCTCCCTCTTCCTCCTCGACCTCCCATCCTTCCCTTCCTCTCCCTTTCTCTTCTACTCGTCTCCTTCCTCCCTCTTCTCCTCCTCCCCCTCCCCCTCCTTGTCTCCCCACACTTGCCGCCTCTCCCCTCGTAGGCTCCCCTCCCTCGGCACAAAGCTTCTGGGGCTCTAGGCGTCAGATTCCCCTTGTTAACCGACTGAAAGTGTATTTCCTCTTATATCGAAATATCATTGACAGTTGCATTTCAGATAGTCGGTTAGTTGTTTTCTCCATATATTAAAGTGTATATACCAATACAATATAGTATGTTAGAAGCAATGAATTAACTAATGTCCATTGGACTTTGTAACGTAACTGTTCCACATGTTGGGAAAATATGTAGAGATAGAGAGGTGTCTTTTAGACCACTAAGATTGAGTTCTCCTCTACATATTCCATTCAACTAAATATTTCCACGTATCATATATATATATATATATATATATATATATATATATATATATATATATATATATATATATATATAGTTGGTAACCTTTATAGCACAGGACCACAGGGACGAAACTGCTTTCTCTCTGCCAGCCTGGAAATAGTTGATAGGAAACCGTACTGTTTGACGCTCTCTAATAGCCGTGTCGTGCCGAGATTTTCAACCTCTTGGGCTATTTCGCCTAATACGTTGGTTATGAGTTACGGCTAGCAATTCCAGCATTTTTCGGGTATTTGGGTTTGCACTAGCTATCTCGGCGCCTCGTGTCCTGGATCATGGAGGGAGGAGGGGGAAGGGGATGGGGGTGGGGGAGTGGAAGGGTGAATGGAGGAGGGGAGTAGGGTGAGAAGGAGGGGAAGAGGACGGAAAGGAGATATCTGGGGAAAAGAGGAAAAATGAAACAATAACGAGAGGAGAAAGAGAGAAAAAAACGTGTGTGGCCCTAAATTTTAGGAGGAGTGGGAAGGGTGAAGAGGGGAGTAAGAACGAAAGGAGAAAAAAGGGAAAGAGGGAAGACGAAAAAATGGAAGGAAGGGGAAGGGGAAGGGGAAACGATTAAGAGCAGTGACTAAAAATTATTCGAGGGAAAGATCCGCTTAAAAAAGAGGAAGCAAAGAGATAGTCGAAAAGGAAAGAGATTATGAAAAGAGAAAGAAAGATAGAGAGAAAGAGGGAGAAAGCGATAGAGGGAGAAAGAGATAGAAGAAGAAAGAGAGAGAGAGAGAGAAAAAGAGATAGATAGAGAGAGAGAGAGAGAGAGAGAGAGAGAGAGAGAGAGAGAGAGAGAGAGAGAGGGAGAGAGAGAGATCAGTAAATTAAGAAAACGGAAACAAAGAGAAAAGGAAATGAAGGGGAAGGGAGAGGTAGGTGTAGTACACAGCCTCTTGGCACAGTGCCCCTCCTCATCTATTATCTTATGATGAGCTTAAAAATGACAGATGAGGAGGTGGGGAGGAACCTGATAAAGACAAAAGGGAGGAGGGGAGGAAACAAGAATGAGGGAGAAAGGCAGAATTGGGAAAGTAATGGGATTATCTTGTCCAAGAGAGGGCAGAAAAATTGTGTTGTGATTATTACCTATAACAGTAAATAATAATGTTCGCCGGTATTAAGGAGAGAAAACGAAAGGAATACTGAAATAGAGGTAAACGAAAGGAATTAAATGGAAAGAAAGGGATGATTTAAGAAAATAAGGGTAAGGCACGAATCACGGAAGGGGGATGAGGGAAGAAGGAGAGAGGAAGGGGGAGGAGAAGGACAGTAAGGAAAGAGAGAGTGAGCGGAGGAGAGAGAGAGACCGGAGGAGAGAGAAGAGGAAGAGACAGAAAAGACAGGAGAAAAGCGAGAATACACGGAAGTAGGGGGCGAGAGAGTGGAGAGTGGGGGCGAGAAAGATGGGAGAAGAGGAGGAGGAGGGGAGGAGGAGGAAGAAAGGAGGAGGAGAAAAGGAGGAGAAGGAGAGAGGATGGGGGTAGGCAAGGGTGGCGTGGAGATAGCACTTCTAACACAAGAGCGAGTGACAGTTCATCATGAAAAGGGTCATCATGGCTACACCTTTCTCAGAACCCACAGCCCCATTTGTTGTTGCTCTACGATGCATGGTCTTTGTATGCAGGGCTTCATGGACACACACTTTCTTTCTGTTTCCCTGGTTCTTCACACACACACACACACACACACACACACACACACACACACACACACACACACACACACACACACACACACACAGAGCGAGAACACAGCGAGGCCGACCTCCATCGAGAGTAAGAGTCGTCTCCGCAACCACTGCAACATCAGTCTGTTTCCCGGACTTTCTTTTACAAATCCCAAAAAGGACGAAGGGTGGAGATGGGGTAAAGGGAACGAGGGGGGTTAGGGGAGGGAAAGCAGGGGGGGAGGGGACAGGGATAAGCTCCAGCTCCTCTTCGCCTGACTAAATAAAGGAAGCCAACCAACGGGTCCTGCTACTCTTGGATAGCAGCCCAGCGGAGTCGAAGGGAAAGACCACTCACTTCTCTCTCCCTCAGGCCTATACAAGGCTCCAGGGACTCACACTAAAAAAAGAAGAGTGATTCGATGTAACTTCAAAGTCCCTCTGTGATTTCGAGTCACCGTTGCCAAAAAAGTAGTAGAAGTAGAAAAAGAAGAAAAAAAGGGTGACTCTTGAAGTGATTTCGAGTCACGGCTGAAAAAAAAAATGATGACTCGGAAAAAACTAAAGTTTCAGAGTGATCTCGAGTCACGTTTACCATTCTCTGTGCCCCTGACTTGCCTCTTTGCCCTCCTGCCCTCAGTAACAAAACTTTTGTCGGCGCTGGGTCGTAGAGTTAATGTTGTGTGGTAAAGTCAGGTGATCGACGCCGCTCCCCGACTCGGAATATTGTCTGAATGTGTCTGAGGGAGGCGAAAGGGGAGGGGAACAGAAAGGGAAATAGCCAACGTTTATAAGAGGTACATCTAGGCTGAATTTTTATAATGGCTGGGTATATCTGTGCTGTATTTATAAATTACCCGGGTGTATCTATACTGAATTTATATAATATTCCTGTTGACTATATTGAATTCATATAATACCCTGGTGCATCTAGAATGAATTTAATATACTTGAGTATATCCAAACTGAAGAAATATAATGCCCAGGTACATCTTTGCTTACACAATACCCAAGTATATCTTACCCGAATTCTTAAGATACCATTTTTATACTTTTATTATTACAAACTTCATTTCTATTCCTAAACTGTGTGATCCTCTGTCTCTCATATCCATATCTCTATAACCTCCACCCCCCTCTCGAAAGAGGTTGCGAGCTACGTATCAAAACTGAAGAAATTTTCAGTTTATACTTCTATCAGCAATTTCCGCATTTCATAAACACGTAATGACATTCTCATGAGGTCTGTACGATTAGATATTTCCGATTTGTTATTAAAAAAATAATAATAATTAAAAAAATAATCGAGTGATTTCGATGATTGGAAGAGAAGTTCAAGATTCCTTTCGCAATATCATGATATCGCTAGAACACATCAAACAAATGTGTACTAAAATAGATCACTGACGAAAGTGTATGTATAAAAAGACTAATGAAAAATAGATACCAAGAATATGAGAGGTAAACGAACAAACACACACAAACTCACATACAAACACACACACACACAAACACAAACAAACACACGCAAACAAACACACACCCACACACACGCACCTATATATATATAAAGAAGACCAAACCACTATATACTTCGGTGACAACGTGCCTGGCCATGCTGAAAGTCTGAACTGGCTATCGCAGAGTGGATACGCCTAGACTTTGTTCCCATTTTACAACAGATGAAAAAAATGTATTTTTTCTTATAGATTTTGATTTATATTGGTTTACAGATACTGCATAGTTTTATAGTTACTTTTAACAGTCTGCTTTTGTTGAACGAGAATAAAAACTTATTTTCATGGATACGGTTATATATGCGTGTAATTATTTTTTATCTCATGTTTATAAATCTGCCTTTATATATATATATATATATATATATATATATATATATATATATATATATATATATATATATATATGGCTATATATATCAAAACCCAATAGAAAACA
>NC_051397.1:36833656-36838656 GCF_015228065.2 Penaeus monodon | reverse complement strand
GAACAAAGATCAATAACAATATCAATAAAAAGAAGAAGAACAACGGCCTAAGGAGCTCTCTCTCCGTGGCAGAAATCCGCTTAGGGTACCGTGACATCTCACCCCGAACCCATACAATGACTAAAACAAGGGAACCGAGAGTGTGGGTCGCCTTGACAAATGGAGGTGACAGCGGCCGTTCCCAGCGGCTATGGCAGGCGCATGGGTGAGGATCGGGACCCATTAGGCTATTGATTCTCCGTTATATCCTTAGCTTACATCACATGTCAAGGCTTGGAAGGACGCACTCACGAGACAGCCGCCAAAGAGCAGACGCGAACGGGGAGAAAATAGGTCTAAAGGCGCGGGGACATTCGTGCCAAAATCGCCTGTGACAGTCCCTCCGGCCCGAAAAGTATTGACTAGTAGAGACTCGGGTTTCCTCTGGAGTAATGCCAAGTACTCTCCGGCCGACCTCCTTCCGCTCGCCTCCTGCACTCGCTGGCTCCGCTCTCTGCCTCCTGGGTGAGGAAGAGGAGGCAGAGCGGAGAGAAAGAGGAAGAAGGGGTAGTGATAAAAGACAAAATGGAAATGGGGAGAGGGCTAAATGTAGATTTAAAGAGTTTAGAGTTAACCGAGGGAGTTAAAGGGGAGATAGAAAGGACTTAGGATGGTAGACAGAAAGAAAGATCCCTAGATGAATCACTTAAGATAGATAGAACACTAGACACGCAGACATAGAGAGAGAAAACAAGAGAAATGACACTAAATGAAAAGAAGAAAGAGACAAGCAACATATCCAGCCTATCTTTATCCTTCTGCCTGATTCCCATACTCCTATTACGCTCCCTTATCCCTGTCACGGCTCTTTCCCTCCCTCCAATCCCCTCCCCCCTCCCCCTCCCCATCCTCTGTCTCCTAAATCTCAACCAATCAACGTCGAGAATACTTCAGACTCCTCCCTCCACTCCCCCATCACCCCACCCCATTTTGCACTCCCTCTCGGTCCTCCTATTCTTTTTAACCTCCTTCCTTTATTTCATCTTCCTCTTTGATCTCCTTTCTTAATCCCTCCTTCCTCTTTAACTTCCTCCTTCATCCTTCCTTCTCTTTAACCTCCTTCCTTAATCCCTTCTCCCTCTCTGACCTCCTTCCTTTATTCCCTCTCCCTCTTCCCCCCCTCCTTCCCTTTTAACTCCTTCTTGGCTGTCATCCAAAGTCTGTAAAATGGACCGAAATCTCTACAATGCCTTTCAAAGCGCCTACACAAATACCTGTGTGTACTTGAGTAGCGGGACATTTCGGGAGGAAAAGTTACTATTCAGAGGTGAGGGACTTTTCTCGGAGTTGACAGGGCAGGGGGAATGAGAGGGGAATAAAAGAAAGAGGAGGAGAGGAGAGGAGAGGAAAGTAGAAGACGAGGAGAGGAGACTAAAAAGAGAGGGGAGGAGAGGAGAGGTAAGGAGGAGAGGAGAGGAGAGGAGAGAAGAGGAGAGGAGAGGAGCGGTAAGGAGAGGGGAATAAAAGACAGGTGAGGAGAGGAAAGGAAGAGGGAGGTGGAGTAAGAAGAGGATGAGAAAGGAGAGGAGACGAGAGGTAAGGAGAGTAGAGAACAGGAGAGGGGAGGAAACGAGAGATAGATAGGGATAAAAGAGGACAGTGGAAGAGAAAAATAGAGAGGAGAGGAGAGGAGAGATGAAAGGAGGGAGAGAGAAGGAGAAGAGAGAGAAGGGAGAGAAGGAGACGAAAGAGAATAGGAGGAAAAAAGAGAGAGGAAGAGAAGAGAAAGGAGGAAAGAAGAGAAGAGGAGAGAGAGGGAAAAAAAGAAGAGAAGAGAGAAAAGAAGAAGAAGAAGAAAAAAAGAAAAGAGAATGAAAGCAAAACACAAAAAAAAGAAAAAAGAAAAAAGAAAAGGAGAAATAACAGGAGGACCTTCTCTCCACACATCAAAATTCCGAGGAAATTCAACTCATACGCGAAATAGGATCGAAATTCAAACGTGAAATGGGATCGAAATATCTGTCACGCCCAGAGTCGCCCAGCTGTTCCTCCGCCAGCACCAGGCAGCCGAATTAGCTATCACCTGCAATGAACTGATTGGTCCAAGCAGCTTATAATTCCAATCAGAATGTATATTCAATCAAATGATGTATTCAATCAGCTTATGCATATCTCTGTAAAGTCCAATTATCGGGCTCTTTGACTTTATTCTCATAATCGCATTTCTAAAATTATTTAAAGTTTGGGCACCCACGCATGCAAACGCACACACACACACGCGCGCGTACACTTACGTACACACACACACACACACACACACACACACACACACACACACACACACACACACACACACGCACACACATTCACACACATATAATCGCCTGTATCTATGTGAATACGTTTTTGTATGATTAATTTTAGGTATTTGAATATGGACGCCGATTACGTTTTTTTCCTTCTAAAATGACTGAAACCAATCATTTCTCAGAACAAGGGAGGTATCGATTCAGTAAATGCGATTATATCACTGAAATTAAGGCCAAATGAACGGGGGTAAAATTATGATTCCGATTTATTTTGATGGTGAATTAATTACAGTTTGTATTCTTTGCTTTTCTAAAAATGGGGGATTGAAATCGGACCCAGTAATCATGACCGATGAAAGAATTTATTACTGACACACATACAGACGCAGACGCAGATACACATGCAAACGAACACACACACACACACACACACACACACACACACACACACACACACACACACACACACAACACACACTCACGCACACACACACACACTCACACACACACACACACACACACACACACACACACACACACACACACACACACACACACACACACACACACACACACATATATATGACCCCTTTGTTAGCTGTTACGACACCCCTTGTCTGGAGATTATTGAGGCGAAAACCTCGGGGGAGTTACGTCATCAAGAACAGCACGTGACCCGCACACGATATACAATCAACGTAGGTCACTGAGCCACACACACACGTCCTGAGAATAAGGCGAGAGAGTACAACGAAAAAAAAAGCCAGAAGAAGGAAATGTAAAAAAGGGAAATAGTGAAAACACGGCGGAGAAAAAAAGACAAAAAATAAGGCAATATAAAAGAAAGAGAAAAAGAGTATAGCGGAAAAAAAAACAAAGTAAAAGGAAAGGAAAAAGAAAGATAGTAGAGCAAAAATAGAGTAAAAAAAAAGAAAAAGAAAAGATAGAGAGAGAGAGGGGAGAAAAAGAATTAATAAAAATAAAAAGCAAAGAGAACACAGCCAAAAAAAGAGCAAAAAGTAAAAGAAACCTAAATAAAACAAAAACTAAAAGACCGAGGACCAGGCGCACCCACGAATGACGGTAGTGAGGATAAGGGTAGCAATTTCGAGAGGAAAAGGAACACGCGACGGTCACTGCTGATGGCTCACGCTGGGCACTCGTGCACTTCAAACCACAGGTCGATGGGGAGAATTTTCTAACAGGGGAATACAAAAAATAGGGTGAATAGAGAAATAAAACGAAGTAAGGAATGGAGAAAAGAGTGGAAGAGAGAGATGGGGAGAAATAGAAAATAAACAAAGAAAGGATAGGATTGGAACGAAAACGGTGAAACTAGTTAAGCGAAAGGGTTTTGGCTGTCTCCTCGAAACGAGCGAAACGTCGTTCAAATCGGAGGTGGAACGGAGGAACAAACGAGTGCAATTGGACAGCGGGGAACAAAACAGCAGAACAGGACGTCGGGACAGGACAGCGGAACAGAACAGTGGAAAAAGACAACAGAACAGGACAGCGAAAACAGGACAGTGAGACAGGAAAGCGAAAGAAAACAGCGGAACAGAACAGTGGAACAGGGCAGCAGAACAAGACAACAGAATAGGACAGCGGATCAAAACAGTGAAACGAGACGGACAGCGGAACAGGACATCACCCATTCACAGGCGGGATTCCGACACACGCAAACACGACGGGGAACAGCCAATCAAAGCCTCTCCCTTTCGCCCGTCGCTCCTCCTACCATGCCTATGAATGTATAAGCAGTCAGCCTCGTCCTTCCCCCAGATGCCCTGACCGAGGCTGAGACGTCTCTGTGTCCCTCTGGAGGAACTTGATTACTTCATGTATGTGTGAGGTCAGCGGAAGACATGTAATAATACATATATTTCCGTAAAAAAATATATATCCGTTGACAAAACGCAATAAATTTTACATATACATCGAAAACCTAGGGGAGAGAGAGAAAAAAAATATATATATATACAGATACATATACATATATACAACAAACCTTCAATAAACCCATCAATGCACATTCCCGTAAAATAAAATTTTCGGGTATATTTTTCGAAATGCATTTTGACATGGAAGTCAGATTAAGTGGAACATTTAAATTGGCAGCAACTGGGACAACACATGCAAATTGCTTTCCAGAAAGGGTTAGTTAAAATGACTAGCTTGCTCAGAGCAAAGTGATAAGCAGAAGGGCGGCAGCAGCTGTCCTCCTACTTTTCCAGGAGAGGGAAGGAACGAAGGAAGAAAGGGAGGAAGGAAGGATGGATGGATGGATGGATGGATGGAAGGAACGAGGGAAGGAGGGAAGGAGGGGAGGAAGGAAGGAGGGGAGTACGGAATCAGGGAAGGAGAGGAGGAAGGAAGGAAGGACGAAAGGAAGGAAGGAAAGAAGGAAGGAAGTATGAAAGGACTGAAGGAAGGAAGGAAGGAAGGAAGGAAAGAAGGAAGGGAAGGAAGGAAGGAAGGAAGGAAGGAAGGAAGGAAGGGAAAGAAGGAAGGGTGAGGATGAGAAAGCGTATAAGTACATGGGGACATACAGTGATATATATATTATATACTGCACAGTGTATATGCATCTTACATTTGGGTGCATTTGTATATATAAATGTGTATGTATTTGTGTATCTATCGGAATAACTGATATCATCTCTAGATCTTTTTCATTTTTTCATCACAAACCCAATACAATTTTGTGTGCAA
>NC_051397.1:36803656-36823656 GCF_015228065.2 Penaeus monodon | reverse complement strand
AAGAATGAAAATAGAGAAGAGAAGAGTGATCACCTTAGTGCAAGAGCGCGTGAGAACGATCCTCATCTCTGGATATAGCTCAGCGGTGACGGAAGAAAGAGAGGGAGAAGTGAAAAAAAGGACGAAGAAAGAGTGGGTGGGGGAGAGAGAGAAAAAAAAAGAGATAAGGAGGAGGAGGAAAAGAGAGAGGGGGGGGGGAGAAAAAAGTGACTGGAAGGAAGAGGAAAAAGAGGGGAGAAAAAAATAAAGAAAATAAAGGGGGGGGGGGTAAGATAAGAATAAGAGGAAGTAGAAGCAAAAAGAGGTAAGGAGGAGGAGGAGAAAAAAATAGAGGGGAGGTGTAAGAAGAAAAAGAAAAGAATAGAGAAGAAAGAGGGGAAGTGACAAAGGGAAGCTGGATGAAGAAGAAAAAAGGAAGATGAGGAGAAGAATAAATGATAAGAGGGAAAGAGGGAAAGTTATAAAAAGCTAAAAAAAAACTCAAACACACTTATAGCTTCCAGCAACGGCGTCTTGAAATTCCCCAAGTCAACAAGAAAATTCTCTCTCTCTCTCTCTCTCTCTCTCTCTCTCCACCCCACCCCTCCTCTCTCTCCTCTCTCTCTCTCTCTCTCTCTCTCTCTCTATCTATCTATCTATCTATCTATCTATCTCTCTATCTCTCTTTCTCTCCCCCCTCTCTCTTTCCATTTCACTCTCGCTTTTCGGACGAACAACTAAAACCGGAAGTGGAACTTTAAATTAGACTTTGGCGGTTGAAGATGAAAGATAGGGAGGGAGGGGAAGGGGAGGGAGCGAAAGGGAGAGAGGAAGAGAGAAAGAGAGAAAGAGAGAGAGAGAAAGGGAGTGAGAGAAAGAGAAAGGAAAGAGAGAGAGAGAGAGAGGGAGAGAGAGAGAGAGAGAGAGAGAGAGAGAGAGAGAGAGAGAGAGAGAGAGAGAAGAAAAAGAAGAAAAAGAAGAAAGAAGAAGAAGAAGAAGAAGATTAAAACCCCGACTCCAAATCACGCCCATGGCCGACCTGCCTCACCGCCCACCTGGAGATCACAAACCACTATGTACCTCCACCGCGTAGTCCTTGCACCTTGCTCTCATATGTAGAATAATCAATGAATATTAATGATTGCTATTAGCTTCCACCACAGCCGTGGTCGGAGTCCATTACCTACTGGTGAGTGACAACATGTCTTTGATTATCATGAGAGATAGTGTTTAGTATGTATCGTTATCATTAGTAAAGGAGATATTGCATTTTTTCGTGCATGATACCGCCATTTTTGTTATCGAAGCTCTGTAGTTATAGCTGTGGGAATGTGTATTTGCGTCACGCATGCATAAGCACTCGAATATGCGGCGAATCTGTCGATATTCATTTATGCATGGACATGCATACACAGTATATGTGTTTATCTATATGTATCCTTGCATATTCCAACACACACACACACACACACACACACACACACACACACACACACACACACACACACACACACACACACTCACACACATATCTAGGCATGGGAGTACGTTTATAATAAATATGTACATCCACATATACCATTTCATATTCACACACACACACACTTAGACCTCATTACTTAACATAACTTTTTCTCTCTTTGTTTCTCCGTTTTCAATGTCACTGTATTTTAACCTTTTCTCCTCTTACTTAGCGCTGTCAAGGACTTTTTCTCTCTCTTTGTTCCTTTCACTATCTGGACCGTCTTGGGAATATCATATTTTCTTAATGTTCTGCCACTCTATTCTCTCTGACGGGTCTCTCTCTTCACCCTCGTATGTCTCTCTCTATGTGTGTGTGTGTGTTTATGTGTGTGTGTGTGAGTGTTTGTGTGTGGATGCATGCAATTAGTATTCCTCTCAGTTTTTAGGCCCTCTCCCTCTCCCTCCCCTTCATACCCTCCTCCCCCTCTCTCTCTCCCTTCATTCCCTCCTACCCCTCTCCCCTTCCCTCCCTGTTCCCTTCCCCTTTCCTCCCTCCCTCTACCTCCCCTGGCACTGATCTCCTCGGTGGCGGCACTGCTTCTTTAAACCGTGCCACGGACGAAACAACCCACACCCCCTCGTCGCTTCCTCGTCCGTGTACGTGTCCGTGTTCCTCCCCTCGTCAATAGCTATTCCCCTTTGCATTCCCTCTCATTATCAGACCCTCTCTTTCTCCCCTCTCTCGTCCTTTCCCTCTGCCTGTGTTTACACTTTCCCCTCCCCAGTTATGCCTGTTGTTGGTCTCTTATTTTCCATAGTTATTTTGTATATTTTTCTATTCTATTTAATTTTTTTTTCTATCGTAGTTTCCCCTTCCTTTCATCCCTATCATCCATTGCTACCCATTCATTCCGTTGAAAGATATAAAGATCGGGAGAAAGAAAACGGAAATAATGGTATTTTTGGTCTTTTTTTCTACCCAAAATACATTTTCGTGGCTGTTCTCCCTTGTCAATTAATTACCCTAAACCATTTATTTTTGGGGAGCAGTAATTTTCCTTACACATTTTAATTTCACCTTTTTTCCCCAGAAATATCCATTTTCTCTCATTTCTTTCTTTCTTTTCTCTAACCAGTACTTTTTTTTTTTAGCCGTATTTTCCCCTAAACTTTATTTCTAATTATTCTTCTATTTCTTTTTGTCCTATCGTGCCCACGGCCTTCTTCCCCTTCTTCTTTATTACCTCCTGTCTCTTCTTCCTTTCTCTTATTTATGTTCGCCTCATCTGTTTCTCTTTTCTAACTCGCTCGCGCCCTTTTCCTTCGCCCATCATTTCTTCTCTCTGTCATTACATTCCCCTTTTCCTCTTCTGTCTTCATTTCCTTCCTTTTCCTTTCCGTCTTTATCCCCTCCTCTTTCTCCTCCTGTTCGTCTTTTTCCTTTCCTCCTCTCTTCCTCTCCTATTCCTCCTCTTTCCTTTCTTGCCTTTCCCTTTCTCTTTCTCCCTCTCCTCATTTCTCCTATTTCTCCTATTCCTTTTTCTTTTCCCTCTCCTCCTCTTTTCTACCTCCAATTTCTGTTTTTTTTTCCACTCCCTTTCTTTTTCTCCCCCTCTCCTCCCTCACCCCCTCCCCACCCCCTCCTATTATTCGTTTTCATCTCCCCCCATCACCCCTTCCCCCATACCCCCCCCCCTCTCTAGCTTTCTAAGCTCTCTCGGTTACCCTCACCCCCCCTTCCCCCCCCTTCCCTATTCACATGATGGATCGTCATCTCGTAGACTGGATCATCCATATCATTGTCTGTCTGTTTGTGTGTATCCGTGTGCATGTGTGTTTGTGTGTGTGTGTGTGTGTGTGTGTGTGTGTGTGTGTGTGTGTGTGTGTGTGTGTGTGTGTGTGTGTGTGTGTGTGTGTGTGTGTGTGGTGTGCGTGTGTGTGTGTGTGAATCGATGATAACAGTCATATTACTAATCCCATAAAACAAGTATTTGACTTTTTTTATATAGCAAGAAATCATTGAATTAGGGAACATTTTTATTAATCAAACCCTACATTTTTTAAAACTCCATAACTCAAGGACAGGTCGTTTTTTTCCCTCCAGCAAGCTAAAATTCGGCCAAGTATCAATTTGAAAAATGAAAAATGGAATCATGAAAACATAACCAAAAAGTAGAGAAAAAATACGTGCTATTATCAGAGATTTTCGAGAATCTTCTCCTGACAGTAGGCCTAAAAATGATATATTGTCTGATATTCAGCTATGTTACCCATACGGCTATTATTCTGTCTTTATTATACTCCGCTGTCATTATCACCATTATCGTTAGACGTTATCACCATCATCATTATCATAATGTGTTGCTATTGGCATTATCGCTTTTAATTTCACTTTTCTTTATGCTTTATTCTTTAGAGATGTTGGCATTCGTGTTACCATATACTAATCATATTCAGATATTGCCATTATCTTTATGAATTGCCACTTTTAAATTTGTTTATTATCTTTTTCAAGTAAAAATATCGTGGGTTACTATTCGCCCGTTGTTATCATTGACTAATAATGACAAATCACCATTATTTGATTCCATTTAAACTGACTTATCAATTTCAAGTCTTCATTTCTTGTTGCCATTCAGATCATCCTTAGATACTGCCATCTACTTTATCTCCTTTTCACGCCCAGTTATGAAGGTTGCCGGTTGAGATCGAACAGGAATAATATGTACTTGACCTGGAATTTCGAGAGGTCACTTTGATCTCTATCTCTGGGTGGAAGAAGGAAGGCGAATCAGAGATAAAAGATGAACGGAGGAGGAAGGATAGGGAACAAAAAGTTTCGTTCAAGAGTTGGAGGAGAATGGGAGAGAAGGGAGATGGTTGTGTGTGTGTGCGTGTGTGTGTGTGTGTGAGAGAGAGAGAGAGAGGGAGAGAGAGAGAGAGAGAGAGAGAGAGAGAGAGAGAGAGAGAGAGAGAGAGAGAGAGAGAGAG
This sequence comes from Penaeus monodon, assembly GCF_015228065.2. Taxonomy (NCBI): domain Eukaryota; kingdom Metazoa; phylum Arthropoda; class Malacostraca; order Decapoda; family Penaeidae; genus Penaeus; species Penaeus monodon. The sequence continues at coordinate 36,819,222 of NC_051397.1, read as the reverse complement.
AGAGAGAGAGAGAGAAGAGAGAGAGAGAGAGAGAGAGAGAGAGAGAGAGAGAGAGAGAGAAACAGACAGAGATGGACACAGAAAAAGAGAGAATGAGTAAGATAGACAGAGAGAAAAAAAAAGGAGAAAGAAAAAGAAAGAAGGATAACAAAAAGAAAAAGAAAAAAGGGCAGGAAAGAAAGAAAGAAAGAGAGTGATGGTATCCAGGCATCGTTAACCCCCCTACACCAGATACATTAATCCCCTCCCCCTCCCCACCCTCCACCCTCCGACCATCACCCTAAAGTACGCTACCCTTTCACCCAGAGCAATTGTCTAGCAGCTCAAATCGAGCGGAGAGCGATGAACTTAGCGATACTTACAATAGACGCAGCCTCATCAGAACGTGGGTGGGGGAAGGGGTAGAAGGGGAAGATGATAAAGGGGGAAATGGGATAAGTGAATGAGGGGAGGAAGGATTAATGAGGGTAGGCGTGGCAAAATGGACAGCCGTTGACCAGAGAGCGGACTGGTGGGCGTGGCGATCGGCGAGACACGTGGCATACACGCGTAGGATTAGTGTGTGTGGGGGGGGGGGTGTATGGTATGTATTTGTGTATGAATAAATGAATAAAAGAATATCTATATATAGCTATTAATCTGCGTCGCTCCCTATCTACTGGTCTATCTGTCTATCTATTTATATATATCTCTAATTATCTATATGTAATTATGTCTGCGAGCAAAGAAAGCTAAATGAAACGAACAAAAGAAAGAAAGGGGAAAGAAAGAGAGAATAACACGAAGAAGAAAAGGGAGGAGGAAGAATAGGAAGAAAGAAAAAGAAGAAGGCGAAGACGTAGAAGAAAGAAAAAGAATAAGAAGGAAGAAGAAGGAAAATAAATAAAGTAAGAAGAAAAAAAGAAAGACAAATAATAATAATATAATGAAGAATGAAGAATTCAAGAAGAAGAATAAAGAAGAAGCAGGACGAAGAACAAAGAAGAAGAAGAAGGAAGAAGAAGAAACAACAAGAAGAAGTAGAAGGAAGAAGGAAGAATAAGGAAGTAGAAGGAAGAAGGAAGTAGAATAAAGAAGTAGAAGGAAGAAACAATAATAAGGATAAGAAACAAGAAGAATAAAGAAGAAGATAATAAGGATAAGAAGGATAAGAAGAAGCAAGCAAGAAGAAAAAAGAGGCAGAAGAGAAAAGGAAGAAGACTAACGCGCGTGCCGGCCGTGCGTGCGGTGTGGGTGGACAATAGGTAATCAATAGCGGTCAATAGCTTCAGACCCTTTCGACGCTCGCTCTCATCTCGGGCCCTTTTGGCGCCACGTGCTATTAGGAGAAGTATGGAGACGGAGAGGAAAGGAGAGAAAGGGAAGGACGGTGGGGAGACCTTTTTTTTTTTTTCTTTTTTGGGGGGGGGTGTCTTCTCTTGGGGTTGGGGTGTTGGGATGGGGGGTAGGGTGGGGTGGGGATGGGGAGAGGAGGGGGAGAGGGGAGAGTGGAGGGAGAGGGAGAGGGGAGAGTGGAGGGAGAGGGAGAGGGGAGAGGGGAGAGGGGAGAGGGGAGGGAGAGGGGAGGGAGAGGGAGAGGGAGAGGGGAGAGGGGAGGGAGGGAGAGGGAGAGGGGAGAGGGGAGGGAGAGGGGAGAGGTAGAGGAAATTTATCTTCTATTTCTTTTACGTCTTTAACCCTTTCCCTTTCTCTTGGGAGGAGGAGGAAGGCGAGGGGAGAGGAGGAAACTTATCTTCTCCCCTTTTTTTTTCTCCTTTTTAAACCCTTTTCGGTCTCCATATCCCTACATAAAGAAAGAAAGAAGAGAGAGAGAGAGAGAGAGAGAGAGAGAGAGAGAGAGAGAGAGAGAGAGAGAGAGAGAGAGAGAGAGAGAGAGAGAGAGAGAGAGAGAGAAAGGGAGAGAGAGAGAGAGAGAGAAAAGGAGAGAGAGAAAAAAAACAAACAAACTCACATATATATATCACCAAATAATATCGATAATATACGTAAACTTCAAGACAAAGAAAAAAATCTAAAAAATATACCATAAAAAAATTAAATAAAAGATTATACGAGACGAAAAACGAGAGCGAAAGAATATCTGGAAAATGATTTGGATAGACAGTCACTATTGGCTCTCCTCATGACAGGCTCAGTCAAACTCTGTCATGCAGTTAGACGAGAGAGGAAACGTGTCTTTGTAGGAAATGTCTGAAAATTATTTAGAGAAAATTAAATGGAAATGGGTTGCTTCTTTTCCTTACTTTAACTTTTTTTTTTTCTTTATTTATTTGCTTCTGTTTTGTTTTTGTTTGATTAATTTTTTTCCGTAATGGGTTTTCTTATTATTAGAATAAGTAAAACAATTATTTAACTTAGTGTATGTAAATGCCCCTGTATATAGCAAGAAAGAACCAACAGACAGACAGACAGACAGAAAGAACTTTCTTCTCTATCTCTAGTTTCTCTCCGTCGCTTAATCTTTATAAGGCCCCCCACCAGCTCCCTCTCACCCCCCTCTTCCCCCTCTCCCCTCCTCTCTATCCCTCCTCACTATCCCGTCCCTCCCCCCCTCCTTTCACCGTCTCCTCTTCCCTTTATCATCTCTCCCTCCCTTCCTCCCTTCCAACCCTTTAACCTCTAGGCCGCTCAATCCTTTCCACTTCCCCGCCCCCACCCCCTTTCCTCCTCTTTCTCTCCACTCTATTCCACTTTCATCCCCTCCACCTCTTCCTACCTCCTCCTCCCCCCACCCTTCTCAACCCCCAAGGTTCCATTCCCTCCTCCTTCCCCAGCCCTTTCTCCCTCCCTCCCACTCAACCCCTCCCCCCCCCACTCTAGACCCTCCTTCCTCTCCATCTCCTCCACCTTCCCCCTCCATCTCCTCCATCTTCCCCTCCCCCTCTCCATCTCCCACTGTGGGTCCATACATCCTCTCCACCTCCACCCCCTCCATCTCCTCCACCACCCCTCTTCCACTTCCACCTTCCACCTCCATCTCCTCCACCTCCCCTTCCATCTCCTCCCCCTTCCCTCTCCACCTCCACCCCCTCTATCCCTCCACCTTCCCCTCCCCCTCCCCGTACCCAAATAACCTCCCTCGAGTGCCGGGATTAACGTGCTTCAAAAACCGGGATTGCAAGGACCGGGACAGATCGTACCTTGGCGAACTTTCTGTATAATCTCTTCTCGTCTTCTTTATTCCTTTCTTTTCTTCATCGATCTTTCGTTTTTACGTTGGGCAGTTGTGAGAGTGATTTTTTTTATATATAATCTTTGGTGTTTATAACGAACATACGCTTACATGTACGTTCATGTACACTCATAATTATACATTCATACACACTTGTAAAGATTTTTTTTCATATTTGTTTATTATCTTGGTTTGAATTTTACCATTTCCTCTTTGCGTAATAAAAAAACTAACCTTTTACCTTTATGAATTTTTTCCCCTTTCCGGATCATTTCACGTGGCAGCAAAATTCTTTCTCACATTTTCACACCTACTCCCCTTCTCTATTCCCCTTGCATACCCTCATCCACAAGTCTTTTCTCCTATTATACACTCTCTCTCATTCCTCTTCCTTTTCCTCTTCCTCTATAACTCTTTCTCCTTTTCATCCTATCCTCAGTGTGCTTTTCCTCCTTTCCTACTCTTGCTTTTCTCTCTTCCTAACTCCCCTTCTCTCTTCCCCCCTTCTTTCCTTCCCTCCTTCCCCACTGACGAACTCCCCTTCTCTCCTCCCTCCCTTCTCCCCTTCCCTCCTACCCCACTACGAACTCCCCTTCTCTCCTCCTCCCCTTCCCCACACGCACACTTGGGAAGCTCTTGTGACCTCTCTGTGAATACACTTGTACGTTATTGGGGTCTGGTTATCTTTATTGATCGTTCGTCATAGCTTCCTTTGCTGTTTCCTGGAACGCTTGTGTGGTTCATCTTGCTCGTTGTTACGTTCGCTTCAGTAGTTCCTCGTTTCCCTTTGTATGATGCCTAGGTTTGCTCGTAAAGGAGGATTTATTATTTTATTTTATTTTCATATTCATTGTTTTATTTTGTTCTATTTACTTTTTATTTTTACTTTTATTTTATTTAACTTTTATTTTTTACTTTTTTTTATCCTTCTGGGTGGCAAAGCTGAAAGCTAGAATGAGAGGGATTTTTGTTCTATTATAACTTTTGTTTATGCCTCTGTGTTTCTGTTCGATATTTTTTTTTCATTTTCAGTTTTTGAAAATATAGTTTGTTGGAATTGTTCTTCGATATATCGAATTCAATTTACATATTTCTATTTTGCAATTCAACGGCAAGCTATGTTTCTATGTTATCTATATCTGCAACAGATTACAAAATTATTTTTCAAATTTTAATAGCCCGTAAACATGTTTAAAAAGTTATGTCATTAATCCTAATTGAAACTATCTAAAAACTTTGTTTAATTATCGTTAAACTTATTACCAGCCATCTTTTGTGTAAAGAAAAAAAAAGATTGCTAATCACCAATATGCTTTATCCTCCTCGTTAAATTCAATTAATAGTCTTATTATAAAAAAAAAAGTGTAAAAAAAAGTTATATAAAAATGAACGAATAATATTTAAAAGTAGATGCAAGAGGCGAAGAAGAATAAAGAGAAAAAAGAAGAAAAAAAAAAGAAATTACGGAAGTCAATAGCATTAGTGAATTCATTAACCACAAGACAGACTCAGGAGACCGTGAAGGAGTGGATAGGGGGGGAGAGGAGAGGAGGGGAAGGGAAGAAGGGGGATGGGGAGGGAAGAATAGGTAGGAGGAAGGGACGAAGGAAGGCAGGGGGGACGGGAGGGAGGGGGGAAGGGAGGGAGGGTAAAGAAGAAGGGGGAGGGGGGGCGGGGAAAGGAAGAAGGGGGATGGAGGAAGTGTGATGAGAGATGAGGAGGCATTCAATCCAAAGCTATTCACAACGACTTATATTTATCATTATCTTCCTTCGTCCATTTCTGACTCCTTTTATTCACGTGTTCGTGGCCATGAATCTTATTCCATTCTTATTCTTCATCTTCATCATCATCATCATCATCATCATTATCTTCTATTTCTTCCTCTTCATCGTATTCTTCTCCTCCTCCTCCTCTTCCTCCTTCTTCATCATCATCGTTTCGCTCTCATCCCTCTTCTCATTTTACTCCGTTTCTCTCCCTCCTCATCCTTCTCTTTATTTCTCATTCACTCATCATTTCACTTCAGAATAAAAGACCGAACATTTCCCGGATGACTTCACTTGACCTGGGAGATTAAGACAGAGAGGCACGTGTGCGTTTGGACGTGTGCGTGTGTGTGCGTGTAAGTTTGTGTGTGTGTAGGGGGGGTTATGGGTGTGTGTGTGTATAAGTTTTTATGTGGGAGAGGATGTGTGTGTAAGTGCGTGCAAATGTAAGTGTTTATAAGCCTGTGTGTATGTGTGTGTCTGTGCATAAGCGTGTATATGTGTGTATGAATGTATGCGTGTGTATGTGCGTGCGTAACGCGAGATGAGCACATAACATTTCCCACGGAAACTCATTACCATAATGTCGGCTCGGGTGTTTGTGCGAGGTCCATAACAAATGTATCCTCCGAAGCAGGTCAGGCAGTTAGACCCCTTCCCCTTGCCCTCCCCTAGCCCCTCCCCACCCCACGCCCCTCCCACCCCACGCCCCTCCCCCCTCGCCCCTCCCCCTCCCACCCCACGCCCCTCCCCCCTCGCCCTTCCAACCCTCGCCATTCCCCACCACACGCCCCTCCCCCGCCTTCCGTGACGCATATGATCGAGTACACGAAAGATTCTGCATATACACATTTTGGCAAGACAGAAAATTCCTCGTAGGAAAATCTGCTCTTCGTTTTGTTACAGAAAAAAAAGAGAGAGCCTTGTTTCCGCGCCTGGAAGACCCATTATAATACCGCATTTATTCTAAGAAGCAGAGGGATTTCGAACCCCCCAAAAAGGGGAAAGAAAGAAATAGAGAAAATTTATCCAACCTCTTCGCGCGCAGAAAAGAAGAAAATATATCTATCCATCTTTTTCGCCCCCCCCCAAAAAAAAGGAAAAGAAAAGTAAAAAGGGAAGAAATATTAACACTAACATATCACATTGCAAAATCCTTACGAATTTTAACTATGCTTGCTTGAGATTTTATGTCCGTGTTGTACAAGAGGGTAACGAGAAGGGGGGGGGGGGAATGAAGGAGGGAGGAGGGAGGAGGGAGAAAGGAAGGAAGGAGGGAGGGAGGGAGGGAGGGAGGGAGGGAGGGAGGGAGGGAGTTAGTTAGCTTCTGTACACACAATGTTGTTTATTCATGAGAGATCTGTTAAGCAAGGAGAGTGTTTCGAAGATGAGAGAGGCCTGTAGACACAAGCCACTCATGGGGCCTGGTGGAAAGTGTTATGGAGAACTTAGGCCAATACTCGAGAGACGTTTATGGTCCTTGTTATACACAAAAGTCATTGTGGGAAGTGCAGAGGCTGTAGATGATAACAAAGGGGTAATGAGGCTGTAGGCACCGTTACTCATAATGAAAGCGTTGGTAATAATGTTGATAATGGAGGTAATCGTGATGATAAGACTTACTAAACAGTATTATAGACAATGGTTTCCTAAACACTATTAGAGACAATGGTAAAATAATTATGTAGTTCTTGTACTTTCTCCTGGATTTTTATCTATTTTTTTGTGAATAGAAGTTTCAGAACAGACCCTTGCGAGTTTTCACGCTAGTATTATTACATTTTAGAGAGAGAGGGAATAAAATGAAAATAAGAAAGAAAAATAACTACCACTAATAGTGTGATTAAGTCATTTGGCTGCCTTATTTACAAGTGAGGCAATCGCATTTCCAAGTCATTTTCATAAACAGCAATTTGAATAGGAATGTCTTAATGACCAGGCAGCCGTTGCGGTTAAATTCCACCATAACTTCTGGTGAGTAAGAGCATTACCTGATGAGAGAGAGAGAGAGAGAGAGAGAGAGAGAGAGAGAGAGAGAGAGAGAGAGAGAGAGAGAGAGAGAGAGGGGAGTAATGAGAATTACGATAAAAGAAAACTGATCAAGAAGAGAAAAAGCAAAACTATGAAAGATTCAAGGAAGGTAAAAAAAAAGAAAGAAAGACAGCCTAACACAGCAAACGAAATCTCAGAAGTAACCTACATTGGAGAAAGTAATAGAGAAAAACGAAAAACGAAAGGAGAAATAGAGAGAGAGAAGAAAAAATCTCAAACAAAGGAAGACTCAGCAAATCTAAAAGCTCTCTGTTTTGGTCTCCGGGTAATGGAAGGTTGCACGCGCTTCTGTGCTCCTACACACACACACACACACACACACACACACACACACACACACACACACACACACACACACACACACACACACACACACACACACACACACACACACAACACACACACACACATATATATATAGAATTACGCCCAGGTCTCCCTCTCTTTGGCGCGCTGGCACATCCATAATGCGCGAGAGTCTTTCACCCTTGCAACGTTGCAACACAGGTGCTCGCCAAAAATCGAATCACGTGACCTGAGTGCACCTTCGCCTCGACTTCCGGAAGAGAGATTTTGTTTCGCAGGTCACACTCGAGAATTGGCGCATTGTGGCTCGTCCTTGAGGGGGAGATAGCTGCGACTCGAGAGGCAGGTAGAAAGAAGACTCAAGAGAGGGAGTGTGAGGGAGGTGAAGGTCGAGAGAGAAGTGGAGGGAGGGAGGGAGAGGAAGAGGGAGAAGGAGAAGATGAAGAGAGAGATGGAGAGGAGAGGAAGAAGGAGAAGGAGGGGAAAAGAGAGAGAGACAGAGAGAAAGAAAGAGAGAGAGAGAGAGAGAGAGAGAGAGAGAGAGAGAGAGAGAGAGAGAGAGAGAGAGAGAGAGAGAGAGAGAGGCGTAGGGATGAGGAGAGGGAAACAAACATATTCACAAACAGAAAGTAAGAAGCTGAATGATAATAATACCAGAAAAACAACAACAACATTAGCATCAAGAAAACATCAAGAAAACAAAACACAACAAAAGTAGAAAGAAAACTAGAGAGAGGGAGAAAGAGCATCTGAAAGCCATCAATTGCAAGACGGCATCATCAGAGCAGCACATTCCCCTCAAGGAAACAATACCCTTACTATTATCTTAATGATCATTTCCCTTCCACTGATCAAACCGCGGTGACAAGAGCAAATACCCCCCCCCCCCCCATTTCCCCCTTCCCTCGCCGCTGATTAAGCTGTCAGAATGTGAGCTTGTTAGGGCTAGAGCTTCCTCCCTCCCTCCCTCCCTCCCTCCCTCCCTCCTCTCTCTCTCTCTCTCTCTCTCTCTCTCTCTCTCCCTCCCTCTCCCTCTCCCGCTTTCTCTTCTCTTCCTCTCTTTCCTTCCTTTTCTCCCTACTCCTTTTTCTCTCCTTCACCTCCTCTCTCCACCCTCTTCTCCTTCCCTCTACTTCTTCCTTTCCCTCTCCTCTTCCCTCTTCTCCCTCCCACAACCAACCCTTCTCCTTCCCCTCTCTCTCTCATACCCCCCCCCTTCGAAAACCACCTTCCCCCTTTAATTAACTTCGGGAAGTTGATGTAATTAGTTAAATATTCCCCGGGGAACTGCGAGACGCATGGCAAAATATTATAACAAGGCTTCAAGTGGAATCGAATGAAATTACTGTCAGTATGATTTAATACGTGCGAGTTGATCAAAGACTCAACCTGTCTGCTCTCAAGTCCAGCGGGGAAACCAATAATGGAAAATGTTGCAAAAAAAAAAAATGTTGTTGCGTTTCAATATTGCAAGAATTTCGCTGCAACATCGTCGGGTCTCGGCGCGGGAAGTAACTAATCAGCAACAATCTTTCCTGACACTTTGGGAAAGTTTTCCTTACTCTCTTTTTTTTTCTTAATCTCCACGTTCTGTTTCCTGTTTTCTTTTCTAATTCTTATGTTGATTTTCATCATCGTTATCATCACGTCATCATCATCATCATTACATCATCATCATCATCATCATCATCACATCATCATCATCATCACATCATCATCATCATCATTATTACAGCATCATCATCATAATAATGATAATCATCATCATTATCACCATATTCTTTTATTCTCTTCTTCTGCTTCATCTTCATCGCATTATCATCATGCTCTTTTTTTTTGAACGCCGTTTCTTGTCTCATCATTTTCAAGCAAATGTACCCAAACAAAAGAAAAGCTTCTCTCTCTCATTATCTTCCTCATCATCTTTTCTCTCCATCCTCTTCGTCCCACTCCCACTCCTTCTATTTCTTCGTCCCTCTCCTTCTCTTCTTTTTTTCTTCTCCTCCTCCTCCTTCCAACCCTTCCTCCTCCTCCTCCACCTTTCTCCTCCTACCCCTTCCTCCTCATTTCCCCCTCTCTCTCCTCCTCCTCCTCCTTCTCCTTCTTCGTCTTCTTTTTCTTCCTCAAACGCTCTTTGTCACCTCATCATTTTCAAGGAAAGTCTCAGTCTCAGTCTCCTCTCTCTCTCTCTCTCTCTCTCTGTCCCTCTCTCCCTCTGTCTCTCTCTCTCTCTGTCCCTCCCCTCCCTCCCTCTTTCTCTCTCTCTCCCCTCCTCTTTCCTCTCCTCTTTCTCTTCTGTCCCTCCCTCCCTCCCTCTTCTCTCTCTCTCCTCTCTGTCCCTCCCCTCCCTCCTCTTTCCTCTCTGTCCCTCCCCTCTCTCTCCTCTTTTCTCTGTCTCCCCCTCCCTTCTTTCTTTTCTCTTTCCCTCCCTCCTCCTCTTTCCTCTCACTACCGTAACCGCTACGAAGATACGAGGCCCGCGACGAGTCGAAATAAAAGTTGTCTAATAAAGAAAAACTATTATTCGGTACTTTCTTCAAAAGATTTTTTTTTCACCATCCCATTTTTTTTTTTCACTTGTTAGAATAACCAATTTCATTCCTCTCTTTTCTCTCATTTACCGTTACGTACAGTACGGCCTTGACACAAATTATCTGTTTGATAGACTATTTCCGACTCAGTGTGTTAAAGCTATTAGTTCAAAAGGATTTCTTTAGTATACATTTGTATCAGTGTTACGTATACTTCCTCGTCTATATTTCATGATTATGTTTGTTTTCTTTCATTCTTATTTTGAGATAGATAGATAGATAGACAGAAGTAGATAGGTAGATAGATAGATAGATAGATAGATAGATAGACAGATAGACAGATAGACAGATAGATAGATAGATAGATAGATAGAGAGAGAGAGAGGTGAGGGTGAGGAGAGAGAAACAAACAAAGACAGACAGAAAATTAGGTTTGTTTAAGAACTTAATTTTTCTTTTTCTTTTTCTATAATTATCACTATCAACCAAATAATCAATCAATGTTTCTCTATATATTTATTTTTCAATTTTTTTCCCTATCCATCACTCATATATTTTTCTGTCAATAATAGACATTTATTGAAATATATTTTTCACCGTACCCAGCCTCTTTATTTTGGCAAAGGAAGGATTTTCGATATTCGTTTTTTTTTTTTTTTTTTTATCTTCGATATTCGTTACTCTGGATGAGTAGACGAGAGCGATGGACGGCAGGATATTGAGAGGGAAATAATGCATCGGACTTTTATCGCTTATGAAAATATCTTTTTATTTTATTTAATTTTTTTTTTCTATTTACTATCTATTTCTAAAAATAGGTTGTGAAGTTATATATTTTTTTCTATTCATCATTTATTTTTTGAGAATGGGTTGTCTGGTTCTTTTTTTCTCTTTTTTTAAAAATTATTTTATGTTTTTTAAAGGGTGGGTTGTCAAGACTTTCTCTAAGAAAATCCTTCTAAAATAGGTGAATGAGGACATTATTCCAAAGATTTAAAAAAAAGAAAAGAAAAATGTTTTATCTGGAACGAGTGAGATGGACGGCAGGATATCGAGGGGTAAATAATGGATTGGAATTTTATCGTTCACGAAGATACTTTTTATTCAATCATACTTATTTTTTTTTTATTTATTATTATTTTTTTTTAAAGAATACGCTGGCGAGACTTTATCCAAGATAAAAAAGCAGGAAGTGGATAAGTGGATAATATCTTATTTAGGGTTTAATAGGCCTCTCGTTGCTACTCTCTGGATTAGCTATCTCGAGAGAATTTTCTTTTTCTTGTGAAAAAGGTTTAAAAGTTCTTTTTGTAATAACAATTTTTCCTAGTGAAAAAAGAGAAGGAAGAAAAGAAGAGAAAGAAAAAGAAGAAGTTAAAAGGTAAAAAGAGAGAGGGGAAAAAAACAGGGCCATGTTCAATGCATATTGACATACACCTCTATACTTATTCATGCTTTGAGTCAACCACGAATTCGAGAACAATCATAGCCTTGACCCAGGCACAATCGCATACATAAAAAAGAGAGAGAAAAACAAAACAAAACAGAAAGAAAACAAAAAGAAAACGGGAGGAAAAAAGAAAACAAAAGAAAACGGGAAGAAAACAGAGAGATAACAAAAATAAAATAAAAAAAAACAGAAAAGATAACAAAAAATAAAACGGAAAAGAAAACAAAAAGAAAACAGAAAAAAAACGAACCCATCCCCGAGAACAATGCTTCTCAAACGATCAACCTCCCATGATGAACACACACACCCAGAATCACGGCAAAATCACGTTTGCCATACACATAAAACATGCTATAAAGCGTATTATTATGCGGCATAAACCTCAACCCCCGGCAACCCTATGAATCACTGTGCATAAAAACTCTATTCCCCTGGTGATTACCAAGTGTCAAATCGTGTAGAATAGTATCATTTTTTTTTCGTTTTCCTATTTCCCCTGAGGAATTTAGGTGACCGTGAGAAAGGGAGGGAGTGAGAGAAGGGGAGAAGAAGGAAGGAGGATATGAAGTAGATAGTGAGAGCGTGGGAGGATGTAATAAGAAAAGGATCGGTGTAAAAGGTAAAATTAAACAAAGGAAGACCAGAAATGAATACAAGGATAGAAAATAAAAGATGAATAAACATGTTTAGGAGGGGGGAGAGGGAGTGGAAAAGAGAGCAAGGAGAAATATCGGGAGAAGACGAAAGGAATTGGAAAAAAAGATAAAAGGAGAAAGGGAAGAGAAGGAAAAAAAGGAGGAAAGAGGAAATAGATAGGAAGAAGCAAAAAGAGAGAGTTAGACTTAGAGATAGATAGATATATAGACAGATAGATAGATAGATAGATAGATAGATAGATAGATAGATAGATAGATAGATAGATAGATAGATAGATAGATAGATAGATATAGAGAGAGAGAGAGAGAGAGAGAGAGAGAGAGAGAGAGAGAGAGAGAGAGAGAGAGAGAGAGAGAGAGGGGGAGAGAGAGAGAGGGAGAGAGAGACAGAGACAGAAAGAACCAGGCAAACAGAGACAAACACACACACACACACACACACACACACACACACAAAAGGAAAAAAGCACAAAAAATAAAATCAGATAATTGAAAAAGGACAAAACAACAACAACAACAACAGCAACATAAAAAACGAGGATGAACGAGGGAGGCAGCGAAAGAGGGAAGGGTATGCACACAAGGTACCAGCTTCTCTTTTCCCGACCCTGAACAAAGCTCCTGGGGAAGGGAGAGGGGGGGGGGTCTGTTTACATGGAGTTTTCGCCTCGCTTGCTTCCCCTGCGTTGAGAGCTTGCAATGTCCGTAATTACCTAGCAATGAACTGAAGGGCAACGTAAGTGCAGAATCAACACCGGTCTATCAAGATCCGCCGAGGTCGATGCTGATGTATTTTCATTTTTTTGGATTTTTTTTTTCTTTTGAGGGAATATTTTTTTTCTTCGTTTTTGGAAGATATCTTTATGTTTGGGTTCATAAGTGTTTAGGTTTTTATATGTGTTTGTTAGTGTGTGTGTGTGTGTGTGTGTGTGTGTGTGTGTGTGTGTGTGTGTGTGTGTGTGTGTGTGTGTGTGTGTGTGTGTGTGTGTGTGTGTGTGTGTGTGTGTGAGTGTGTGTGTGTGTGTGTGTGTGTGTGTGTTGTGTGTGTGTGCGTTTCTGTTTGTGTGTGAGTACGTGTGTGTATTTGGGTCTGTGTCTGTGTGAGTATCTCTATGTATAATTATTCGCGCATACTTAATGGGTTAATTAGCAGGTAGAAAACGAAAAGGAGATACCCAGGCACGGTCGAAGACGGGCGTGCTAATAAACCACGATTTCTTTTTCGAAACCTCTTTGTTCGCCATTATAGGAGTGAAAATCTGAGGATAAGCACGAGGACGAGGACCTACTCCTCGTCTTGTAAAGTTTGAGTCCCGTGAATTCAATAATTTCCCCTGGGGGCCCTCGAGTCGGTGGAGGGCGCGGGGGGGGGGGGGGGGCGAGAACTGCTACATGCGAAATTGAGGGAACGGTTCAGATGCAATGAAGGGTGATATATGAATGCATACACACATACAGACAGACATTCCATGGATATTTACACAACAATACACACACACACACACACACACACACACACACACACACACACACACATATCTATCTATCCATCTATCTATCTATCTATCTATCTATCTATCTATCTATCTATCTATCTATCTATATGTATATATATATGTATATGTATATATATATATATATATATATATATATATATATATATATATATATATATATATATATATATATGTATGATATATATCCCATGAATTGGCTCCAAGGCGAAAATGCTTCTTTATCCTTCGTAAAAAAAAAAAAAGTTTTTTCATAAAGTAAAAGTGACTAGTAAAAAGAACAAAATATCTTATAGAAACCAAGTACCCACACTCCTTTTACATTACACATCTCTTTATAAAACGCATAATTACCTTTGATAAGGAAATATCTTCCTCTAACCAAACAAACCGGCATCCTGAGGGTCAAAAGCTAAAACAAAAAGAAAGAAAGAAAGAAAATTATATATATATATATATATATATATATATATATATATATATATATATATATATATATATATATATATATATATATATGTGTGTGTGTGTGTGTGTGTGTGTGTGTGTGTGTGTGTGTGTGTGTGTGTGTGTGTGTGTGTGTGTGTGTGTGTGTGAGTGTGTGTGTGTGTGTTTTAGTTACTAGCAAAGGTTATTGCGTGTGGCTGTTACCGACTAACTCGCTTTCCATTATCAACTATTCATGACGCGCTGAATATCATATCAAACAGATTTTGCACGCGACAACACGAGGGTCATTTGGTGGTACATTTGATCGCCCGTTTATTTTCCTTTTCTTGTTTATTTTTGTAATCTCTTCTGAGAATTGCAAGAGGGGGTTATTTATCTTTTTTTTTTTCTTCTTCTTCTTCTTCTTTTCTACTCGCTTTCTTGCGATTTTGTCGTCTTGATTATGCTTTTTTTTATTTTTGTATTTTTGTATATGGTTTACGGTTCATGAATATCCAGATGAAGATTTTCATATATATCATTTTTCGAATGATTTTCTAATAATGTCTAGTAGGCATAATGTTTTCTTTCGTGCCTCGCCCCATTTCCATCATAAATCTGACATAAACGAGAGAGCAAAAGAAAAGAGAAATCCTTAGGTAAGTCGTAAATAGTTAAAAAATAAAGGATATTAAATAATGAATAACGAAAAATCCATTCATCACTTGCAACGTGATTTAGAGACAAGCATTCCATAACATTTTCACTGCCACCTATGTTAAGGAAAGGAAGAAGAAGAAGAAGAAGAAGAAGAAGAAGAAGAAGAAGAAGAAGAAGAAGAAGAAGAAGAAGAAAAGAAGAAGAAGAAGAAGAAGAAGATGAAGAAGAAGAAGAAGAAAAAGAAGAAGACGAAGAAGAAGAAGATGAAGAAGAAGAAAAAGAGGAAGAAGACGAAGAAGGGGAAGAAGAAAACAAAACAAAACAAAAGGAAACATACGAGGCCAAATCACGTTTCCCCGCCACAATACAGAGGGTCCACAGAAAGCCGAAGTAGACTTAGATTGCATTCCCGAGACTCATAAATAGGACCCAAGTGTACACACAAGCGCGTTAAGATTGCCACTGCCTTGCTGCTGGTCTTCGATGGCGCATGCGCAGTGGGGGAGGGGAGGGGGAGACGGGCCTAAGAGTAAATAATTTTCTGGAGGAGGAAAACCGGTTGTGTTTGTGCTTAGGCTTTAATATTGCTGTTTGTTAGGGAATTACCTGTCGTTTTTTTCAGATCATTGATTTTTACAGAGTCTATACAGGCGATGAAAATTGTTTTATATAATCATAACGAATTGCAATACCTTGTGTAAATGCTATTCTCTGAAGTTATCATTAATCTTCATGACAAGACAGGATTTACCCTCGTATCTTTACATTTTTCTAGGTCAGTTACACGAGTAAAAAAAAAATCTTCATATTATTTAGATTTACGTTCACAGGAATTAAAAGCTTACTCAGAGATCACCGTAAAATTCCAGTAATAAATCATCAGAGAGGAATAGAAGCTAAGAAAGTGAACGGATGAGAGATAAATAGATAGAGAGATATTGGGATAGATAGACAGATAGAGATAGATAGATAGATAGATAGATAGATAGAGAGAGAGAGAGAGAGAGAGGCAGATAGACAGAGCGAA
>NC_051397.1:36796156-36798656 GCF_015228065.2 Penaeus monodon | reverse complement strand
ACGCGGCTTCTTAATCATCCATCTCATTTGGAATTTCAAATGAGGGCGCAAAGTACTCAGCGGGATCCAATTCTTTCCGCGTCCCTCCCTCCTCCCTCTCCGCCACCCCCCTCTTGTTTTTTTCCATTTTGTCTCTCCCATTTTCCGGTTCCCTCCCTCCCATTTTCTACTTCCCTCCTCCTCTCCCTCTCCCTCTCCCATCCCCTCCTTTGCCCCGCCCACTATTCCCTCTCACACAAACACACGAAATGAAGAGGAAACTTAAAAGGGACAATTTCGGATCTTTTATGAGAGGAAACAAAGTGCGGCTGTGAAGGAAAGCCTACTGAGTCACCTGCACAATGAGCGGCCGGCCATTATTTGGAACGGGGGCGACCTCCTGGGGGTGGGGGGGTGATGAGTGGAACAGCGGGATGGAGTGGGTGGCAGAGGGGTGGGGGGGGAGAAGGCGGGCCGGAGAGGGAGATGAGTGGAAAAGGGGTGGAGGGGGGAGGTGGGGGGCAGAGGGATGGAGGGAGGGAGGGGGTAGAGGATGGAGGGGGGGAGGCAGAGGGATGGAGGGGGAGGAGGGCAGAGGGATAGGGGGGGGGGGTTGATTGGGGCAGAACTGATAGGCGCGAGAACAGAGGGATGAATAGAGATTGGATAGATAGGAGGACAGGAATGTGTGTGTGTGTGTGGGGGGGGGGGGGGTTGAGCGTGTGCGTGTCTTAGTGTTGATAAAAAGCTAACATATAGATAAAAAGACAGACAAATGAAGAATTAAAACTACAAATCCACGAACAACATCAAGCTATTTCAATATCATCGCAACATTATTCAACGTTGCACAAAAAGGACCGAGAGGCCTCCACAAAAAAACAACAATTTGCATACCAGAAGACACGGTGTCCTAAATGCCTTACGATGGGTGTCAGATTATGAATATAAATGAACTGTTATAAATCTTAACGTGAGCGGACGAGGAGTAAAAAAGTTGAAAAATATTGCATACTTCCCAAACTACAAAACCAGCAACATGAATTTTCAACATTGGGGCTAAGAATGAGAGGAAACTATTCTAAACTTGTAATTTATATAGATTTTATCACAACTAACAATAATTTGTAGAATGTTTTTTTTTTTTTGTGAAAATAGAAAATATCTCTAATAGATAACCTATCTGGAGGAAGAAGAAATATAGAATAATAAACAAATGAAGAGGAGAGAAAGAAGTATGTAAAGAAGGAAATAAAGACACGGATAAAGCTTTTCAGTTCAACCCCCCCCCCACAAAAAAGGCAAATAAAAAAATAAAATAAGCCCATAATCCTTCATTGATTGATAAACTTCCCGCCAAAAATAGCACGCATGATTGGTCGATATCTCCACAGAAATAACCAATCACAGGCTATCAAGAAAGGCTTTATGGCTAATCACAAATAAAATATTACCCTCTCGCTAAAGGCATACATAGAGAGTAACAATTCATACTCATCGTTTTAGCAAACTTTTGCCATCTAAAAAAGAAAAGTTTTACATTTAAGAACTATTATTTTTATCGATCGCAAAGTTGCCATATCAAATAACAATTTAGGTTATTAACATTCAGGGGATCCTCGTAATTATATCTGAAATAACAATAACGGGTAGAAAGTTATTGCGAAAAAAGTAGAAAAATCGTAATTTTCTAATAACCATTCATAAAAAAAAATCCATAGAAAGAGTACTAAGACGACATGAAATTACGACAAAAGGAGGATGTAGAGGAGGAGGAAATTAAGACGTGGAGAAGTGAGGAGGAGGAGAATGAAGAGGAGAAGGAGGAGTAATGAAGAGGAGAAGGAATAAATGAGAGAGAGAGAGAGAGAGAGAGAGAGAGAGAGAGAGAGAGAGAGAGAGAGAGAGAGAGAGAGAGAGAGAGAGAGAGAGAGAGAGAGAAGAAGAAAAAATAAAGAGAAAACAAAACGAAAAAAAACGAAAAAAAAGAAAGAAAGAAAAGAAAGAATAAAAAAAGGAAAAAAATCTTTCTTCAGGGCAGACAGACTGGTGCTTCTCTGCGTATGATTTTTCCGCGCTGAGTCTCTAGGGAGATAGATAGTGGCCGACGACGAAGAGGGGAGAAAAAGAGGAGGGGGAGAGAGAGGGAAAAGAAAGGGGAAGTCATTGCGTTGTCTCGTGATTAATTTCTCTCCGGCAGGACCTCCGAAGGGCGGTGTCGTTGGTCTGCCTTTTCTATTTCTTTCCTACTCTTTTCGACAGCGCCCCTGAGAGAATGCGTAAGAGGGCGTCTGAAGAGGAAGTACCTTTTCTTTCGTTACCTTTTTTTTAAATGATTTTTTCAGTATTTTTGAATCATATGTTGTAGGTGTACTTTTATATTTTTAGGTACTCCTAAAAAACTCACACACATATACACACTTATTTTTTTTTCAAGCATTCAGAAAATACTAATACAAATACTTTACAAATAAGCATATTTTTTTTCATATAATATTACGTAGGCCTAAAGAATACATTT
>NC_051397.1:36778656-36791156 GCF_015228065.2 Penaeus monodon | reverse complement strand
TCAAATTAAGGGGGGGGAGGGGGAAGTAGAAGAAGAAAAAGAAGAAGAAGAAGAAGAAGAAAGAAAGAAACGCATTCTCCTCGCTATTTTCCCTTTTACGACCGAATTCTCTCTTTTATTTGCCTGCCTTTCCCCTCTCCTTTCCCCTTTCATCCTTCTCTTCAGACTCCTAATTTTCGCTCTCTCCTCATCTTCCCCTTATAAAATGTAAGTAGCCCCCCCCCCCCCCTTGGCCAGGAAGTAAGTACAGCACTGAAGATTTTTAGACTTTGCTTCCTGATATCTTTCACCATCTTCTCCTCCTCTTCTGTCCCCTCGCCTCCTTATTTTCTTCTCCCCTTTAACCTCTTCTTCCCCTCTTGCTTCCCTATCTTCTATCTCCTTTAATTTTCCTCTCCTCCCTATCTTCTACTCCTTATAGTTCTCATCCCCTCCTCTTCTCCCCTCTCTTACTTCGACTTCCCCCCCCCCCTTTATCGCTCTCATTCGCTCCCTCTCTCCCTTGCCCTCTTGCACTCCCCCACCCCGTAACCCACCCCCTCTTCCCCTACTCCCCGTTGGCACTGCTGGCACCTCCTTTCACCGCGAGTGCCATATAGAGCCTCCGTCTTTACTTGGATTACCTTTTTTTTGAGGGGGGGGTGGGGAGAAGGGGAGGGGGGGGGGAGAGGATGGCTATCTCCCTCGTTAGCACCGTCTGTTTCCTGCCCCCTTTTTTTATCACCCTTTTTCTCTCCTACTTCTTATACCCCGGCGTGATTGGTAACTATTGTCTCATGCTGGACGACAAGGAACTAAATCCAGGATCAATTTTTTTTTTCTTTTTCCTTTTTTTTTTCTTCTTCTCCCACATCATCATCTTCGTTACCATTGCAAATGAATTAGACATCTTTGGGTCTAATAGTCTAATTCTGGTTCCGGTTCTACTTTAGTTGGGGATATAATGGAAGTTATATGATAGGGAGGAAAGGAGAGACTGAAAGTAACCGTCATTTTCAACATCCTTGTGTTATTAAGATAATGTTGCTATTCAACAACGACCTCTAATAAATACACGACGTATTTTCCCTACTTTCGCAAAAATGAAAAAGAAGATAAAAAAACGAAAACAAAACAAAGAAAACGAGCATAATAAAAGCAGTATTAAAGAGAGGCACAGACACAGACAGAGAGAAGAGCTGACACAAGTACACCAAAGGACAATAAACACGGCCAGTGACGACTCCCTCTGCCGAACACAACCCTAATATCAGCACACCACATGATCCACCGTGTTGACAAAACAAACACACGTGTAAACTAATGAGAATGTATAGGACCATTGTTGTCTTCTCTTCACAACGCACGGATGCACATGCCTATGCCTTTGTTGGAATTATCTGTCTTACAGTACAGGCAGAGGGAGAAGGAGGAAAAGAGGGGAAGAGAGAGAGAGAGAAAGAGATAGATAGATAGATAGATAGATAGATAGATAGATAGATAGATAGATAGATAGATAAAGAGAGAGAGAGAGAGAAGAGAGAGAGAGAGAGAGAAGAGAAGAGAGAGAGAGAGAGAAATAAGAGAAAGAAGACAGAAGAAAAAACAGTCAAATATAAAAAAAGGAAAAGAACATGTGGAAGAAATCGAATAATTAAATTTGCAAAGAGAAGAAAACAAATATTTTCACTCTACCCGATAAAAAAAGTTCAGTAACGCATTTTGTTCCAAAAACAGAAATAGTTCCACTTCCTCCCTCCTCTTGTTCGCTGTGACTTCTCCATATATAAATAACAAAATCTCCAGTGAAGAACCAACACCATAATAATGTTATGTCGAAAGAATCATTGTATAGGGTTGCTATGTGCATGAATGTGTGTGTGTTTGTGTGTGTGTGCGCGTGCGTAGGTGCGTGTGTGTATGTGTGTGTGTGTGTGTGTGTGTGTGTGTGTGTGTGTGTGTGTGTGTGTGTGTTGTGTGTGTGTGTGTGTGTGTGTGTGTGTGTGTGTGTGTGTGTGTGTGTGTGTGTGTGTGTGTGTGTGGATAAGACATACGAATTTCTAGTAATATATATATTTTTTTCTATCTTGGTAGATATCAAGAATATTGAAGGTAGTAGGTGCGCCCGAGATGAAATGCCACGAGTCCAGGAGGAAAGTAGTAGTTCACTGTATTGGAAATCCGGAAACGATACTGAGAGAGAGAGAGAGAGAGAGAGAGAGAGAGAGAGAGAGAGAGAGAGAGAGAGAGAGAGAGAGAGAGAGAGAGAGGCAGAGACAGAGGCAGAGGCAAAGACAGACAGACAGATAGATAGATAGATAGATAGATAGATAGATAAATAGATAGATAGATAGATAGATAGATAGATAGATAGATAGATAGATAGATATAGAGAAAGTATGTAAGAGAGAGAAAAAAGAGAGAGAGAAAAAAAAAAAAACAGACAGAAAGACAACCAGACAAACACGCAAACAGATACGGAACAAAGAAAGAGAAGCAAGGCAAGCAAGACAAACAAACACGCCATCCAACCCAAACAGCAACCCAGGCAGGACCTCCGCCTCACGCTCGATCACGCTGCATAAACCACGAGGAGGGGAAGAGACAGCGAAAGAGTGCGAATGACAATTGGAAACGGCGACAGCAAGGGAGAGCGGAGAGGAGGGGGAAGGAAACCGCGAAGAATAGCGAGGGTCCGATTCGCCAGTCGAGGAGGGGAGGGGTTGGAGGGGAGGGAAGAAGGTGGAGGTGGGAGAGAGGGAGGAGGGAAATGGGGATGGAGAGAGGAGGGGTGGGAGAGAGGGGAGAGGGATATGGGGATGGAGAGGGGAGGGGTGGGGGGAGAAGGGAGGGAGGAGGGAAAAGGGAAGGAGGGGTGGGAAGAAGGGAGGGAGGAGGGGTGGGAGGAGGGAAGAGGGAACAAGGGAGGTGAGAAGTGGGAGAGAGAGAAGGAAGGAAGAGGGGAGGAAGGGAAGGAGGGGAGGGAGAAGGGAGGAGGCTGAGGGGGAGGAAGGAAGGGGGAGGGGAGAGGGTGATAGAACGAGGGGGTTGAGTGTGAAGGGAGGACGGTGGTCGGACACGTGGCTTGGCTTTTATCGGACGTGTAAGGGATATCGGTAGATGCTGTGGGATGCTGCTGCTTTTTTTTATTTTTTTTTTAAAGGGTATTTTTTTATGTGTGATTTTTTAAGGGTGTGATATTTTTTATTTTTGTTTTAAGGGGTGACATTTATAAGGGGGTCGTATTTTTTTTTTTTAAAGGAGTGATTTTTTTTAAGTGGGTGACAGGAGGAAATGAAAGGGGAAGAAGAGCAGGAAGGGAGAGGAAGGAACAAGAAGAAGAGGAAGAGAGAGAAATGTAAAAAGGGTCAAGAAAAAGAAAAGACGATAACTGATAACTCAAACTAGCTTCAACTATACATTAAAAAATAAATTTACTTGTATATAGGAATTAACACCTCGCGAATAAAAAAAATCATTCCCAAACCTAAATTCCTAGAGAGAATCCCGAAAAAAATGTCTACTCGTAAACTCAGAGACAATACCGAACGCCACATTTTTCATAATCTAAATAGCGCCGTGGCACTTTAAGCATTCCCTAACGACCAATATCCTTTATACTAAGCACGGACGCGTGTAATGAAAACTGCGATCAGACCCGTTGCACAATACTCGCTCCTCTTACTTCTACTAGGCCTTGTCTCGGCTTAAGGACACGCTGTTACCTCGCTTTGGATCTTGTTCGAAGTGGGGCCCGTCTGGTCCGCCCGCTCCCCTTCCCCTCCCTTCCCCCTCCCCCTCCCCTCCCCTCCCCCTCCCCCTCCCCTCACTCCCCCTCCCGGTGTGTATTTCCGTTTGTTTTATTGTAGGAAAAGCTGGTCATCTGTTTTGTTCATGATTGTTTGTATAAATATGTATGTAAAATTAGAGTTTGCGATTAGTGTGATTGTTTCAGAGCAATATTATTAGAATTATAGGTTTGCTTGCAGTTCCCTTTCCCTTGTTTGAACTGACTGAATTTTTTTTTCTTTTTCTTAAGGATTTCGCATTTTTTATTACACGGTGATTTTCTCTTTTTTAAATTAATCTGAAGCTTAAAAGAAATGCAATTCCATTTCTTTTCGCAAAGTTAATTGAATAAAAGCTGCGAATCAGCTTGAGTTCGTCTGGGATAATACCTTCCTTGAAGACTTATCCTGGATTTGAAGAGTTCTCGTGTTTGTGTGTGTGTGTGTGTGTGTGTGTGTTGTGTGTGTGTGTGTGTGTGGTGTGTGTGTGTGTGTATACACACACACACACACATATATACATAGACATACATACACTTATTTATAAACACACACACACACATACACATTTCTAATGTAAAAGCACCAATTATGTGTATCAGTGACCTGATTTAGCTCATGACACTAGAGCTAAACACAAATAATGGCCTAACTTGTTCAAAAGTTTTACTTTAACCACTGAAATCGCATGCCTCATAACAAGCATATAAAAACGTTAATAAAGAGACGTAATAGTAGGAAATTGTGAATATATTTCTCGCACGTTATAAAAAGTATTGACATTCGTTGGATGTTTAGTCTGATTATCCAACTGCAAAAGCTCTTCTGAAAATGGTTTTAGGGAGAGAGGGATGGATAGACGGAAGGACAGAGAGAGAGAGAGAGAGAGAGAGAGAGAGAGAGAGAGAGAGAGAGAGAGAGAGAGAGAGGGAGAGAGAGAGAGAGAGAGAGAGAGAGAGAGAGAGAGAGAGAGAGAGAGAGGAGAGGGGAGAGGAGAAGAGAGAGAGAGAAGAGGAGGAGAAGAAGAAGAGAGAGGAGAGAGAGACAGAGAGAAAGAGAAAGAGAGAGAAAGAGAGAGAAATCAATCAGAGGAATAGACAAAGAGAGGGGGAGAAGAAGGAGAGAAGGAGAACTACCAACCAACCAGCAGCCAGACAGACAGGCACAAAGACAGCCATTTGTTCGCAGCTGGTTAACAAACTGCCTAGATAGATGGAAGGAGAGAAGGACGGAAACCTCCCCAAGTTCCTGCCGTCTATCACTCACCGCCAACGGCGAACGTAAAATCTCTTCCGTCTTTTTGAAAGGAGATTGTTCTTAAATTTATGGAAAGTCAGGCTGAGGCTTTTCTTATCAGTCAAGGGAGAAAGGCATCGACGCGGCGATAACCTTTAGCAGCCCTTTCAGTCTTTAATGTTTTTTAATGTATTGGTTAGATCAGGTGGCGATAGATCAGGCTTTCATGTGAAGAAGCTATTTTGTGTCTGTATTAAGTGTATATAGATAAAGGGTCTTTAGTATGGGAATCAGGTCACATTATGAACACACACTATCACACACATGAACATGTACACATTCTCTTTCTCTCTCTCTCTCTCTCGCTCACTCTCTCCTCTCTCTCTCTTTCGCTCACTCTCTCTCTCTCTCTCACTCTTTCTCTCTCTCTCTCTCTCTCTCTCTCTTTGTCTCTTTGTCTCTCTTTCATCCTCTCCCTCTCTCTCATTCTCTCTCTTTCTCCCTCCCCCCTCCTTTTCTCTCTTCCCCTCTCACCCTCCCTCCCTCTTTCTTCCTCTCTCTCACAGACACAAAATCACACGCGCCTCGTCACAGTCCACAAAGCCGGGGGTATGTCTAACGCCACGACGCGAACTTCAAAGACACGGTTCCTCTTTTATCTCCCGTTGGTGATAAACACCATGTTTATTATCCGCCATCGAATGTTCTTAGAAAAAGGGGAAGATCAAAGACAAAGAAGAACGCCACTAACAAGCCAGGATCAGGATTCTTTGTCGATGGGCGAGTCGCGAAAGAAGAAAGAGAGAAAAATACAGCACTCAAAAGGGAATGTCTTTTTTTTTTGGGGTGGAAAAGGTAGCTACACTGGCATCGCCCCTTGTCGGAACCTTCAGCTTAAAAACATCCTTCACCTTTGAGGAGTCTCGGGGGTGCTCCTCAGACACATTGTCTCTCTGTGGATATGTGTGGGAGGGTGTGTGCGTGAGGATATGTCTGTCTGTCTGTCACACACACACACACACACACACACACACACACACACACACACACACACACACACACACACACACACACACACACACACACACACACACACGCACACATATACAAATACATCTACCATTCTACCTGTCACGATATACACATACATGCGCACGTATATAAGCATACACATATATACGCACATAAAAGGAGCGAGAGAGCGAAAAAAAACCGCGGCTGGGACGGAGGACCTCAATATCTGATCCAGAATCGCCACTTCAGAGCGTTTTTCCGCCTCCGGTCTCGAGACTCGCTGCGTCAGGAACAAAGTCTGCGTTCGTGGATTCATAAATTCTAAAACGCCAGGGGAGAGAGATTCGCTTTTTGGAGATCTACATAATTTTGATCTATCTAAGCGTCATGAACGACCGTTTATGATCGTAAAATCCGTGATTATTTTTTAGGCCCAATTTGGAAGCACTTTGTCGATTCTAGCTGTTGAAATATTGCGTTCAAATTTTCAAATATTTTTATTTTATCTTATTATTATTATTATCATTATTATTTTTATTATATTATTTATTATATTAATATCATTATATATTATAATAATATAATAATAATAATATAATAATAATAATAATAATATAATAATTATATTATTATATATGTATATTATTATTATAATTATTATTATGGTCATCATATTATCATCATTATTATCATTATCATTATTATTATTATTATTATTGTCATTATTATCTTTTTTTATCTTTTTTATTTATTTATTAATTTTTTTATTTCGTCGCCGCATGTCTACAAGAAATACAAAGCCCTTTCGCGTAGAATACATCCTCTCCCAAGAACAGATGACTAGCTGGGGCACACGAGGGTGGGGTGGGGGGGGGGGAGAGATCGATAAGCTATCGTCCAAAATGAAGTTTGAAATGTCACTCGAAAGGTAAAGTCTTTTGTCTCTTTTTTTGTCAAATGTTGAATGTCATGAAACTATTCAACTGCTTCCTCCTAAAAAAAAGGAGAGATTGGTTAAAGGGAAAGAAAAAAGGAAAAGAAAAAAAAAAAAAGGGTATTGAGAAAAATAAAAAGAAAAAAGAAAAGAAAAGAAAAGAAGAGAAAAAAGGAAACGAATGAATACACAAAAGAAAAAAAAATGTAAACAAAATCAAATGAAAATAAATAAAAAATAGAGATAAGAAAGAAGACGAATAAATAATAAAATAATAAATAATAATAACACGAAGATCGATAATACTATATATCTATCGGCTCATAAAAGAACAACTTTTGTTTGCTATGCCGGTTAGTCGATACGATGCTGACAAATTCATGCGTCAGTCACTCCTGGCATGCGCTGTCATGGGTGTTAATGAACTCCGGTTGATTACGTATTCACCACAAAATGGCTCAGGATTAGTCCGTCGATAATGTCACTTCATCTTTCTTGACTCATTTTTTCCTTCCCTCCCTTCCTACTACCCTCCTCTGGGCACTCTACTTAAGTAATGAACTAAACGTTTATTGCAGGGCGGTTGCATAACGCACACTCTTTAGATTAAAAATGCATAGTCCATGCCATGAAAAATAACTTGTCTTTATTTCGACACTGTTCACGTTTAACCGGAGGGTGGTAACGAATGCCATTCTTGGAAAATTAATTCTCCCCTTCCTGGAAACAGAGCTTGCTACACCATTCCTTTATTTGCTCTGGCGTGTTGGTAACAAGTGGAAGATACACGAGAGAGAGAGAGAGAGAGAGAGAGAGAGAGAGAGAGAGAGAGAGAGAGAGAGAGGAGAGAGAGAGAGAGAGAGAGAGAGAGAGAGGAGAGGGAAGGGAGGAGGGAGGAAGGGAGGATGGGAGGATGGGAGGATGGGAGGAAGGGAGGAAGGAAGAAAGAGAAAGTAAAGGGGAGAAAAGAAAGTGCGAAAGAGAAATACCGTAAAAAAGAGACAGAAAAACAGAGAAAGAGAAGGTGGAGGAAGAGAAAGAGTGAGAGTGAGAGCGAGAGGGGGTGAGAGATAGATAGATAGATAGATAGATAGAGAGAGAGAGAGAGAGAGAGAGAGAGAGAGAGAGAGAGAGAGAGAGAGAGAGAGGAGGAGGAGATGAATTTCTACGTTAGCAACATCTGGTAAATCAACTGTTAGCGAGGACGCGCTGTCAACATTTGCTCTTAAACTCTTTTGTTTGTGGAGTGCATGTAGGCAGCAGATGAATCAACACAAGGTACATATTGGCGTTTCCGGCAGGTATCTGCAAACACAAACTTTTGCTTGAAGACGAGAAGACGGAAAGCTTTGGGGAAAAAGATCCTGGGGAAAAATTTGATTAATCTAGACTTGAGGGGAAGCCTGGCGGACGAAGACCCGAACGAGTATTTGACTGAGATAAATACTCACTGCCGACTGGATCGTGAATCTCCAGGCTTATCAGTGACCAACAGTATTCTCCTGGGGACTATTGATAAGAAAAATGTCCTTATAAAAAAAATGTTTACATTAATTCCAAGAAAATAATTAAGTGTCCATCAAGCTGTCCGAATGCATGTGGTATTTCCGCAACTTGAGAGAATAATACGATTTTGCAGTTTCTTTGGGCTCTTGATCTGGGATTTTAACCCTCGAGACTACTTGTTTTGGAATTGTTTTTAAATCCTCTCACCTCATTTTTTAAATGGAACCACGGCTTTTGAATAGGGTTTACGGGTAATTATTTAGACACAATTTCTCTTTCAGGATCTAAGGTTAAATAAAAAGTATTAGAACGACTAAATTTTTTGGTTTCTGCCTTTCCATCTTCCACGCATTACTTGATAACCCGACCTAACGATGACTCAGGCACTCACGTTAAACTTCAAACAGACAGTAAAATAAAAGAGAAACTGAGAGAAATTATAAAAAAGAGAGAAGAAAAAGAAAAAATAAATGAAAGAATTGGTGAAGCAAAATGAGATGACTAATAAAAAAAATAGCAGAAGAGAAAATTGGTGCAGGAATGCTAAACGAGAGAAGGAGAGGGAACCCCATTGTAATAACCAACAAGGCTAAGAGAAAAGAGGTTTTATCACGGAGGCAAATCGGCTGTTGGATGGGAAGCCTCCGGTTCAAGCACACCGGGGACGACTCTAGTGCCACAGCCTGAGGGATTCATATAGAGAGAATGGCATAAAAAATAGAGAGGCTGAGAGAAAAAGGGCCATTAACCGTTACAAAGGTTAGTGAGTGCAGCCAAGGGAGGAAGGGGTAGAAGGACTGCCAGAGGGGAAAGAAAGGGGAAAGGGAGGGGAGAGGGGAGGGGGAGGGGGAGTGGGAGGGGGAAGAGTGTGTCGAGGGGAAAGGGTTAGATTGTTAATTGAGGAAAATCGTATGACAATTGACAGAGCGAAAAGCACTAGAGCAAGAGGAGAGTAGAAGCGAAGCAAAAGCATCGATTCACCTCACGTAAGTATATATGTGTGTGTATATATTACATATATATATATATATATATATATATATATATATATATATATATATATATATATATATATATATATATATATATATATATATATATATATATATATGTATGTATGTATAAACACACACACACACACACACACACACACACACACACACACACACACACACACACACAACACATATTTATATATATGCGTGTGTGTGTATATATATATGGATATATATATATATATATATATATATATATATATATATATATATATATATATATATATATATTTATATTTGTGTGTGTGTGTGTGCATATGCGTATATCTATGGCAGCGAAATAGAATTTAGCCCAAAAAGCAAACGAGTATCTATAAAACCAGGCTGCCGAGCCGGCTGACCTCACAGCCATTAGTAATGACCTGAGTTCAACCTAAAGCCTTGGCAGCTTATCTCTCGCAGGCGATCTAAATGACGGTGTTGTGTTTCCCTTTCCCAGTCGTACTAAAGGAAGAATAGGAAGACCAATAACAAACAAATAACGTTAACAGCAACATAAAGGCGAATATGTGATGATCCAGAAAGATGGACGTTACAAACAAACACACTCAAAAAACACAAACACACACACACACACACACACATCCAAACAAAAAAACGAGAAACAAATGAAGAATAAGATATTTTTTCTAAAGAAGGATGGTGAACGGTAGCTATAAGAAGAGGGAACAGCGTGTGGACAGGAAATTAAATGCTTCGGGAACTGAAAGTCGAGAAACACAAATAATAAATGGCCATCTCGGGGTGATTATTCCACCTAATACAAACAGTCTATCTATCTTTAAGTAGAAAACAAACAATGTTTTTTTAATCTTTGATGTTTAGATTCAAAATTAAAAAAAGGAAACCTAGGACAAGAAACAAATACAGAAACAAATAAAATAAATAGATAAATAGATATAAAAACATCGTATTTCAGCGATGAAATTATCTAACGCAGAGAGAGAGAGAGAGAGAGAGAGAGAGAGAGAGAGAGAGAGAGAGAGAGAGAGAGAGAGAGAGAGAGAGAGAGAGAGAGAGAGAGAGAGAGAGAGAGAGAGAGAGAGAGGGGGGGGAGAAGAGAGAATAATAAAACAAAAAACAAGAAAGGAAGCACCAAAATGAATACACGCACATTAATAATGAAGAAAACAGTCGTGCGAGTGTGTGAAGCGAGCGCAACTCCCGGGGGTCTTGTAAAGAGGGGGCGAGTTGTAAGTTCTATCCATAAACTTGTGGTCTTGTGTTCCATCTCCTTATGACGTCGGGGGCGATGGTGGAGAAGAAGAAACAGGAGAGGAGGAGGAGGAAGAGGAGGAAGAGGAGGAGAGGGAAGTGAAGGTAGAGGAGAGAGGGGAGGAGGAAATGAAGAGGGGGATAAGAAGAATGAGAATGGAAAAAAGGGAGGCGGAGGACGGGGAGGAGAATTAGACAAAAGAAGAAGAAAGAGTATGAGCAAAAGACGAAGGAGAAAGAGAACAAACAAGGACTAGTCAGAAGAGGAGAAGAACTATACGAACAATGAGAGTCTTACATAAACAACCCATATCCTACCTGTCGACACGCAAACATACATTAAACACCCCCTTTAATCCATTCCATTATTCCCTGCCTTATGAGCAAACGCACCTAATTTAGGTAAACATCTCACCCTCTCTCAAGATGGTCTACGAAGAGTTCTGTGTTTAATCTGCCTGTAGCAAATCAAAACAAAATCTCACGAGAGAAGAACTAGGGAGAGAGGATAGGAGAGGACGCCCTGAATCGATTAGTGAAGGCAGCGACGACTTTCAAATGGTTTCCCAATAAGACCTGAGCTGGTGACTGCCTCTTTCTCTCGCAACGTCTCATCGCCTTGTTTTGGTTTCGTCGATCGGCTGGAATTATATATTGATTGTGTTCGATAAAGTGCTTGAGGGGAAAGCTACTTCCAACTTACAAAGCGCAGAAGACTATCACGTACCCTTGCTACTATGAAAGAGAGTACTGTATGTCATTTACAAGCATAGTTTATATATCGGTATTGTGTGGCATAAAGTAGACCACACACATGTCAATAACAATAAAGGAAAACAAACAAGTTCTCATTGTGTTAATCAATACGGCGGCATTAAGAATTCCGTCACTGATATCGATTCCCTAGCGTTCCTCCTCACCCACAGCCAGACTCACAGACACACTCACACTCATACAACCCACACAGCAGCCACTACACATTATCGACTGTGAAGAAGTGTGGACGAATTAACAGAATAACGTTATTGGCTTATCATAACGAGGCCTTGGGGCTGCTTATCTTCCTCATTCAAAGAAGAACATACGAGCGGGTACTGAGAAGGAGGGATGGAGACACAACGGAACGAACACACACACGCGCGTTCATACCTCCCCCCCCCCGCACACACACAAAGAGAAAAAGAGAAAGCAAAAGAGAGAGAGAGAGAGAGAGAGAGAGAGAGAGAGAGAGAGAGAGGGGAGAGAGGGGAGAGAGAGGAGAGAGAGGAGAGAGAGAAAAGGGGAGAGAGAAAGAGAGGAGAGAGACAGAGAGAGAGAGAGAGAGGGAAAGAGAGAGAAAGAGAGAGAGAGACAGAGACAGAGACAGAGAGAAAAATAAGATAGAGTGATAGATATAGTGAGAAACAGAAAGAACGATCGAAAGAAAGGAACGCAGACATAGACAGAGACAGGAAAAGAACAGTGAGACAAATATAACGAGACCTCAGATTCCGCTCAGCCATGTGTTCCTGCTCTTCACCAGGTGTAATATTCATGTCTGCTGCTCCCTCTAGCGCTCCGTGGCATGACGGTGAGACACGAGCGAGAATCAGATATGAATATCATCAAATAACAAAAGATATATGCCAATTATCGTTTTCTCATATGTTGCCCGAATTATCCTGGCCATTAGATCGGTTATCCATGTATTAAATGGCATTCCAGACGCGTATTCGGAAGCAGGAGATAAATATGAGAAAATATTAAACACACAGGAATGTTTGGGGTCAACGA
>NC_051397.1:36768656-36773656 GCF_015228065.2 Penaeus monodon | reverse complement strand
TATATATATAATATATATATATATATAAATTATTTACACACCACATAAAACACTATCTGCATACATATGTAAATGTGTGTGCGTAGACATTGCGGCGGCGAGGAAGCGGGAGGCTTGGGGCGCAAACGATGTAGCATTTGCTGCCTCGCTTCCAGCCTGAGAACTGATCGGGCTTTGACACGGTCTTCTCAGATCACAATCACCTTCGTTAGTTCCGAGGGCAGGGAAGAAGCCCTGGCAAGCCGAAGGGTTCCACGGAGAGGGGAGAAGGGGGAAGAACATCGATCGGGTGACTGTGGGCTCCTCCTCCCCCCAGTCCACCCCCGCCCGCTCCCCACCCCTTCCCCTCACCCTCTGGGGTTCTGAGACTCGCGTGTAGCGGCTAGACATGCAAAAGAGGGGACGAGGCGGCACGGATTTTGACGGAATGACGGAAGGGATGGCAGGGGGGTAAGGGGAGAGGGGGAGGAGGAGCACCGGAAGTACTAGCGTGGGGGGGCGGAGAAGAGGGGAAGGAGAGGAGGAGAAGAGAAGGGAGAGGGGGATGAGGGTAAGCTAAACACAGGGCAGCGATGTGTAAGCGCGCCGGTGCATAGTCTGTACCTCGCTAGTTACAAAAAAAACTACAAAAGCTTCGTCCTCCTTTCGGCCCCGCGGTGCTGTTGCCATGGC
This sequence comes from Penaeus monodon, assembly GCF_015228065.2. NCBI lineage: Eukaryota > Metazoa > Arthropoda > Malacostraca > Decapoda > Penaeidae > Penaeus > Penaeus monodon. The sequence goes on along the minus strand of NC_051397.1, from coordinate 36,772,984 downwards.
CGGGATGCCTTTGTGGTTGTTGCTAGGGAATGAACAGAGAGCGGTTTTGATAAATTAAGGGAATGTTATTAACCTTTTGCCTGAAGAAGAATAGGAAAAAGAAGGAGGAAGAGAAGAAAAAGAAGAGGGAGAAATAGGAAAGAGAAAGAGAGAGAGAGAGAGAGAGAGAGAGAGAGAGAGAGAGAGAGAGAGAGAGAGAGAGAGAGAGAGAGAGAGAGAGAGAGAGAGAGAGAGAGAGAGAGAGAGAAAGAGAGAGAGAGGCAGACCGACAGACAGACAGTGATACAGAAATTGACAGACAAAGATGTAAAGAGAAAGAGAGATAATCCACACCCTTCAAATTCATCAAAAAGAACCGGAAAAGAACAAGAAAAGCACGAAAGAAAGGTCAGAGAAAGTGAACCAAGTGTCAATAGGGAAAACGTATTCTTTGCATAAGCAGGACTCAGAGCGCAGGAGGCACGGGGACACGACTGCTACTGCTGAATAAACGAAAGAATCTGAGACATAAAGAGGGGAAACTAGAATGTGTTGATACAGAAACAAAAAAGAAAAAGAAAAAAAGAAGAAAAAGAAAATAAAGAAAATGAAAAAAAATCAAAGAAAGACAAGTGTTAAAAGACCCGTGTGGAGCGAGACGAAATACAAAATACATAGATATGTATTAGAACTTTCCTAACTTTAAAGTATGAAAATATGCAGTATCAAAGTGTGACAATAAGAAAGGCAACCATTTCTAGTATGAATAAGACAAAAACAAAAGCAAAATTATAGTCTTTAATCTTACTATTTATACATGACTGGGAATTTCGTAGAAGCAAAGACGTTGGAATCATGTCTCGACACTAAATCTCGCTTATAAGAACACATAAGATGTCATTCTGGCCTAAAAAAAGAAACTTCACCGCCATATTTTTTATATACTCATCAGAGAGTGTAATCAGGATGAGCAAAATGTAGCGTCATAATGATATTGTAAAATGAGTGCTCGTTACAAGGGATATGAAATTATCGAGTTGTTCTTATTCCCATGCATTTTTTTTTAAGGGGAATACTCTAAATTCCGTTACTTTTCGTTCTCTGATCTTTGTCTTAGCATGTATCGCCCCCCCGCCCCCTAAAGAAATTGGTTGTATTAATCCTCCTAATCGTACTTTCTATCATTTCCTATCGTTTTTTGACCCCTAATTCTCCCCCATACTCTCCAGCTCTCGTGAATTCCACCCAGATCCCTATTTTCTACCCTACTCTCGCCTCTCGCCTCCCCTCTACTTTGAGTTGTTGCTCCCTCGCGGGTTGAACAATGCAACCCACGTACGTACTGGTCCCCCCTTTCGGCTCCTCTGAACCCTCAGCGACGCCACACTAAGGCCTCTCTCTCCAAGGCTTGTGGCAAGCCTGGGCTTTTTATGTATTGCTGGATATATCACAGGAGGGATAGTGTTGTAGGATATTACTATAGTAGTTCCTTAGAGAAATTGTGGGTCACTTTAATAGGCTGGTTCAAATAATTGGTATGGATTATGAGTGTCAGTTACCTTATGGTTATCCCCGTGTAATGTTCTTTCTCGACGCAACTTCAGTTCAAAAGGTTGATAAAGTAACACTCCATTATTTCCGCAATGAAAATACTCTTTCTTTATCGAATCAAAGTTATCTCCTCTGTTCGTGCATCACTTTTTTTCTTTAACCAACAAGAGTAGTACCGTAAGTTTCCAGCATAAAACATACCTATCCCCCCTTTTCCCTTCGCCAAGACGCGTTAAGACGGCGCTCGTCACCCGTGAGACGATGGGATTTTCTCTATTCCATCGACATTTTATGGGCCTCGTAGCACAGGAGAAGAGAGAACACAGGATATCGAAACGACAGGAACCACCCCGGCACTCTGCGAACTTCGGGGAGTTGAAATTAGCAAAAAAAGACCATTTTGGAATGTTATATTGACTCAGTTTGACAAATTCGAGAAGGAACTTTTACTCAGTTTTTTTTTCGTCTTTTATTTTTATTCTCTTCACTGAAGGGGTTTTCATATCGCTTGCTGTAAGTTAGGTTCTTTATGTAAGGAAATTCAGGCGAGTTTATGAGGTGGGAGGGTAACGACTTAACTTTATGCTTCGTATAGGGAGAGACAGAAAAAATAACTTTAAGCTGCATAGAGGACGAAGTATACATAGTAATTTAGTGCTCATAATTATTCCAGTTCTATAAATACATACAAGGTCAGGAATAAGAGAAACATGCATCCCTTCATAGCTACTATTTAACACGATAACACAAATTCGTCAAGCAATTCCTGCTGGTAATGCAACGCAACATCATTTCATTAATAAAAGAACCTAATTCAAGATCATTTAACGTAACCTAGAGACCGTAGTAATGCCGCATCTCCCAAACCCTTCAACTGGCAAGAAAGTTGAGAAACTCGGCAAGCCACAAAAATAACTTAGTAGATGATAAGCTACGAGGATGACGGCTTTGCTCAGGGAAGTTTTGTAAATCTGGTCACGAGATGAAACTTTGGTAAAAGATGAAACATGAATTACAGTTTCCTTCTTTTCGCTTCCGAAGTACGGGATATTTCGGGATGGCGGTGGGCGGAGATGACCTCGAGATTTTATCACAGAAATGTTCATGTAGCCGTATATGGATATTTACATAAACGGTATAGATATACATTTATACATTCATAGATTATATATATTATATATATATATATATATATATATATATATATATATATATATATATATATATATGATAGAGAAAGAGAGAGAGAGAGAGAGAGAGTAAGAAAAATATAAAATTAGACGGATAGAATATAAGGTAGATAGATAGGCATAAGTACACACACATACACACACACACACACACACACACACACACACACACACACACATATGTATATATATATATATATATATATATATATATATATATATATATATATATATATATATATATATATAGAGAGAGAGAGAGAGAGAGAGAGAGAGAGAGAGAGAGAGAGAGAGAGAGAGAGAGAGAGAGAGAGAATGAGAGACAGAGACAGAGAGACAGAGACAGAGACAAAGAGAGAGAGGGACAGACAGGCAGACAGACAGAGAGAGAGAAATAAAAAGCGAGAGCGAGAGAGAGAGAAAGAGCGACAGCGAGAGAGCGAGAGAGAGAGAGAGAAAGGAGCCCCACAGCCCTTTGTCACAGTACACGTAAACAGACAGGGAACATCTGACAACCCCACAAAACCTCCGTTCGTGTAATCAATGATTCGCCAACACGAACGGCGAGGCTCCCTGCATTGCCGTAAACCGCAGCTGGTCATCAGCCTCGAAGCGTGGGTTGGCTGACTTTTGCATTCGGGATTATATGTGCCGTTTTGGGGTCCGCCTTTAGAAACGTCATATCCTTCTTTTAAGTTAAAGAAAATCTTAATGTTTTTTTTTACGTTTCTGGAAGAAGAGTGAGACCGCGTTGTAATCGTCTCGGTCGATGGGAAGTACTAATTTAAAAGAAGAAAAGGAAGAAATAGTCAGTTTAAGTATTTTTTTTCTCTCTCCCGACGCAGCTGCTTCTTTCTGTCTCTTCGGAAAAAAAAGTTTCATTTTTTTTTCTTAGCAGGATGATTCGTTTGTGTTCTATAAAGTTTGGAGTTTTCTCCTCGGAACTTTTGTTTAAAATCGAGAAGTGTTGAAGTTTCGTTAACAAAATACTGTCCAGAATTCTCAAGAAAGTAACTGTTGGGTATAAACTTCTCAACTCTTCTCTAACTTTGACTATATGTTAATGTCACATAAATTACAGTCACACACATACATTTACACCAAAATTAACAGCGAAGCTATCTTGTCTGTCTAGATACACGAGCGTTCTTACTGGAATTAATAAAATAAAAAAACAAACAAATTTAGGACAGAAACTCAATATGAATTTACGAGAAATCATTTCGCCTCGTTCATATCAAAACCCAAAATGCCTACAAATATACAAATCCTTTCTTTCCCCTCCAGACACGTACACGAGTATTCCCTCAGCCTCATCACCCTCATCATTATTAACAAAACCGACTATCTTGTTTTCGAGTAATCCTCACAATTTAAACGGATGTCGAGTGTGACCCCAGGCAGGCCGCTTAACCCTGAGGGTGACTGCAGTTACACGTGCGTCCTGCAATTGCTTTTTGACCTCAGGCATTGCGCTTTTATCTGCTCGCCTCTCGCTCTAGCCTTTTGGGTTCAACGTCGAGGGGAACACGACTAAAATATTTCTTAAATGATTAGCAGAGATTTGAACGGTTGGCGAGCGAGGAGAATGGGAAGGGAAAAGGACGT
>NC_051397.1:36761156-36763656 GCF_015228065.2 Penaeus monodon | reverse complement strand
TTCTTCGTCCTCTCCTCTCTTCTCACACCGTCTCCTCAGAGTATCCTCTCGCTCAGCCCCGCCCCTTGCCCTGCCCTCTTCTCTCGCCTCTCCTCCCTTCCCCTCACGCACTCACCCTTCCTTTACCCTTGTGGACGTGCTGAATAATGATGCCGCTTATTACTGTTGCCAGATATGTCTCCCGGGAATTTTTACTTGATCTATTTTTCGTACTGTGTAAGAATAGAGTAATTCATTGGTTTCCTTTATTCTACCTTTATTAATTTCCCTAATAGACAGAATTTAGGTAGATACGACAATCCCTAAATGAACTGCCGAAAACTTTGATGTTGATTTTAGTTGCGCTATAGCAACCGGAATCTTCCACGAATTCTGTTTTCTTTCTAATTCACGAAAAAAGTTTATTTTTTCGCTTTGCTTCTAGCGTTGCATTGATGGATGAATCTCGACATTAAAATCTACTCAGGCGTTCAGATCTATCCATAGCTCATCAAGCATTTAATGAAAATGGCGTGCTGAACCCGCAGAGGTTCACAATTGTTATCGAAGGTCCTAGAAACCATAAAGTGGATGTTACTTAATATTTAAACCAAAACAGAAAATAACTGCTTACGGAGAAAGAATGCCAATTGGTTTGGTATTAATGAACACACAATGCTTATAAAATTAAGACCAGCTACACTCAACGGAGCGTAAAACCGCTACGTTTCCTCTAACAACACGCTGACAGAGACCACAACAGAATAAACAACAGCAGCAATTCATGCCACCACTGTACACAACTTAGACCGGATAGTTATTGATCTACTGCATAAGAAGGAAACCCAGAGAGAACAAACAGAACGTGGGAGGGTGATCGGCGGTATGTTTACTTCACGCATGAATATGTCAAGCACGCGGGGATGAACACAGCCCTCGGATCGCTTCACGTTGGGTGAGGAGAGAACAAACATCTTGGTTCTGTTTACTTTCATTTTTCCTTGCCGTTAGGGCATCTCTTGCAAGCATCCTGATGAGCAAGAATGCAAACGTGAAAGCGTGTGTATTGTGATTGTTATCATTATTGTTATTATTATTATCATTATTATTATGATTATCATTATATTTATTATCATTATTATTTTGATTATCATTATATTTATTATCATTACTATTATCATTACTATTTTTGTAATTATTGTGATTGTCATTATCATTATTATTGCTATTATTATTATTATCATTAATATTGTTGTTATTATCATCATTATTATTATTATTGTTATTATTGTTATTTTTATTAATATTATTATTATTAGTCGTAGTAGTATTGGTAGTAGTACTACTACTACTATTGTAATCATCATCTTTATCATCATCATTATTATCGTTATTATCATAACGATTATTATCATTATCCCACACACACACACACACACACACCACACACACACACACACACACAACACACACACACAACACACACACACACACACACCATACATACATATTATTTATATATATATATATATATATTTTATATATATATTATATTTATTATATATATATTATATATATATATATATTATATCATTTATATCATATATATATATATATAAATATATATATATATATATATATATATATATATATATATATATATATATATATATATACATATATATATGTATATATCCATGTGTGTGTTTGTGTGTGTGTGTGTGTGTGTGTGCGTACGCGCGAGCGTGTTTGTTTTTACGCTAAGAAAGACGCCCACACTATAGATATGAAAATTATTTTTTCACACAAAAACAACGTACCCTTTAAGACAAGATGAGCACCACAGAAAAGAAACTTGGCTCCTGTCAGAATGAGATGAGACAGAAAAAGCGAATTCCCTTGTTCGTGGAGTCTGGCAAGTCAATACGAAAATCTTTTGTGTCAATATTTTAGTCGCTTAAATCCCGAAAAGAAAGATTCACCGAGGCAATTTTGGAAGCAGTAACTAATTCCTTAAGAGGAATGGGAACTTGGGGGCGGGGGATTCAGAATTTACTGAAAAGAGAAGTAGTAATAGAGGTATTTATATCAGTGATAACAATATCGGTAAGAAGGATGATGTACCCGGAATGGGGAAGTGTCCCTTTGAAACCAGACCTCCTGTTTGTCGCGTCTACACTAATGTTATTATAGTTCCTCCTCTCAGTCCATTTTCTTCAAAGGAAATGGGAAGATGGAAGAGGGAAAAACAAAACGAGGGAAAAAGTGTCTTCTAAAATTCCTTTGGGTCTTTAATGTTATCTGATTTTTATCTATATCTGTATCTATTATCTGTGGTTTATTTGTTGTTAACTTTCATTCTCTCTATCTGCCTGTTTGTGTTTTGTCTGTCTATCAGTCTCTGTCTGTGTTTCTATTTTCTCTCTCTCTTTATCTTTATGCGTGTGTGTGCCTGTGTGTGTGTGTGTTTATGTATATCCCCACACACAGAGCCGCCAGACCTGAAGCAAACTTCACATTA
>NC_051397.1:36746156-36751156 GCF_015228065.2 Penaeus monodon | reverse complement strand
ATTTAAAGGGAAAGGAAGGGTCTAGGGGGGGGGAGTGTTCTTCCAGGAAGCGAGAGATAGATATAGATAAAACTGACAGACAAAAAGAATAGATAAATAGATAGATCAATAGAAAAAGAGGAAGAGAGAAAGATAAAACGACATAGTTGGATAGATAAATAGATAGATAGACAGAGAGAGAGAGAGCGCGAGAGGGGAGAGAAAGAGAAAGAGAGAATGAGAGAGAGAGAGAGACGAGAGAGAGAGAGAGGAGAGAGAGGAAGAGAGAGAGAGAGGAGAGAGAGACGAGAGAAAGAGAGAGAAAAGAGAGAGAGAAAAAGAGAGAATGAGAGAGAGAGAGAAAAAGAGAGAATGAGACAGAGAGAGAGAGAGAGAGAGAGAGAGAGAGAGAGAGAGAAACAGACAGGCAGACAGACAGCCAAATAGACAGCCAGATAGATAGGTAGACATACAGACAGAGAATGAGGCTCACTGAGAAAAGTAATTAATAGCAACATTATTTTGTCCAGAATGAAGAAGGATCATCGCAGTCCAAAAAAGTTCTAATTCATGTTAATGCAGTGTTGGATCTCTATACTTTCGGTTTTACGACTTCCTGTAGCGTCCTGTAATTAAATTTCTGAACCCATAGCACTATTTTTCCCCCTTTAAAAAGGGGAAGATTGCAGGAAATTTTTAATACATTTTTTTGGGGAAATATATATATATTTTTTTTCCTGAAGGAGGTATTGGGAGAAGGCAACTTTCTTATTTATTTATTTATTTCATTCTTATTTGTGTCTATTCATTTAATTACTAATTTCAAATCAGCATTCACAAGATCGAGGAATTTAGAGAGGGAACAAAAAAGATTTTTCTCCCCTTTCAAAGAACTAACGTAAAAACAGCAAATGACTTTCCCTCCCTCCCTCCCCCTCTACCCCGTCCCCTGGACACAAAACCATTTTTTAAAAACCCCAAAAAAAACCGTAAAAATGATATAAATTTGGGGGAAAAGAATTGAGAAACAGCCCCCACACCCCCAGATTTTGATCAAAGTAAAAAATTATTCCCAGGGAAGGGTTTTAAAACCCTTTATTGGAGGAAAAGCGTAATAGAAGGTTTCCGGGCCCAAAGGGAAGTCTAAAAAGGATAAAAGAAAGGGGGGGAAAAAAAAAATTAAACCCTTCGGCCGGGAAAAAACCACATGTTTAAGACGCCCGTTATGTTTTCCCAAAATTTCGGGGAAACTGAGTGGAAAATTGGCAGAGGGGAGAAGGCTTCTGTGCGGTGTGTTTGTCTCCATTGTATTAAAGGTATTACTAAGATTTCTAAAGCCTTTTTTTTCTTTTTTTTTTTTTTTTTTACTCAGGGGAAAGTAGGGATTGGGCCCGGACAGTCCCGTTTTGACTTTGCAAAAAATATATGCAAACATACACATTATACAAACACACACACATATATTCGTACAAACAAACACACAAGCATACATTCACACAAACAAGCACAAATACATTCACACAAACGTAGACGCATACACACATGAAAATAATCACACACACACTACTTTTTCCCCCCAGTAAGTAAATTCGTTATACAGTACGGTTTACGATTAAAACATTTAATGTTTTTTATTTTCTTTCATACTTTCTCTCTTTATCCTTTGTCTCATTTTCTTTACAGCATCCGAGGAACGAGACGATAAACTCTGGAAGCAGAACGTTATTTGTATTCATTATTATTTTTTTCGAGCAATATTAATAACCGCTGCAGCCATCATCACAATGAGATTTCTTTTCAGAATTATATCATGCAGCTGCACTTGGGTGTAATTCACAGCTTCTTGAAATATGAAAGTTTAATGAGGTAACCTCCTGAAATATTTTTATTTTATTTTTTTGAGAAAAAGGGGAGGGGGGGAAAAAAGAGGGAGATGGAGGGGGGGGATGGAAAAGGAAGGGGGGGGGGGGGAGGGGGGGGGGGAGAGAGGGAGGGTAGATAGATAGGGTAGATAGATAATAGTAGATAGATAGAAAAAAAAGAGAGGAGAGAGAGAAAGAAAGAGGGGGAGGGGAGAGAGAGAGAGGAGAGAAGAGAGGGAGAAGACCCGGGGGAAGGAGAAATGGAAAAGGGGAGAGAAGAAGAGAGAGGGGAAAGAGACAGACAGGGGCAGACAGGGGCAACATACACAAACAAACAAACAAACAGAAAGAGAGACGAAGAGGAGAAAGAGGAATAAATAGACGCACTTGGGAAAGCAAAAAGACTTTATTTTTTTTACTTTTTTTAAACAGTCGCCCTTAACCCGCAAAATTTAGAAGAGTTTTTTAAAAAAAACTGACTTGCCCTGTCAAATATTTGTTAAAAAAAAGGGGACCCAAAATTTTTTGAGTGGTGAGGGGTTTTGTTATAATGAGGGCAAATTAATTTTGAAAAAAGAAGTTTGGGGGGGGGAGATTTTTTTTAAGGGTTTTTGCAAAAGGGTTTATTGCAAAGTTTTGATTTATTATGGGGAAAAAAGAGGGCCCCAGGTATTTAAAGGGAATTTGGGCAGTTAAAGGGTTAATTTCCCCAATTTAACAATAAGGGAAGAGTCACTGGGGGGTTTTTCCTACGGTTACTTTTTTGGGATTGTCCTTTTTTTAACGATTTCCATCTAATTGAATTTTTTTTAAAAAATTTTTTTTAAGGGGGGAAAGGGCAAAAAACAAGGCAAAAAGGACCCGGGAAAAGGGGTTTAAAAAAAAACAAAAGAGGGAAACGGGGAAACCGGCCGGGAACACACACGAAACAGCCAACGGGAACAAGGGAGGGGAAACGGCCCCCCGGGGGAAAAAAGGGAAAAAAAAGGGGGCAAACAACACCCCCAGGGGGACAAACAAAGTTTTTAAAAGGGAAAGGGGAAAAAGAAAAGATAAAAGGAAAAGAGAGAGAGATAAAAAAGGGGGGAAAATTGGAGAAGAGAGAAAATATTAAAAAAAGGAGAGGGGGAAATAGATAGATAAGGAAAATATTAAAAAAGAGAAAAGATAAAAAAATAAGAGAAAGAAAAAAATAGAAAAAATAAAAAAAAAAAGGGAAAAAAGAATAAAGGAAAGAAAAAGACCCAAAAAAAAATATAATATAAAAATAAAAAAAAAACAAAAAAAATAAATAATAAGTGGAAGAGAGATAACAACAAAAACAAAAAACAAGAAAAAAAAAAAGAAAAAAAAAAAAAAAAAAAAAAGGAAAATAATAAAAACAATGCGTAGAATAAATATAAAAAAATAGAAAATAATTTGAGTTTTTTAGAAAATTTTAGAAAATAAAAAATAGAATTAAAATATATTTTTAAGAAAATACAAAAAAAAAAAAAAAAAATTTTTTTAAAAAAAAAAAAAAAAACACCACACACAACACACCCCACAAAACACACCCACCAAACACAAAACAAAAAAACAAACCCCAAAAAACAATAAAAAAATATATAAATATATATTAAAAAAAGGGTCTTTTAAATTTTAAATTTTCTAAGATATTTGGATAATTTTTTAAAAATTTTATTTAAAAATTTTTAAGGATTTAAATTTAATTTAATTTTAATTTTAAAATTTTTTTTCCCACCACATTCCCCCCAAAACAACCAAAAAAAAAAAAAAAAAAAAAATTTAAAATAAAAATTAGAGGAAAAAAAGCGGGGAGATTTTTGGAGTTACGTGTTAAAAATGGAAGGAGCCCCGGGGGGGGAATTGGAGGGGAGGGGAAGGGGAGGAGGGGGGGGGGAGGAGAGGGGGTGGAAAGGGGGGAAAACAACAAAGGAAAAAATTTTTAAAAAAATTATAAAAAATTAAATTTTTAAAGAACAAAAAAAAAAAAAAAAAAAAAAGAAGGAATAGAAATAATATATAAAAAAGAAGAATATAATAATTTAAAAAAAAAAAAACAAAAAAATTTTTAATAATAAAAAAAAAATAAAAAATAAAAATAGAAAAAAAATTTTAAAAAAAACCAAAAACAAAAAAAAAAAAATTAAATAAATAAAAGAAAAAAAAAAGAAAAAAAAAAAAGATAAAAAAGAAAAAAAGGGAAAAATATTAATATAAATATAAAAAAAATATATTTTTTAAAAAAAATAACTATATAGATATATATATATAGAAAGATATTAGATAATAATATTATATATATAAAATATTAAAAGGATATAATTTTTATAATATTTTTTTATAAAGATTATATATATAGAAAAATAATAATAGTATAATATAAAAAACACACACACACACACACCCCCACACAAACCCCCCCACACACCCCACCACACACCACACACACACACACACACCCACAACAAAAACACACACACACCACCAAAACACACAACACACACACACCCCACACACACACACCACACACACACACACACACAAACATACGAAAACACAAACCTTAATTAAAATATGTATATAAATACAAATGAAAATTTTAAAATACATATATTTTAATATATTTTAATTATTTTAAAAAAATAAAAAATTATATTATATATATTATAAAATTTAAAGTATATATATATATATATATATTAAAATATTTTATATATAATATATAATATATATATAATAATATATATATATATTACACACACAAAAATTTCAAAAAACCCCACACACACACACACACACCACCACACACAACACACACACACACACACACCCACCCCACACACAAAACCAATAAAACATATATATAAAACATAATTCCAATGCCCGGACAAAGGCCTCTCTCAATTTTCCCCCTGCTGAAGATTTTTTGGGAAAACTATTCTTGCCTGATTTTAAAAGCTTTTCCAAAAGAGCCGCGGTTTTGGCCCCCGCTGACAATTTTTGCCCCGGGGGCAGCTTCCCGCGACACTTGCGTTTGACTTCTCGAGGGGGGTTCTCGCTCGGGGTGAGGGAAACAGGCGGGGGGGGCAGGCCCTTTTTTAAAAACCAAGGGGAAAAAAATGGGGGGGGAAAATAAAAGGAAAAAAAATTTAA
>NC_051397.1:36726156-36731156 GCF_015228065.2 Penaeus monodon | reverse complement strand
TCGGAAAAGGGCTCACTGAAACACTAATTCATAATAACTATGAGTCCAATATTATCAAATTAAATAAAGTTCTATACCTACGCCCATACTGAATCGGGAAAGCCGGTAGACAAGAAATTTAATCTCAGAATTTTCTTTCCTCCATCGCTGTAAAACTATATGAACCAATGAACATTTCTTGTACAACTTTGCCAATATTTTTACAGTGCCAAAATGGGAATTCTTCAGCGGAGGGAAATTGTAAAATTATATATCCTAAAAACCACATCGACTTGGTATGATGATGCTTATAGGAGATGATATCTATTATTATTACTATTATTATTATTATTATTATTATTATTATTATTATTATTATTATTATTATTTTTATTATTATTATTATAGATGTCTAAAGTAGTTATGAGAATAATACTGATGACGATGGTGTTGGTGATGATAATGATGATGGTAGTGGTGGTGGTGGTGATGAAGATGATGATGAGAGTAACGGTGACGAGGGTGATGAAAATGATAATAATAATGATAATAATAAAAGTAATAGCAGAATAAAACACACACTCTCTTAAATACATACGTACGCACACAGAGTAAGATAGATAGATAGATAGATAGACAGACAGAGATTGAGAGAGAGAGAGAGAGAGAGAGAGAGAGAGAGAGAGAGAGAGAGAGAGAGAGAGAGAAGAGAGAGAGAGAGAGAGAGAGAGAGAGAGAGAGAGAGAGAGAGAGAGAGAGAGAGAGAGAGAGAGAGAGAGAGAGAGAGAGAGAGAGAGGAAAGTCGCCATGCTACATAGAGAGATAAATGTAGACAAATCAGTCCCATTTTCCAGCTTTCAGACAGCGATGGAGCGTGAGAGTGCTCGCCCTCCCCCATATAGTGTTACTCCGACCCTTCATTTCCAGCCTTATTGATAAACGACTCACAGCGAACAGAGAAATGAAAATGTAGAGGTCGCCCAAACACCCACCCATAGCTATCCTCATAACAATGATATCCACTTTTAAGGCCACGAAAGTCACCCCGTTTCTCCCACTATGGATTTCCCCAAGCGTCATACCTCCAAAATTCCTTTCACGAATGATGCACAACAATGCAAATTACCTTGTGGAGACGCATGGCCACACTCCTAGGCCCTTTTAACCCCCGGCTCTTGCGTGTCCGCCACAATTCATTCCCACTGTATAACGAGATGCCTCATAAAGACTGAGACATGGCTTTAACAACTCATCGTGGCAGGTTTTTCTTTATGGCTAGGTGATAGCAGGCAAAGAGTTGTGTGTGGATTCCAAGGCGGGTTGAAGCATGGGCGTGGATATGTTCGACGTCGGATTAGCAAGGTAAAACCCAGGTAGTTATAAAGTATTATGGCCCAAAGAAAAATGGAAACGTCGGAGGTAAGTCTTGCTAAATCGTCCTGCTCTAAAGATAGTCATTTCTATCTTCAAAGATGTGGCTTTTATCGTAGTTTACCATCGTTCTTGTTACGGAGAGTTTGGTCGATGAGTTAAGATTAGTTGAGAGGGATTAGGGTGAACAAAGAGTTTCAGATTTGATAGATACATAGCGTGCACTTTGGTACTCGTGTTTTATTCCGTTGTAGGAAATGTTATGTATTATTAATTGTGAAATATCAACATGAAACACTGAAATGATGAATGTCCTGTTGATTTATATCTTTTGTTTTACGCCACAACTATCAAAATGCATCATAATTTCAAGTGGACCATTATTTCTATAAGGTGATTAGACAACATAGGTCGAAAAACTAACAAACAGGCAGCGTCCAATGCTGATGGTAAGACAAACACACACACACACACACACACACACACACACACACACACACACACACACACACACACACACACACACACACACACACACACACACAGAGAGAGAGAGAGAGAGAGAGAGAGAGAGAGAGAGAGAGAGAGAGAGAGAGAGAGAGAGAGAGAGAGTGAGTGAGTGAGTGAGTGAGAGAGAGAGAGACAGACAGACATAGAATGAGACAGAGAAACAGAGACAGAGAAATAGAGACAGAGAAACAGAGACAGAAACAGCATACACCACCTCCCACAAAACTACCACAACCGCACCAAACGAAGACGAGACGGAGCTCCGAAAAAAAGCTTCGAAGCAGCTTCAGCGAGCCCAGACGTCCCGAGATGGCCTCGTTGCTCGAAGTCTCCGTCAGTCTTCTTCCTCATCTTCTTGAACGTCAACATGTGAGGCTTCATCAAAGGAGTGTTTGCCGATCAAAGAAATTAGGGCCGGACAAAGGCGGAGCGAGGAGAAACCTTGCTCTTTGCTTCCATTGTGCCGCGAATCAAAGGCGAGGGTCGGTCCTTCACTCAAGGTTATTTTTCAAAGACGAAGATCACAAACCCCGACCTTCTACTCGCCCCCCCTCCCCTCCCCTCACCTTCTCTACTCCCCTATCTACTTCCTTTCCTGTCCCGTCATCTCCTCTTTCCTATCTACTTCCTATCCTCCCCCGCCTTCTCTTCTCTCCTATCTATTCTCCCCCGTCATCTCCTCTTCCCTATCTACTTCCTCTCCTCCCCCCGTCATCTACACTTCCCTATCTACTTCTTCCCCCCTCCCCCAGTCATCTCCCCTTTCTCCTCTCTACTTCCTTCCATACCCCACCCCCATCTCCTCCCACCTATCTTTCCCCCACCCGCTATGAACATCAAGTGACATAAAGATAAACAAAGTCTTATTCGTTTTCTACAACGTTTTCTACAGTGTATTTAAAGCTTTCCTCATCATAATGAGAATACACGAAAAACGTTTGTAATGCAACGTTGTCTTCAAAGCATATCTGATATCTGTGCGTTGACAACCGGTGCTATACAACAGCGGCCATAAAGGTATTTGCATTATCATAACAAAACTTTTCGAATTTATTTTTTATGAATATTATTATAACTTTCAGATTTTTTCCTTTTTTTTATGTACACAAGAAACTTCCATCCTCTGTCGTTGTTATGTTCTCGTTTACTTCTTGTTTACCTGTGACGACTCATAACATTTCGAAACAAAGCTAGTCGTAAAAGATCATTAATTCTGAGCTAAAATGAATGGTCTGTGTTAGTCAAGATTTGGTCTTGTAGATGGCTTTGATTTTAATTACATATCAACATATAAACACATTCTCTCTCTCTCTCTCTCTCTCTCTCTCTCTCTCTCTCTCTCTCTCTCTCTCTCTCTCTCTCTCTCTCTCTCTCTCTCTATATATATATATATATATATATATATGTATATATATACATATATATATATATATATATATGTATATATATACATATATATATGTATATATATACATATATATATATATATATATATATAATAATATATATATATATATATATAATATACATATATATATATATATATATATATATATATATATATATATATATATAGAGAGAGAGAGAGAGAGAGAGAGAGAGAGAGAGAGAGGTAGATACATATTTCTTATCTTTCTGTCAACATCCCCCCTCCCACACACACACACTCACCCGCACAAACACACGCACACACGCGCACACAGACACACACACACACGTAAATATAGTATTATGTATGTATGTCTATATGTATGTGTGTATGTATGCATGTATTTGTGTGTGTCACTTTTTTATATTTCTTATACTCCGTCTGTAAGTATGAGTGTATGTCTGTGTGTATGTATCTATGCATATATCACTATTTTTTATATTGCTCCATGCTACTTGGTATTCAAAATCATCAGTAGAAAAAAAATCTAGCGTTCCGTCGCCCCGAGGTTTAAAACTCTGCAGTACTATATTTTCTTCACACACTAAACTGTCAAACGAAGTCCTGTATCAATCAGACTAATGAGAGGGAGTTCATGATTTAACGCACAGCAGCACTTAAGGCAGTTAGACTATCACTCGTGACAAGCCTGCCTTTAAGGGTCATACTTGCATGTTCCAAAAATCGAGGCAGATGTGTGAATTGCTAGTGAATGTCGTATTTGATTTTCTGTTGTTGTTTTTGTTTCGTTGTTGCTTTTTATTTGTTTCGTTGTTTTGTTGTTTTATTGTTTTTCATTCAATGAAATGGTATGATAGGTTTGATCTACTATTTTGCATGTGTTAGGATTATCATACTCAAAATAACATCAAATTAATATTATTTTTTTAATGATTAAGGATAACTTTTACATTGACGCTGACGGCTTGGTGGAGCGACAAGTGACGAATTTTGGCAAGCAATCTCTTTTAAGATTTTTACTATGGGTTGATTTACGAAATGTTGACAGGAATATCCTATATGGCAACAAAAAGCAAAAAGAAATATAGTTTGGTTTCATTTTCCTCAGTTGCTTGCGTGCTTGATGTAAACACAAATAGTAATTCACAGATTTCTCACATTTTCTACTGAAAATCCGTTTATTTGTCTGTGACATGTGATTTCCTGATTTCGTTTTTCATTCGCTTTGAATAGAACTCTTGCATTCCCGTGAAAAAATCTAACGAACAAGTCCATTTTTTCTGCAATTGCTTCAGATATAGTTTAAAGGTCGAGTACAAAATTTTCTTTGATGGTGCAATCAGGTGTTCCATTGCCTTTGGACTGGATTTTATGTAATAAAAGCGGCATATAGTGCTGTTGGTACTAATATTTAATAACAGCCATTAATATCTAATGCTTGGAATTATTCATGCAGTTATGGTTATTAACATAAACATCATTAAAAGGTAATCATTATCAGCAATATTATAAACATGTCATTAAATTGATTAATAACGACTCTTTAAATACTGACATCATGTTTATACTCAGAGACAATTTAAACGTAATTATGCACATGAACAAATATCATTTCCAAACTCGCTCACGGAAATTAGGACTTACTTTTTTGTCAAAGCTCGCTAATGAGAGACGATTAAAAAAAAGGAAAAGTTACTCGTTAATTCTCTTTTTTTTTCAATCGTATGTAGGTGTGTATTCACACATCTCT
>NC_051397.1:36706156-36711156 GCF_015228065.2 Penaeus monodon | reverse complement strand
GCGAGCTGTTTCCTTCGCCGACAGCCAAATGCCCCGAAGTCTGTTTTATAACCTCGCGCTCTCTCTACGCCCTTTTCCCGAGGTTTTAGATTGTGGATGCAATAACAACAGCGCTGTTTGTTAGCAAGGGTTGTTTTGTCCTTTGTTTTTTTATTATTGTTCTTGTTATGCAAGAGCAACTACCGAGCGCTAACGATGCAATTGACTTTCTGTTGCAGGAAGGGTGTGCATTGTGGAAATGACTGACTGTAATGAGAGTGTATTCTCGTTGGGAAAAATATTCTGGTGTTCATTTGTTTTGCGTGAATTCCCGACTCGTGTTTTTTTTTCTTCTTCTTCCTTTTGTTCTTCATAGTTATGATGACCCGGAAGAAAAGTATCAGTGAGAACAAAGCAATCCTTTCCTTCTCGACAATATATCTATGTCTGTTATGTATTTTCTATCACAAAATGTGCTGAAAAGATCTTTTTTTCCTCTCGTATTCCAATTATTCTGAATTCTGTGAAATGTTATCTTTTACACTGGATTATATCTTCTTTTGGTCTTCCTTTACTCCACTAATTCCCATCCAGAGGCTCGGATGATATCTCTGTTCGAAGGAATATATATATATATATATATATATATATATATATATATATATATATGCATATATATATATATATATATATATATATATATATATATATATATATTTTTTTTTTTTGTTTTTTTTTTTTTTTTTTGTTTTTTTTTTCAACAGCCACTTACTCTATTTGGCAGTGCTACCCTTACCTGATTGGGTGCCTTTCCTAATCAGCCGCAGTTCGGCGCGCTAACACTTGTGCCACGGCGGCGGCTTCACCTACGACGCCTGCGTTTGACTTCTCAAGGCGATATGTCGTTTTCAGAGCGCAGGCATTTTTTCGACTGCCGCGACGGGGAGTTGAACTCGGGACCATGAGTCCAGTGCTCTAACCATCGTGACAGTATATATGAATATTATATATATATATATATTATATATATATATATATATATATATATATATCTATGGTGTGTGTGTGTGTGTGTGGTGTGTGTGTGTGTGTGTGTGTGTGTGGTGTGTTAAATAAAGCATAGTTTAAATATATATATATATATATTTTATATATATATAAAAATATATATATATATATATTATATATATGTATGTGTGTGTGTGTGTGTGTGTGTGTGTGTTGTGTGGTGTGTGCGTGTGTGTGTGTGTGTGTGGTGGTGTGTGTGTGTGTGTGTGGTGTGTGTGTGTGTGTGTGTGTGTGTGTGTGTGTATGTGTGTGTGTATTCTGCTCTCTTTTAAATCTTCAAAGAAGAGTTATCCCCAAAAACTGATTCTAATGAAAATAGTATTATAACAAAAACAATAATAAAGGCGATGATGTTAATACTAATGATGGTAATAATATTAACAATGCTGACAATAATAAAAAACATAATAACGGTAATGATAATAACAATAATAATAATGATAATAACAATGATCATCAGACAATTGTTAAAAATAATAAAGGTTTCAGTTATAATGATAATAATAAAGATGATGATTATAAAAACAACAACAGTAACAATAATGATGATGATGATAATAATGATAAGGATAATAATAATGATAATGATAATAATAATAATAATAATAATAATAATAATAATAACAATAATAATGATAATAATAATAAAACTAATAATGGGAATAATAATAATAAAATAATGATAATAAGGAAAATAATGTCAATATCAACAACACTAATAACAGCAATAATGATCACTAACAAAACCTAAAATGTTCCACCAGAAATTAATAGACGTTGGAATGATGAGCAAGATTCGACTTTCATTAACGTTTTCTGCAACGTTGCATTCCCCTAAGGGTAACTAACTTTTGCGAAATCCTTGAGAAGAATCGAAATGTTGTCGAATGTGTTCGGGTTTCTAAGAGAAATGTTGAAAAGAGAGAGAGAGAGAGAGAGAGAGAGAGAGAGAGAGAGAGAGAGAGAGAGAGAGAGAGAGAGAGAGAGAGAGAGAGAGAGAGAGAGAGAGAGAGAAAAGAAAGAGGAAAGAGAGAGAGAGAGAGAGAGAGAGAGAGAGAGAGAGAGAGAGAGAGGGTGGATGGATGGAGGGAGAGAACGAGGGAGGGAGGGAGGGAGGGAGGGAGGGAGAGAACGAGGGAGGGAAGGAGGGAGGGAAAATGTCGAATGTGTGATGGTTTCTAAGAGAAATGTTGAGGAGAGAGAGAGAGAGAGAGAGAGAGAGAGAGAGAGAGAGAGAGAGAGAGAGAGAGAGAGAGAGAGAAAGAGAAAAAAAGAAGAAAGCGACGCAAAATAACGAGAGAGATGGAAAGCGGCAGAAAGAAGGAAAGAAGAAAAAAGAGAGAGAGAAAAAAAAAAGAGAGGAAAGAAAAGGAAAAAGAACGATAGCAGCGTAACTCTCTTGGCGTCTAGAAAGAGGCTGAGTGCAGTCGCCTGTAAATCCCAGATTCCTATACCGCTTCCCGTGGCTAACAGCGTGATACCTTTAAGGGTTGTATCTGACGTATCGGCGCGCTGAGAAGTGCCTTTGTTGCGGCAACGAGAAACGATTGCCGCAGCTGGCACCCTGGCACTCTGGCACTGTGCTCCTCTGATGAATATGTGCGCTGACATCCGGTAATTAAAGCGGTTTAATCATTAGATACGTGAATACGATATTCAATATATATGTAGATAATCTTTTAACACCACTACAGGATTATGCGAGTCGCCAGAAACGCACACAGACCCGTGCTTGAAATCGACAAGCACAGGTCAGACCTGGCATTTCGCGAGCTCATCTCTAAAGCATTCTCTTCTGTTCTAATTAATGGAACACAGATCAGATTACTTTTTTTGGGTGCTCACAAACGGATCAAATACCCGCTCTCTAATTTGAAATTCATTCGTAATTTATGACAGAATTAATGAAAGACTAATGACAAATGGCAAAAAAGAAGGAAATACTCGTTTACATCAAGGTTCAACGAGGCAAATAAAGAAACAAATACAAAGAAAAACACACACAAAAACAAAAAACAAAAACAAAGGCACGTCAAGGAACTAACACATATAAGTACCTGTTTCATGAAGGAATGGGAAACTTTGATTTATTTCTCTCTCCCACGATCGACTAAGCCATTACTTAACCTTGGCAGCTGAATGTATGTTTGCGTATTCACAGTTAATAAACCTCGATGCATTTCAGCTGATAACTCGGGTAAACAGTTGGATATTAATCGAGGCAAATGATGTGTGTGTTTAGCTTCATCCTCCTCGTCTGTCTGCATCTCTCCCCACCGTCTCGTCAGGCTAATTTCCTGTTGCAGAGAAGGTGAGACTCGTTTTGGATAAGACAGAGGAGCGAGCTGGATATCGTTCGTATTTACATGAGAAGGAACGCAAGGAAAATAAACACGGGTATTCACAACCAAGCGAGGTTACGGATGCATGTGCACGTTCACTTAAGCACGATGGAATGTGTATTCATATTTCATTCCTTTTCCGATTTTCAGATATCGCAATCAAATAAAAACAGGTACAGGCAGACACACACACACACACACACACACACACACACACACACACACACACACACACACACACACACACACACACACACACACACACGCACACAGCGCACACACACACACACTTCCCACCTAAAATAAACAGTAATGAAACCGCTTTTCACCCCGCACACAAACGGATGTACAATCACCATGCATCATGCACGAAGCAATCTGCAACGTCACTTGCAACACCAGGTATCTGAGGTACAAGTGGCCAGTTATATTTCATATCTTCTCTCCGATACAATGCGTCTGCAACATACACAGCATGAAGGATTTCTCATGAATATTTCTGGCCGATTCGTAAGCCATGAGTGTTTGTTGCCTCGAGGTGTAATGTTGCAAAGTTTTTTTTAAACTTCTTTCATATACATAAACCCTGTTATATATTTCTGTGTTTTGAAATGCGTGAAACAGATGGCGTGTTAAATGTTTTATTTTCTGCCATCCTTTGTTACTTATATATATATATATACATATTTCATAAACTACACGTTTTCTCGCCCGATGTGTGATTTGCGAGAAAGATATCACTTTGATAACAATGATGATTGCGTCAATGACATATTTTTTCATGGAAAGAGTTACAGATCTGTGATTCATACAATCCTTGTTTAGCTGTGAAAGCGAGAAATTTCGGATTATTATTTTTTTTAATCAACGAGGATTACCTAAAAAAAAAGAAAAATAAAAGGCAAACAAAATAAAATGAATGAAAGGAAAAAAAAATATGAATCACTTAGAGAGAGAGAGAGAGAAAAAAAAAATCTGTGCCACACGTCGAGCCTTTAAAAATATGACAGTTTAAAAGAGGAGAATAAACTACATCATTGTATTATCTCTTAATTCAATGAAAACCAAAATGTTCTCAGGATTATACTTGTTAGTATAAAGTATCAAGTTATACCAGTTATACTTGTTATTAAATGCATCATCTCTGCAACTGAATTTTGCAATGTGTATGCTGATATGAATTACGGTTTTTGCAACAATTTCTGGAAACTTCATCTTTCTTGCAAAGTGGAGATGTATAGGAGCGTATCATCGAGTAAGAAAATAAATAGAAATTTTTTTTATTGTAATAACATGAACTGCTAAATTATCATGGGATTAAAATACATCTATACACTTTAAGTAGTTAAGGTTATGTAGATAAGATTATGAACCTTAAGGAAGAATGTATTTTTTACCAATGCAAAAATGTTATGAATGATAATAACTCGAAGAATCTAATGTGCTTCGTCATCATGTACTTTTAACAATGCATTATAGAAATGTCAATCTGATATCTTGCGATCGTGAAAAATACAGAAATAACGACTTCAATCGGCTGTTTGTTATTTCTTTATTTATTATTTAATTTTATTTTTTTTTTAACGATTTCCTGTTAGTAATATTACGGAA
>NC_051397.1:36684330-36689330 GCF_015228065.2 Penaeus monodon | reverse complement strand
ACAAAGACAAGAGTGAGTCTGGGCGAAAGGGAGGCCAGACGCAGAACCACAGACGCGAGTGATAGTGAACGCTCACCGGAAGGAGTTTATGGAGAAGGCTGGCGAGTGGCCGCGGGTGATAGCTGTAGTTATGGCTGATATTCAACCCAGTGCCACATGCAGTCGTCAGGGAAAGACTGGGCACTGTGCCAAGTGGGAGGGGAACGGGAGCGGAGAGACGTAAGAGGAGAGAAAGAGATGCATAGATAGATAGATAGATAGGAGATTGTTTGATTGATAGATTGATAGGTAGATGGATTAACATATTGATAGATAGATGGAGAGGTTGATATATAGATAGAGAGACAGACAGTTAGACAGATAGATAAAGAGCCAGATAGATGGATAGAGCGATAGATATATAGATAGATAGAAAGGAAAATTAGTAAAATAGGATAATGAAATGTGACGAAAAGGGAATGGAGAGAAAAGCGCTGATGACATGACATAAAGAGAGTAAATGAGCCCTTGATGTAAAACGGTAGAATCTTGATGAAAAAGAGAGGAGAAAAAGAAATGGGATAAACGAGAAACTAAATTTGGCAGATTTCAAAGCAAGTCGTAATCACATCATCGTCATGTAAAGAAAGATAAATAAAGAATAGAGATGATAAACAATAATTACATTTAGGAATTTTACTTAACAAGCTAACTCTAAAGCAATGTTTCGAATAAATAAATGAATAGATATAAAAATAATATTACATCAAGGAACTTTACCTTTTATAACAAGCTGTAACATCCTCAAAGCAATGGTTGCAGGAGGTATAACGAAGTATGAACGTTGTAAAGCTAGTTATCTTTAACAACATAATAAGGCGTAGTTAAGATCACCAACGGCCATACGAATGGTAGTGACGTTAATTAACTTTGTTTACTCCCTGACAAACGACCATGGAAGGGATAAACTCTAGGGAGATAGAACGCCATGTTTCACTGTCTCCAAGACTTGGAGTTTTAAGAAAGTCATAAATGGGCTATATCCACTGTACAAGCAATAGCGTTAAGTTTTATACTTGGAAGAAAAAAAAAAACTTTTGCAGTGGATACACTGTGAGTCTCTTCTTCTTTTAACGGTAAGTTCATGTCTGAGCCGCCGTGGTCACAGCATGATACTTATTGTAGTTTTAATGTTGTGATGCTCTTGGAGTGAGTACGTGGTAGGGTCCCCAGTTCCTTTCCACGGAGAGTGCCGGTGGTACCTTTTAGGTAATCATTCACTGTGAGTCTACGTCTACGCAAAAATGTAGCACAATATAAGAGGTCATTTAAAGTTGATGATTCATATATATATATATATATATATATATATATATATATATATATATATATATATATATATATATATTTGTGTGTGTGGTGGTGTGTGTGTGTGCATATAACACACACACACACACACACACACACACACACACACACACACACACACACACATATATATGTATATATGCATGTATGTATACATAAAAGTACGAGGGGGCTTCAAAAAGTTCATAACTAAAAATCATATGGAAGCATTTTGATTTCAATGCAACATGTTCAAACATGAACCCTTAGATACAGGTAAATAACGCATCGCCGCTATTTGGAAGCCAGGCACCCTTCAAGCAACATGGAATCCACCAAAATGGAAGCCAGGACAAACATTAAATGTATGGTGAAATTCGGTTGGGAGAATAAGCAAATCATTGACGCTATTAAACAAGTTTATGGTCACGATGCCCCAAAGAAATCAGCAACCTACAAATGGATAAGACGGTCCAGAAGTGAAAGAAACGAAATTCAAAATGAGCCCCGCAGTGGCAGGCTATCAACGTCGTTTGTGAGGAAAATATTGATGCTGTTCGCGACATGATTGAAAAGGATAGACGAATAACCAATGAATCAGTAGCAGACACACTCAATATCTCTGTGGGTTCTGCACACACAATTCTGGTGGAGAGTTTGGAGCTAAGCAAGCTTTCCGCTCGATGGGTCCTTAGGCTGTTGCGCACAGATCAGCAGCAAACAGGGGTAGATCATTCATTGGAAATTTTGAACAAGTGAGATGAAGACTGAAGCTTTTCTGTAGAGAATTGTGAAAGGGGATGAAACATGGTTCTACCAGTACGATCCTCAGGACAAAATACAATCAAAGCAGAGGCTGCCCAAGGGTGGAAGTGGACCAATCAAGGCAAAATCTGAGCGTTCATGAGGAAAGGTCATAGCCACTGTCTTCTGGGATGCAGAGGGGATTTTGCTGGTTGACTTCCTCGAGAGCATGAAAACAATTACATCTACTTATCATAAATGCGTTTTAAGAAAACTGTCAAAACAAATAAAAAATTATCATCACGACAATCCTCCCGCTCACGGCGCTCGCCAAACAAGAGTTGTTCTACTTGAACTTCGATTGAACTTCCGACATCCACCTTACAGCCCCGATTTAGCCCCATCCGATTTCTTTTCGTTTCCAAAATTTAAAAAATCAATGTAATGTACCAATTTTCCATGCTCTGACATGGTTCAGATCACATGACTTCCAATAGCGGCGATGCGTTATTACCTGCATTTAAGGGTTCATGTTTATAATACGTAGGTACAAGACTGTTCAAGTGCATTGAAATCAAAATCCCTCCATATGAGTTTTAGTTATGGACATTTTCCACGAATTTTTGAAGCCCCCTCCTATACATATAAACACAAAATAAGACATGAATTATCAACACGTAAAAGGAATCATCCCCAATCTTTCAAATTTGTCATCTCTCCTTTATATCAGATTTCGGAAGGCGCCATTATATAACACACAGCCTGCCAAATTTATCAAAGAGAAATAGAATAAACCCAAATTTATTTTCTGTCTCCTCTGAAAATACTACACAGAGGGCATAGTTATATAAAATTCCACAGTGAAACACGACTCCCTTCTCACAGCACACAGATTCTGACTCGATCCCAATTCACGTTTGGAAAAGACTTAAAACAACCGATAAAAAAGTAAACAAATAAATAATAAAAAACAACTTTACTTAGCCCACACAAATCCCACTTGGAAACTAGACCCCCCCCCCCCCACATGCAGCAAGGGAGAGCCGGTTGTGATTAATAGCGATAGAGAAAGTTGAAGGATAGAGTGAGAGTTGATCAATCCATCTTAATTATCGAGCCTTAGCGATCATTGAACTTCGCTTCCTGATGACAAGATTCATCAGCACGCCATACACTTCCACGTTCTAAGGACCCGGTTATAGCGAACGTCCTATAGCCTATTAGAGCCAACAAACTTTTTTATTCCTTGCAAGATTCATGTTCAATTTTTTTTTCTCTCTCTGGGGGGAGTCTTTCAAGATTAAGGTGACTCAGCAACATTCATCAAGCCTTTACTTACGGAAAGGAGGAAGAAAGAGAGAGAGAGAAAGAAGAGTGAAGGATATAGAGAGAGTGAACGAAAGAGAGAGAGAGAGAGAGAGAGAGAGAGAGAGAGAGAGAGAGAGAGAGAGAGAGAGAGAGAGAGAGAGAGAGAGAGAGAGAGAGAGAGAGAGAGAGAGAGAGAGAGAGAGAGAGAGAGAGAAGAGAGGAAAGTAGAGAATATGAAAAATAGAGACACAGAGAGAAGAAAAGAAAAACAACGACAACAACAACAAACGACAGAAGCAATGCCAGAGAAAGAAAATAAGATCAAAACTAAAACAAGCAAAACAGACTCTCGGACAGCCTCGGGGCAAACGGTAGATAAGCCACGTCTACCCTCAAGGAAAGCCGACAGAGCGGAAATGAGGGGACGGTCTAAGCGGACTGGATATTGACATTGCAAGAACCACGTTGCAAGGGCCGGAGCGGAGAGTACCAGAGGAAGTTGCAGCGAGGTTGGACAGCAATGTAAGACGCAAGATTTATTCGATCATTAAACCGACCTGACACTTTAGTTTGATTGGCATATTACTGGGGAAGCTGTTTGTCACTGGAATGGATTTACCTAAGAGCATGTAATATTGCAATAGTTAGAGTTACGCGTAAACACACCCACATATGTATACATACTATATATATGTATGTATATATATATATATATATATATATATATATATATATATATATATATACATACACACACATACACACACACACACACACACACACACACACACACACATACACACACACACACACACACACACACACACACAAACACACACACAGCGAGCGAGCGAGAGAGAGAGAGAGAGAGAGAGAGAGAGAGAGAGAGAGAGAGAGAGAGAGAGAGAGAGAGAGAGAGAGAGAGAGAGAGAGAGAGAGAGAGAGAGAGAGATGAGAAAGCCAGAGAGAGAGAGAGGAGAGAAAAGAAAGCAAAAGTTATCATCCAGCGAGAAAGTGGGCCAGAATTATTCAAACATTCAAATCCTAACAATAGGATTTAATAAAGCGCAAGCCGAAATCTAGCGCCGAATTCACTCAAATCAGTTCCCATCACTCAAAACACCTTCCCGTTAGCACTGTCTGGCTATACCCGGTGCCGTCTTGCCTAATTGGCTACTATTGGTTATGCAAACACTGAAACAGCAGGACCTTGCTACAGCAAATTTAGGAAAATGCCCCGAAAGTTTAGCTGGACCAAAGCTGATTTCACGCCCGAACACATTTCAGATATAATGTTTATTCTATTTTCTGTAAATATTCGAAAGTTAACAAATGTGACGTTTTTTTTCTCTATTTTTCTCTTAGTATTTCTTTATTCTCTTTTTCTTCGTTAAAAATGAGAAATACCTTGGAAACATAAACATCGTTGGGAAAATTGACGTTAGCCTGTAAGTGAACAAAGGGCAGAGAGAGAATGGCCGAATCACCGCTTTCAGAGATTGGCGTAATTAGCTCAGCCCCACTTTGTTTACAGCTCCAACTCTCCGTGAACAAAGACCTAAAAGATAATGGGAGTAAGTACATAATGTGTGTGTTTCCGTAAAAAAAAATGTGCATGCCGT
>NC_051397.1:36676830-36679330 GCF_015228065.2 Penaeus monodon | reverse complement strand
CTTATCCCCCGGCTTCCTTTGCATTCTCTTTATTCTCCCTCTTTCTTTTTATCGCATTTTCGTTCTCTTCTCCTTCCACCGAATTCGCGAGGGCCATTAATTCTCCTTTCATAAGAGTCATGGAACTCCCACGTAAATGACATCGCATTCCCTCCCCCCTCCCTCCACCTCCACCTCTTCCCTCCCCCCTCCCTCCACCTCCACCTCTTCCCTCCCCCCTCCCTCCACCTCCACCTCTTCCCTCCCCCTCCCTCCAGCTCCACCTCTTCCCTCCCCCCTCCCTCCACCTCCACCTCTTCCCTCCCCCCCTATCCCCCACCCACCCCACTTATCCTTCACATCAAACCTCATACTCTCCCCACTATCTCTCATCCCTCATCTTTACCGGTGCCGATATTCCCCATCCCTCACCGCCTCACCAGCAGCCTCATTCCCCTCCCTGCATCTCTACTAACACTTCTATCTCCTAATCTTTACCCCTTATCCCCACCACTTGCCATAATCTCCCTCCTCTTTACTCCCTCCAACATCTCCCTTTTCTCACCTCCACCAGCGGCCTTATCTCCCTCCCTACTAACTCCAGCATCTTCTACAAGCATCCGCACCCTTATCAGACTCCATTCCGCTCATCCCTCATCTCTCCCCCCCTCCACTTCCTTCCCTCCTTAATCAGCCCCCATTCTACCCCCTCCCCCTTTAACCAGTCCTACCCCCATCCACTTGTCCTACCCACATTCACCCCCCATCTTACCCCACCTCCTTCTCTATACCTCCCCCCCCAAGAATCTCCTAAACCCCCCCACCCCTTCACTTCACACACACACACACACACACACACACCAGCCAACCCTCTCGCCTCCCTCCTCGTTGCACACAGCCCGGCATGCAAATACGTCACCCTTGGCTTCCATGCGCCGTCACATTCCAGACCGTCAAATGCCTGGGCGCTGAAGGCTTGGCACGATCCCCCGTTCAACACGCTGGTCATATCTGCATGAAAAATGACGCTGGGAAATACAACGGGGACCAAGGGAGGGGGTGGGTGGAAGAGGTGGGTGATGGGGGCTAGGAGGGGACAGAGGAGGGGGTGGATGACAGGAGAGGGTGGAGTGGAGGATGGAACGAGGAGGGGGGGACAAGGGGGGGAGTGGAAGGGGGCAAGGGAGGCAGGGGGCAAGGGAGGCAGGGGGGCATGGGGTCAGGAAAGACGATGCTCTCTTCTGTGTCTGCTTTGTATGGCTTTCGTTCTGTTTTCATCTTCTTTTTCTTCCGTCTGTCTATCAGTCTGTTAGTCTGCCTCTGTCTGCCTCTGTCTATGTCTTTGTCTTTGTCTTTGTCTCTCTCTCTGTTTCTCTCTGTCTCTCTCTGTCTCTGTCTGTCTGTCTGTCTGTCTGTCTGTCTCTCTCTCTCTCTCTCTCTCTCTCTCTCTCTCTCTCTCTCTCTCTCTCTCTCTCTCTCTCTCCTCTCTCCTCCTCCTCCTCACTACTATCTATTTATCTCTCTATCTATCCATCTATCTTGTCTTTGCCTATCATCGTATTTCTTCGCATATATGCGCACATTGGCATATAACTGTATCACTCCTCGTCTCTTTCTGTCTGTCTGTCTATTATCTACTTTTTTTTTTCCCCGGCCATCTATCTATCTAACTGTCCATCTACAATGTTTATATTCATGCAGCCAGAAGCCTAACTGTTTGTCCATTTATTTTTGTCTAGTTACCTATCCATCTGTCTATCTGTCTAAATATCTATTGATTTATCTCTCTCTGTCCCTCTCCCTCTTTCTCTCTGCCTGCCTGCCTGTCTGTCTGTCTGTCTGTCTGTTTGTTTGTCTGTCCGTCTGTTTGTTTCTTCTCTCTCTCTCTCTCTGTCTCCTTCTTTCTCTCTCTGCTCTGTCTCTTCTTTTTTCTCTCTCTTCTCCTTCTCTCTAAGCCAACATTCCATCTCTCTATCTAACCAAACACACACACACACACACACACACACACACACACACACACACACACACACACACACACACACACACACACACACACGTACACATTTTCCCATCTCCATTCACATCACCCAAGAAAGAAAAGAAAAAAAAAGTGAAATAGAACATCGTCCAAAAAAATAATCGAAAAACTGCCCGCCCCCCCAAAAAAATGATAATAACAAGAACAACAACAATGGAGGCGAGAAAGGCATAAGAGAAAAGAAAGAGAGAAAGAGAAAGATAATAACTACGCCATATTGCTTGGGAAGTATTCGATATCCACTATCTGCGTTCACGAGAGACAGCAGATATTTTATCTCTTGTGAACGCGGCTTCGACTGTTTGAACACACAGACGAAGAGTTCAAATGTGTTTTTTTTTCCTCTCTCCTCTTGTGGACTTTGTGTAATATTGTTTCCGCCATATTGTGTAGTGTTCTTTGAATAGTGTGTGTGTGCGAGGTTTTTGTAATATATCTTTTTTCACTCTCTCCTTTTTTCGTATTTTGGATATATGAAAA
>NC_051397.1:36659330-36666830 GCF_015228065.2 Penaeus monodon | reverse complement strand
TGGCTCTGTTCTTATTAAGAAAACAAACAAACAAAAAAGCACCAACTTATTCCAGAGACAAATAGGTAACCGAGTCTCCTCTTCCGCCTCCTGATATTATTAACAACACCAGTACAAGGAAATCCGACGCCTTATCTCCCTTCGCAGATCCTCCTCCCACATCACACAGCGAATCTAATGCCCCTCCTCCTCCTCCTCCTTCATACTCTGTCTTCTGGCGCTCCGCTTCTTCTTCTCCTATCTCTTATCCCCAACTTTCGTCCATGTCCTTGCTTCTCGTACTCTTCTATTTCTTCCTCCCACTTTCCCCTCCCTCATCTCTCTCTCCTTTCCCTTCCTTCCCCCTCTCTTTCTCTTTTCCTCTACTTCCCCTCTTTCCTCTTCCTCCCTCTCCTCCACTTTTCTTCTACTTTCTTCCCCTTCCTTCCTCCCTCCTCCCATCCTCCACCCCTCCTCCCATCCTCCATCCCTCCTCCTTCTCCCTCCTCCCATCCTCCATCCCTCTCCCCCCCTCCCCCCTCCTCCCTCGCAGATACCGACCCATTTAGTCCCTCAGCCCAGGATCCGGACCGCACTCTAACCTTTAACTCAATCAGCGGGAAAGGGCGAATGAACAGTCCTCGAGCGTGGGGAGGCGTTGGGGAAGATCCTCGAGTGCCGCGGTCTCCGTTGCCACTCGACTTGGCGTTCGAGGGAGGCTGAAGGAGGAGCAGGAGGAGGAGGAGGAGGACGTTTCGAGGAGGACGTTTCGAGGAGGACGTTTCGAGGAGGACGTTTCGAGGAGGACGGCTCGGCCATTCTCTACGAGGTCTTTCATCAATTTTCAATTTCCCCTCACCCCCACTTTTTTTTTTTTTTTCTTTTTTTTGAGGCAAGGGGATTTTTTTCCCTTGACTTTACCGCGAATTTCTTGGCGGTTTTCGTGATTTGACATAACAAAAAAAGGCAGATATAATTATTCTATTGTAATAACCCATTATTCACTTTTTGTAGACATCGACCCTCCACTCACTCATGACGCAAAAAAGAAAGAAGGAAAAAAAGATAAACAACAACAACGAAAGAATGACCATGACGGCAAACGAGAAGCAAAAATTAATTCCCTCCAAATACTTCTCGAAGAAGGCCCCCGAGAAGTTTGATAAGCCCGGCCGCCGCAAGAGCCCGCGCGAGGGCCTCTCTCGAGCTCCCGGTGGACGGACTTCCTTCTTAGATTAAAGAAAAGAAAAGGGAAAGAGCTCTGTTGCTTTTCCTTCCATCCCCTTCTTCTTCTTCTTCTTTTTCGTCTTCGTCTTCTTTTTCTTCTTCGTCTTCGTCTTCTTTTTCGTCTTCTTTTTCGTCTTCTTTTTCGTCTTCTTTTTCGTCTTCGTCTTCTTTTTCGTCTTCTTTTTCGTCTTCGTCTTCGTCTTCGTCTTCGTCTTCGTCTTCGTCTTCGTCTTCGTCTTCTCCTCCTCCTTCTTCTTTTTCTTCTCCGCTTTTGACCGAATGGATGGTGGACCGGTTTTTCGTTGGTTGATGCATATATCCATTAAGCCTTTGATGCCAACTTATGGATTTTTTTGATTTATTAAACGCTGCTTATTTAATTTTACATATTTTGTCTGCTTATAAGGCAAATATCACAACGAAAAAGATTCAATTGAAGTATATATAGCGATTTCTGTGATGGTTAGGCCTGACCAGTTGCCGTCAAGGGTCCGAGTACCGTACAGAATAAAAATTGGAAATACGCGTTTTCTGATGTAGTTCCTTCACACACACACACACACACACACACACACACACAACACACATCATATATATATATATATATATATATATATATATATATATATATATATATATATATAGATAGATAGATAGATAATAGATAGATATATACATATATAAAAAACACAACAACACACAACACACACACACCACACACACACACACACACACACACACACACACAATCATAATATATATATATATATATATATATATATATATATATATATATATATAATATATATATATATATATATATAATATATATATATATATCCTCCTTAAATTCACTCCTTCCCTCTCACTTTAAGCCCTACATCTGCCCTCTCCCCCTTCCCTCCTCTCCTCTTTATAGTCCAATTGAAAGTTCGAATTAGATGAACGATATTGTCATTAACTTACTCCAAAAAGAAACGAAAATCAATGCCTGTTATAGATTCGTCTTTCAACGAACGAACAATTACAGAAAAAAAATGACTATAAGCGTCATTTTCACTCCGTCTTCGCTAAAATATTCATGTCAATAAAAAAAAATACTTCATCAGTCACTAAAACGATAAAATCCATGTATTCGATACGAGTAAATTTTTGCTATTTATGACCGTGGATTGGATAACAGTGTAAGGGCTCGGCCAGTTACAGTTCAAGAGTTTTTGTTGTGATCCAGGCCAAATGGAAGAATTATTGGATGTATGTCGCAGCTCCAACAAGCTCCATAAAATTCAATAAAACAAAATTGATGCCGGGAAATGAGAATTGTCTGAACAGCTGTCTGTCATTCTACATTCACATCCAGTATTTGACATATTCATATTTACTGACTATATTTACGTTTCTGATTGAAGAATTTATCAAGCATGCCTGACGTGGATTAGTGTTGTGTTTGTTGACTTCGTAAAATGGATTTGTCAGCTGTGTGCTTCTGCAATAGTCTCTTAAACAGAAAATTCTTCCTCTGCGCGTTAGCTGGACTACTCTATGATATAATAATTCGTTTTCTCCTAGGACCTTTCTCCTTTTTTTTCCCCTCCTCCTTCCCCCACCTGTCTATCCTCCCTTTCCTTTCCCTCTTCCCCACTCCTTACCCTTCTGGGAAATCAAACCAACCTCACTGTAGTCTCATTTTGCCGTCAGAATCACACGAATATATTCCAAGATACGTCCATTTGTCTCAGCTCAATATCAGCAGATGGTCTCCCTTGCACGTGTAGTGATCCGGTCAGCTGGTCGAAACACACAGGGAATTACACAGATGGTTAACACTCACAGCTAAAGATTTAATGCAGTGGGACGCAAATATCATTCATATCTAAATATTATAAGTAATACTTCACAAAAAATACACACGGAAATGTTTGTTGGAGTGGGTTTTCTGGTTGTGTGGGTTATCAAATTTGTCATGCACCCATATCACACTTGTACACACGTATAGAGAGCGGTGTCGATGTGATCTTAAAATGCATGCCAACTTCAGGGGATATGTATCCTTTTGCTACAGCTCAACTATTTATTAATATATTTGTTGATATATGTGTTCCTCTACATTACAATACGTTGTGACCAATCGTTATCTTGCAGTAAGCAAAACGTCAGCATCATTAAGAAGTGATTATGATGAGTAATCCAAAGGGCATTCATCGAAGTAACATTGCCATTGAGGGTCATGTGCAGGCTTCACAAAGAATTCCATGACGTCAGTACTTTTCTGTGAGGGGAATGATAATGAATAGAAAGAATGTCTGTGCATGTGTGTATGTGTGTGTGTGTGGGGTGTGTGTGTGTGTATGTGTGTGTGTGTGTGTGTGTGTGTGTGTGTGTGTGTGTGTGTGTGTGTGTGTGTGTGTCGTATGTGTGCGTATGTGTGTGTGCGTATGTGTGTGTGAGGAGAGAGAGTAGAGAGGAGGAGAGAAGATATAAGATAGAAAGATAGATAGATAGGTAGATAGATAGATAGATAGATAGATAGATAGATAGATAGATAATCAGACAGATAGATAGATAGATAGACAGATATACAGATAGATAAATAGATAGATAGATAGAGAGAGACTGAAAGACAGCCAGACAGACAGACGAAGATAGACAGAAAGCGGAGAAGTGTCCTTGCAATTTTATTTCCTTTCTGAATAAGTCTCCAGACAACACTGGCATCGGTTTTCTGACAATCATAAAAAAGTAAAATAAAAAAGAGCTCTTTACTCTATTCATGAACCGAATGACGATTTTGAAAGAGCTCTAATTATCTCCTTAAAAAAGAATACCGAATCTCCCGGGACTGCACTAGACTGTGACCACATATTTGGAATCACATGACTCGAAGAAAAAAGAAAGAGAGAGAGAAAGAGAGAGAGAAAAAAAAAACAGTGTATAAATATATCTTCGTGTCCCCTTTAAGATGTAATCAGGAGATGGATGATATTTTTCTTTACTTTTCTTCTCTTTTTAAATGGTGTTTAACACATAATTGACATTTCGGGTAAGTGGTGTTTTCGAACACCGAAAATAATCGCACGGATGAAGCTGAAATATCGAGAGGAAGAGAGCGCATTTAAACATGTACCGCAGGAACCCGGCACAGAGGAGAATAGCTGTGACCTTGACCTTGTGTACGACATCCCACGCAGACACTCTCACCCCCCCTCCTCCTCCTCCTCTGCCTCCTCCTCCTCCTTTTCCTCCTCCTCCTCCTCCTCTGCCTCCTCCGTCTCCGGCCCATCCTCCCTCGCTCCCTCAGACGATCCTCCTTTGCCTAACTATGAGCCACCTCCTTCCCCTTTCCCCTCTTCCTTCACCCCTCCCTTGCCTAACTCCGGACCACCTCCGCTCTCTTCCCCTCTCCTCCTCTCCCCATTCGCCTCTCCTCTCTCCCCCCTCTCTCTTCTCCCCTCCCCTGTCTCCCTCCACGCGAAACGAAACGACCGAAACTCTCAGCGACCCGCGCTTCCCGGCCGTACCTTCCCTCCCGCTCTCGCATCCCCGCCGTACTGACCCAGTGAGCTGAGATACACGAGGGTTTCACATGCTTGGGTTTGTTTTGACCTCATGACTCACCATCGAGAGGCTTAGACTAGATTCCTTGGCGAATGGGAGTAAGCTAGGCAACTTTCTGCGTGGGCGTTGGGAGGCTTGTCGTGTTGGTGGGCGGGGAAGCGGGCGATTCTATTAATAAGTGGTGTTGAGTGATTTGTAATACTTCTGAGACGTAAATACATACTAATACGTGCATCATATAATTACTTTTTTTTCTCTCTCTCTTCTCTGCACACAAATATGCCCTCATACATACAGAAACTTTCACTCACACACAAACACACACACACACACACACACACACACACACACACACACACACACACACACACACACACACACACACACACACACACACACACACACACACACACACGCCGGCAGACATCTAAGCAAGTAAAGAGAATCCTTGGCATTATTTCAGACGATAAAACAGAAGAGGGAGACCAATACATATCAAACGTTTATGAAACGAAAAAGGAAGCAGAAGAAAGAGAGAAAACGAAGAAAAATAATCAATGAAAAAAGGAAAAGAAGGAAAAAAAAACTAAGAAAGAAGAGAGAAAAATAGAGAATAAGAGTAAAGAAGGAGAGGACGGAAAAGGAAAACAAAAGTCTAAAGAAAGAGAATAAGAAGAGAAAAAAAGAAAAGGAAATGGGAAGAAAGAAAAAAATGAGGTAAAAGAAAAAGACGAAATAAAGAAACCAGAAGCAAGGGGATAAGGAAAACAAGTAAGAATAATAATAAAAAAAGGGAAAAGAAAAGGGAGGAACCGAAAAATAAATACATAGATAAAAGAACGAAAAGAAAAGACAGGAAACGAAAAATAAATATATACAAAAATAGAAGAACGAAAAGACAAAAACAAAAAACAAACAAACAAACAAACAGAAGAACGAAAAGAAAAGAAAAGAAACGAAAGAGAAAAAAAGAAATGAAAAAAGGTAATTCGCGGAGCAGACATCAAGCTGGTGCAAGGAACGCGGGTGAACGTGGACTGGCTGCCGGGGCCTTGACCTTAGTTAACTTACGGCCGAGTCTTTATTCATTTTTCTATTTTCATGTCGGGTCTTCAGCTGAAGGAGTGTTAGCGTATTTACGTACGTGCGTTCATAAATGCAGAGGATGTATATACACGCGCACATCTCTCTGTCTTTCTGTCTTTCTGTCTCTCTATATCTGTATCTCTGTATCTCTGTCTTTCTGTATCTCTGTCTCTCTCTCTCTCTCTCTGTCTCTCTCTGTCTCTCTGTCTGTCTGTCTGTCTGTCTCTTTCTCTTTCTTTTTCTTTATATATATATATATATATATATATATATATATATATATATATATATATATATATATATATATATATATATATATATATGTGTGTGTGTGTGTGTGTGTATGTGTGTATGTGTGTGAGTGTGTGTGTGTGTGTGTGTGTGTGTGTGTGTGTGTGTGTGTGTGTGTGTGTGTGTGTGTGTGTGTGTGTGTGTGTGTGTGTGTGTGTGTGTGTGTGTGTGTGTGCGCGCGCGCGTGTGTGTGACAGGAAACCCCGCTATACACAAAGTTGCAGGATAAAACAGGAGTTTCTGAATCCTGCTGGATTTCATCTCCACACCTGAAGGATTTCGAAACTGCTGTCTCACCTTTTAGCAAACATATGTTGTGTGTACTATTTTCTTTTGCACTTTTTGTGTTATATATACAATATATGCATGCACACTACAAGTTTTCTTATATATCTCTTTCGAATTCCACATTTTCTAATATATGTAATATATTTTTCTTCACATCACTTTATTTTTAAAACAAATAAAGTGCAGACTATATACGCACCATTCTTAAAAAAAAATTTCACGAAAAGAACAGAAACTATGATTATATGTCCTTATCTCTTCACTCAGTGATACATAAACGAGCCAAATGATTCAAACATAAAAGGAAAGAAATGGAGTGAAAAAAGGAAAATATTTCTTTCCTCTTTTTCGGACAGACTTCACCGGAAGCGCCTCACTGAGATCAGGTGCCTTTGTAACATGGGATGATGAAAAATTCTCAATGATGTGAAAGAACCGGAGGAAAACGGGGCGGCGAAAGTTAGCTGTCGATGTGGCAGAGTGGTGGCGGAGGCAAGGCTGGAAGTTGTCATTATCATGGGCGGTGGCAGAGGCAAGGCTGGAAGTTGTCATTATCATGGGCGGTGGCAGAGGCAAGGCTGGAAGTTGTCATTATCATGGGCGGTGGCAGAGGCAACACCGGATACTGCCATTATCATTAGGGGTGACAGAAACAAAAACGAATAGTGTCAGTGTCATTAGTGTGGTGGCAGAGACAGAGGCAGAGACAGGGATGTTATCACAATCATAATAGCAGCGAGAGGGATAATAGTACGTAGATAGGAAAGATTGGGCCCTAATACTAATTGACACCAGTCGGAATGTAGGTCATGGAAATGGTAGCTAAATCAGCGGTATTTATTATGATGGTAAAGACGATTATAATGATGATAGTGATGATGATGATGGGGAGGATGATGATGATAATGATGATCATTACTATTAACGCTAAATTGCTATCGTCATCGTGATCTTTGTTATGATAACTATTATTATAATTGATATTATTATTATCATTATCATCATTATAATTATAATTTTCATTATTTCTATTATTACTATTATCATTATTATTATTTTATTGCTATTATTATT
>NC_051397.1:36645963-36649230 GCF_015228065.2 Penaeus monodon | reverse complement strand
TGTTTAATGATAAGTCGGTGGCGATACTATAATATAGTAGTTGTGGTTTTTAAAATTGTAAATAATAAACACTAAAGACACTAAAAATAGAAATGATAATAATGATAAAAACAAAAAGGATTGTGATAATGATAACAATAACAGCAATAATAACAATCATACATTTTCATTTTTTTTCTACAATAATGATAATGATGACAATTATAATTATAATAATACTGAAGATAGCAACAATAATGATAATAAGAAGACTGATACTAGTATTGACAATAATAACATTAATAACACTATCAATAGTAGTAGTAATAACAGCAATAGTAATAATAATGATAATGAAATAATAATAATAATGATGATGATAATAATAATAATAATAATAATAATAATAATAATAATAATAATAATAATAATAATAATAATAATAATAATAATAATAATAATAATAATAACAATAATAATAATAACAATAATAATAATAATGATGATAATAACAAAAAATAACAAGAACAACAATGACATTTTTGTAACATACAAAATAAAAGAAACTGCCTAATTCTTTCTTGATAAAAATGGGTCGAACATCATAATTCCCAAGAAAGAGCATTAACGTCATTGCAAAGACTGAATTTCTTTTTACGTTGAGAAAGTAGAGCGGAAGCCCATATACGTACGATCGGTAGGGATGTAATACAGTAAAGGAAGAACTTAATATTGAAAAACGCTTTTACGACGTTACTGCAATGGCTGCCATCAAACATAGAGAGCGAACTTGGTAGATATACAACAGCAGCATATCAGCATTGTTAACTTTAGTAGGTATCCTGTCTGAGTCGAATATACAGTTGTGGCGTTTCAATTTAATAACCGATTTATTTTGGCTATAAAGTGCGAGTATCTGCGTTTATTTGCATGTCCACAAAGAAAACGTACATATGGCTATGTAGAGACATAGGTTTGAAAATATTTGTGCGTCCCTGTTTTTTTCTCTCTTTCGTATTCTTATGTATTAGGAGCGATTGTTTATAGGTGAGTAAAGGTAATCTACTTGTATGATATCCCTATTTTGGCCTGCACTAGGTTTTAAGATGTGTTCTACTCTAAACAATCTAACCTGTCCCTCCTCCTCTGTTTATCAATCAATATATCCGTTTGTTACGATCCATTTACCTATATTCTAAGCTCTTTCTCTCTGTGTGGATGGTAGAAGAAAAAAAAAACATAGGTCAGTTTACAGCTTTCGACAGCTACTCTAACTATACTTGTCTTACGAAAGTCCAAACTGTTTCGTACCCTGATATTACCCTGAGGACCTGCCCAACCTCAGCGCCCTTCGCCAACTCGATATCTAAGCCCACCACCTCCGCCCCGCTTGAATTAACTAGTTTCCTTGGTGGACTGTACTCTAAACCAACTTGGCTTGGCTCCCTCGTCGATGAGTTCGGTTCTAGAGGTTTTGGAAACGTTGTTCTCGGGTTCTGAACGTTTACGATTCCCCAGAAACGTTTGGGTTAAGGACTCAAGAGGGGAAGGCGAATGCTACAACTTCCAATCTCTGTCTTCTGGGCCTGTGTTACGTGCCAGTGATGCGGAGGGTTCC
This sequence comes from Penaeus monodon, assembly GCF_015228065.2. Lineage (NCBI taxonomy): Eukaryota > Metazoa > Arthropoda > Malacostraca > Decapoda > Penaeidae > Penaeus > Penaeus monodon. Next base: position 36,647,633 of record NC_051397.1, on the reverse strand, counting down.
TAAATTATTGCTTATCTTGTCTCAAGTCGGATGCCAGTAATTTGCATGTATGTGCTTATCTCTTCTCCAATTATCTTGGTATAACTAATTCTCCTTTCGTACTATCTCCTCTCTCATCATCGGCTAATTACAAAACGACATAAGTAATCTTGCAATGTAATCATTGCTTGATTAATTTCTGTTTTTCGCTCTTTTTAATACTTTTTATTATCGTTTCTCGAAATGAACGAAATGAAATAAAAAAAAAACGCAAATATTAAATCCTCGGATATGAGAGAGTTAATCACAAACACACACATGTAGAACAACACAAACATACACACACACACACACATACACACACACACATACATACATACATACATACATACATACATACATACATACATACATACATACATACATACATACATACATATATGCATACACACACACACACACACATACACACACACACACACACACACACACACACACACACACACACACACACACACACACACACACACATACATACATACATACATACATACATATATATATTATATATATATATATATATATATATATATATATATATATATATATATATATATATATATGAAAAGGGAAACAGCCACAGTAGAAAATTAAACTAAATCGTAACGTTTCGAATTCTTCACGAGTTCCTCTTCAGACGAATAATAAACTGTGGCTGTTTCCCTTTTCATCTTTGTGTACATGTTAGTGTGTTTGTGTTTATATATAGATATATATATATATATACATACATATACATATACTATATATATATATATATATATATATTATATATCTATATATATTATATATATATATATATATATATATATATATATGTCAACAATACGTAGCAAGGCCGGATGTACACTTCACACCTCCATCCAAGCACGCATGCCCTTCTCCTTGGGCAGGACGCAGATGCAGCCGGCTTTCTCTTTTCGCACAGGAACAAACATCCGTCCTCGAAGGGAACCGCTGCATAAAAGGACACGTCCGTAAGGCAGAGACACACAGAGAGGGACACAGCAGACGGCCCAAGCCACACAGGGTCCAGCTCCACCACCTCGTCCTCCACTCGGGGACACGGGGGTCTCTTGGAGGGTCTCATATCTGTCGTCAAGAATAAACCAGCAAGCTAAACCCCTTTTCACTGACCCACCCAAGTCCATCTCTCGTCTCGCTCACACCTGGTGACGCGGTGCTCTTAATCTCTCGTGTCACTCATAATTCTGGTGGCTTGCGGTGGCCACTCGCTTACATCTGGCGAAGTGGTGCTCCCAACTCACGTGTCGCTTACATCTGGCGACAGCGGTGGCCTTTTCGCTTACATCTGATGGCAGCGGTGTTCAAGAACCTCACAACGCCAACGCATATTCGCCTACCACCTCGCTCGCCTCCCCGCCTCTTTTAACGCCCAGCCATCGCTACCAAGTCGTCTTCGATCACGCCTACCCGCACCATGTCTGTCCTACTACTTCGTGCTGACCACTCACGCCTGTGCTACCCTCCTGACGAAGTCGCTGAAGATGTATCCTCGCACTCTACGCCGCCACACTCGCCAATCCGGCTCACCTGCCTCGCTAATTCTTCGCGAACCCTCGTCAACACAGCCAGGATGTCGCAGTTCTATCCAGCACCAACAATCTTCC
>NC_051397.1:36638463-36640963 GCF_015228065.2 Penaeus monodon | reverse complement strand
TTTCATTTCTAAACACACAGCTTTCGTCCGTTCCGATGGTCCAGAACACACCTATTTCTCACGCTGATTCCCAACAATTTTCAAAATATTTTCTCTACATGACCCTCAACATGTTTATATATATATATATATATATATATAATATATATATATATATTATATATATATATATATATATATGTATATATATGTATATATATATATATACACATATATATATATATATATATATATATATATATATATATATATATATATATATTATATATATATATATATATATTCGGATCTGTATCATTTTGATATTTTAGAATACGTGGATAAATGGAATAAATTTTTATCTTTCTTATTTATTTTCTTTTTGCTGTATCATATCTATCTATGGAGTTATAGATATGATATATTGCAGGCAAAATGCAGACACAGATTCAGGAAATCAAAATACGAGCTATTGATTTTTCTGTACTACTTTTGAATTAAACAAAAGAAGGAAAATGAACGAATTCATAGAATAAATTCAATAAATAAATAGAATAAGTAGATGAAAGAAGAGGAACAGAAGGAAAGACTATTAGAATAACATAACGCTGCAAACAGAAAAAAAAACAGAAAAAAGCTACATAATTAAAGAAATACAAAGAAAAGTTTAAATAACAAAGACCTTCCATGCACGACTGAAAATATACACTTGTACATTCACCTCCACAATATTCAGAGGTTCAAAAAAGGCGCTAGAATTACAAAGACATGAGTAATACCGAAAAAAACTCGGGATCGTAATCATAATATTACATTCTCCTGCCAAAAGTTCACAGACACAAATAATAATTTATATATAAAAAGACGGAAAGAAAGAAAGAAAAAAAAAGAAATATAGTAGTTCAGAAAAAAATAAAAGCTTTCAGAGCTAAAATGACAAACAGCAGAGAATAACATGATAACAAAAATGGTACAATGCATTTAAAACATTTTTTTTCATGCAAACGATGTGACACGTTGGGTTACGAACGCAAACCTGTTATAGGGGGAAACTGCAATATATGAGGTCAGCCGTGCAAAAATAATTAATGGAATAGATATGCTTTTGATAAATAAAATAATTCTCTGTTGATTTAATGTCCCTTTCATCATACAATTTAATATTCTATTCAATGATGTGTTTTCATAATTGCAATGTTTTTATCATAACTATGCTAATCACTGGTGCCAATTTTGGGCAGCACTTTGTTGTAAAAAGTTATGAATATCATCCTTGTTATTCCAAAATTATAATGTCATTCTCATATCGTGTTAGCTAAGGGACTTAGTGATATGTAGCGTTATATGACTGACTAATATATATTATAATTGGTCATTCATACTTACTTCACGTACCTAGTTACAATCTAAATTCATGTAAAGAGCATTATATGACTGACTAAAATATAATTGATCATTCACGTCAAATACTCCTCGTATGGAACCACATACTTACTTCACGCGTCTACTTACAGCTTAAATTCATGTAAAGTAATAAAATTTAAATGTAAATTTTCTTTCACGATTTCCTCGATAATTGACACCACGGTTTCGTCTAATGGAACTGCAATCGCATTTCAAGTTTCCAAGAACAATCACAACTCATATAAGTTAGTAAATCGAATCGAATCGAATCAAAATGACAACATTTTCCACCCTTTGCCTCTCCCTTCCACTTGCAGAACCAATTCCACTCTCAACATTTTGCTCATGCAACGCCCCCTACTCGCTACTCTCTTCGCTATTCGCATGCTGAATAGAACACAGTCCTAGGATAGATTAAACTGAATAGTCCTGGGATAGATTAATTGAATAGTCCTGGGAGAGATTAATTGAATAGTCCTGGGATAGATTAAATTGAATAGTCCTGGGATAGATTAGATTGAATAGTCCTGGGAGAGATTAAATTGAATAGTCCTGGGATAGATTAAATTGAATAGTCCTGGGAGAGATTAAATTGAATAGTCCTGGGATAGATTAAATTGAATAGTCCTGGGATAGATTAGATTGAATAGTCCTGGGATAGATTAAAGTGAATAGTCCTGGGAGAGATTAAATTGAATAGTCCTGGGATAGATTAGATTGAATAGTCCTGGGAGAGATTAGATTGAATAGTCCTGGGATAGATTAAATTGAATAGTCCTGGGAGAGATTAAACTGAATAGTCCTAGGATAGATTAAATTGAACAGTCCTGGGAGAGATTAAATTAATTTAGTCTGGGAGATTTTAAAATTGAATAGTCCTGGGATAGATTAAATTGAATAGTCCTGGGATAGATTAAAATAGTGCAGTGTCATACGAGAGAGCAAGTCATATTATCGTGCCAATAGACCCAATGACGGGAAGCTATAACGCATGTTCTTAAAACATAATTTTCATATGACATTTACGACAGGAACGTTTTTAATGTAGGAATAATAAACGAGGGGAGAAAAAAGGAAATTAGATTTGAATTAGAGCGGAAGAGAAAGCAAGAAGGAA
>NC_051397.1:36583463-36598463 GCF_015228065.2 Penaeus monodon | reverse complement strand
TGTTTGGAAAAAGGGGTGAGAAAGAAAGGGCAGGAGAAAGATGGGATGAGGGAAAGGAGGGGGGGTAGGGAAAAAGAGGAAGAAGTTAAAAATACACGGGGGTGGGGAAAGGAGGATAATCGGAAGAGGAAGTAGGAAGAAGATATGGAGAGAGGGAGAAAGGGGGAAGATGAGAGAGGATAGCGAAGGGGAAAGCGGGGACGAAGTAGTGGGGTGAGGGAAGAGGCAGGAAAAAGAAAAGGAAAAAGTAGAAGGGTGACGAGGAGGGGGGAAAATAAAGGGGAAGGAAGAGATGCAGGAAAAGGGAAAAGGAAGAGGAGGGGGGAAATGAAGGGGAGGAGGAGATAGATCGAGGAAAAGGAGGAAAGGGAAGATAAAGAAAAGGATAATGAAAGGGGGAAAATATGGAGGCAGAAGGAATGCAGAAAGGGGAAAATGGGAAAAAATAGAAAATAGAAACAAAAATATAAAAAAAGGGAAAAAACGAAAGGGGTGAGGGGGATTTGGGGAAAATAAAAGGGTTTGGGGAGGAATGCTGTAAGGGAAAGGAGAAAATGAAAAATCAAAAGGAAGAAAGGAGATAAATAAGGGGAAAAGGGGGGAGCAAAAAATAGAGTGAAAGAAAAAGGGGGAGAAGGGAAAAAAAGGAACAGAAAACTGGCAGAGCGAAGAGGAAAAGAGAAAAAGGGAGAGGCAGAATGAAAACAAGAGGATGGTGATGATATTTATTTGGAAAAGGGGTGAAAAAGGAAAAAATAGGAAGGGAGAAAGGGGAGAAAGTGGATAAAGAAAGAATTTTGTAATTGTGTAATAAGGATGAAAGGAAAGGGCATCGGGGAAAATGGGGAAGGAGAAAGAGAAGGAAGTGAATAACGAAGAAGTGTAAAGGAAAGCAAGAAAAAAGGAGGATCAAGAGAAGGAAGAAGAAGAAGAAAAAAAATTATGATGATGGAAGAGAAGAAGTAGAAGAAAAGGTAGATGACAAAAAGATTGAGAATGAAGGAAAAGGTCATCCCGATAATAAGGAAGAACTGAGGAAGAGAGGAGGAAATTTACAATAACAATGGAATACGACGAGGAAGTGAAAGAGAATGAAGAGAATATGAAATCAAGAGGAAAATAATACGTATATGGAATGAAATGCGTATAAGAACTAAAACAGAAAATACTACAGCGAGAAAGAAAGAAAGAGAACAGGAGAAAGAAGAAAAAAAAGAAAGAAAAAGAAAAAGAAAAAAAAATCTAAATGAACGTGTCTGTTTTATTTTGTTTTGGGTTTTTCTCTTTTCTTTTCTTTTTTTTTTCCTCATATTTCTTCAGAATAACTAGTTTGTTTCGTTCCTTATTTACCACAACAATTGTGTAGATATCTGCTCTCTGTTATATTAACTAAGCAACATATATACTTTACAGCCTTTTATGAATATAATGTAGTGGATAATGATAATGATTTTTTTTTTCTTTTTTATGGAAAAAATTTTCATATTATATTCTTTTTCAATAATCGAAACAAACCTTTTGATAATTATGAATTTCAAAACATCATTTACCAGCAAGTTCCCTTTACATCCAATTCTCGACCGACAAATAACCGTCATTTTTTATTAAAAAAAAAAAAAAAAAAAAAAACCAAAAAAAAAAAACAAAAAAAAAAAAATATATTTTAATTTAAAAATAAAAAAAAAAAAAAAAAAAAAAAAAACCAAACGAAAATAGTGAACTAATTCAAAAATGAATATATGTTAAAATGTGTCCCCCTCCATTTGTAAATATGGAGCTTTGTTTACCCTCGTGTAAACAAACACATCGCATGCAAACAAATACACACTCTATAGAGGGGGGGGGGGGGGGGGGGGGGAGGGAACACAAAAAATCCTCAGTAACTAGCAAATAGATATAAAAAGCAAGAGTGAGAGGAACCCCTTAAATTGGGGGGCAAAAATTTTATGAGGTAAATTTTTTTTTTTGGGGATAACCCCCAATTTTTTTTTTTTTGTTTTTGTTTTTTTTTTTAAAAAAAAAACTTATATATATAATCCCCTTTTAAAAAATTTTTCTATCATCTACCTTCTATATTCTATAATTTTAAAAATTTACATAAATAAATAAATTTTTTTTAAATCCCCCCACAAAAAATATAATAAAATAAATCATATCATTTTTAATATCATATATCATATCATATAATATTAAACATATATCATCATCATCATTCATCCCCACACACACACACATCATCATCATATCATCACATCATCTCACCATCATCACCCATCATCTCATATATCATCACATCACCATCCATCCCCTCCACATTCATCACCATCATTCCCCTCATACATCATCATCACTCATCACATCATCATATCATCTCTCATATCATAACCATCATATTATCATTATCATATCATAACATCTTTTATATTACATTTCATTATTTTTTTTTTTTTTAATTATTTTTATTTTATTATTATTATTCTATTTTATTATTATTATTTTTAAATTATTTTTAAATTTTTTTATATTATTACTATTTTATTATTATTTTTATTTTATTTTTATTATTATTAATTATTTTTTTATTATTTTTTTAATTTTATTTATAATTATTTATATTATTTTATCTATTTTTTTATTATAATGTTATAATAATAACAACAACAAAAATAAAGATAATAGTAGGAATAATAAAATAAAATAAAAATAAAAATAATAAAAATAAAAAAATAATAAAAAAATGATAAAAATGAAATAGCAGTAGTAGTAGTAGATATAGTAATAATAATAAAAATAATAATAATATAAATAATAAAAAAATAATAATAATAATAATAATAAAAATAATAATAAAAAATAATAATAATAATAATAATAATAATAAAAAATATAATATAATGATAATAAAAAAATAATGATAATATAATAATAATAATATAACAACAACAACAACACCAACAAAAACCCAAAAACAAAAACAAAAACAACAAACAATAATTAAAATAATAATAATAGTAGTAATAATAATAATGTTTATGATGTAAAAAAACAAAATGTAATGAGGAAATGAAATGAAATGTTAATAATCGATGATAAATTTATAATATAAAAACAATAAGATAAAATTGATGAATAAAATAAAATTTAAATTTATAATAAATAATTATTAAAAATTATTTATATTATATTTATTAATAATATATATTTTTAATTTTAAAAATATATATATAATAATAATATATATATAATATATATATATAATAAAATATTAATATATTTTATAAATATATTTTTTTTTATTTTTTTAATTTTTTTTGTGTGTGTGTGTGTGTGTGTGTTGGTGGTGTGTGTGTGTGTGTGTGTGTGTGTGTGTGTGTGTTTTGTGTGTGTGTGTGGTGGTGGGGGTGTGTGTGTGTGTGTGTGTATACAAATGTGTGTGTTGTGTGTGGGTGTGTTGTGTGTTACAAAATAAAAAAAACACACCACACACACAACACACCAAAAAAAAACAAAAAAAAAAAAAAAAAAACATACAACACTATTTTATATATATTTTATTATTTTTTTTTTTTTTTTTTAAACATCATTTTTTTTTTTTTTTTGTTTGTTGTTTTTTGTTTTTTTTGTTTGTTTATATAAAAAAAAAAAAAAAAAAAAAAATTATATTATAATATATATATATATATATAATATATAAATATATATATTATATATAATATAATATATATATATATATTTATCACCACAAAACAATTATTATTATTATTTTATATATATATTTATATAATATAAAATATATATAAAATATATATATATATAGATATAAAAAAAATATTAAATAAAATTATTTTTTATTAAAAAAAATGTTGTGTGTTTTTGGGTTGTTGTGTTTGTAAAACCCCCAAAAAACCATTAAAAACACAACCCCCACATACATATGAGATGTAGTACCACCCCCCCCCCAAACAAAATTAGCAGTAGTACCACACACCACACATGAACATTGTATGCATGTATCCCCACACACAAAACCCCCTGGCTATCCTACCGCTCCTCAAGCTTCCACCCCCCCCTTTTCTAGTCTCACACTCACCGCCACACAAAAACACACACCACCCCTCCGTAAAAATCAAATTCCAAAATTTTTTTCCCCACTTTTTTTTTTTTTTTTTTTTTCTTTTTTTTCTTTTTTTCCTCCCCCTTTTTTTTCCCCTGGTTTTCCCTTTTTCCCAAAAGCAAAGGGCCTTTTTTTTTTGGGGGGGGGGGGGGGGGGGGGGGGCCTTTTTAAAAAACGGGGGGGGGGGGGGGGGGCCCAAAAAGGGAAAAAAACCCAAAAAAAGGGAGGGGTAATTTGGGGGGGGGGGGGGGGGGGGGGGTCTTTGGGGTTTTCCCGGGGAAAAATAAGGGGGAAAAAAAAAAAAACGGGGGGGGAAAAAAAAAAAAAAAGGGGTTTAAAAAAAGGGGGGTTTATGTTAGGAAGACAAAATTGGGATGGGAAAAGGGGAGGGAAAAGGGAAAAGAAAAGGGAAAAAGAGAAAAAAAAAAAAGGGGGAATTGAAAAAGGGGAAAAGGAAATGTTGGAGGGAAGGAGGAAAGGGAAAGGGAAAGAGGGAAGAAAAAAAAGGGGACAGAACCAAAAGGGGATAAAGCAAGGAGGGGGGGGGAAAAGGGGGGAAGGAGAGGAGGAAGGAGGGAAGAGGAAAAGAGGAAGAAAGGAGAGGGAAAGAAGAAAAAGAGGAGAAAAAGAGAGAAGAAAAAAAGGGGGAAAGGGAAAAAAGAAGGGGGAAATAAAAAACAAAAAAAAATAAAAAAAAAACAAAAAGAAAAAAGAAGGAAGGAGTAAAGAAAAATAAAAAAAAAGAGAACGAAGAAAGAGGTAAAAAGAGAAACAGGGAAGAAAAAATTTTTTCAAATATAAAACAAATAAAAAATAAAAAAAAAAAAAAAAAAAAAAAATTAAATAGACAAAAAAAAAAAAAAAAAAAAAAAAAAATAATAATAAAAAAAAAAGTTGGGGGTGGGGGGGGGGGGGGGGGGGGGGGGGGGGGGATAAAAAAAAAAAAAAAAATAAAAAAAAAAAATAAAAAAATTAAAAAATAAAGAGAAAAAAAATAAGAGAAAAAAAAAAATAAAAAAAAAAAAAAAAAAAAAAAAAATAAAAAAAAAAATCAAAATAAAAAAAAAAGGAGTTACTTTTAAACAGGTAAATTTTTTTTCCCTTTTTTATTTTTTTTTTTTTTTTCTTTTTTTTTTTTTTTTTTTTTTTTTTATATTATTACCACATATCCAAAGTTAAAAATCTTTTCCCCTCTCCTCCCCCCCCTTTTCCCTCCCCCCCGCCCCCTCCCCCCTTTTCCTCCCCCTTATTTTTCACTCTAAAAAACACACCCCCTCTTCCACCCACCTTACCCGGAGTAAACCCTTCTTTCCCGGGGGATGCTTCCGGCCCGCGAAGGGGAAAGCAAACCGGGGTTTCCCCCCCCGGGAGTCAGGAAGTGATAAAAAAGGCGGAACAAACACAGAACTGTTCCGCGCGCTTTTCCTGCCCATCAACTTTAAATTTGGTGGTGTTTTTTGGGGCTTCAAGGGAAAAAAAAAAATAAAAAATAAAAAAAATTTAAAAAAAATACAAAAATTTTTTAAATTTTTTTTTTTTTTTTTAAATTAAAAATAATTATTTTTTTTCCCCCAAAAAAAAAAAAAAACCCCAAACATATATTTTAATAATTATATATATATATATAATATATAAAAATTAATATAATATATTAAAAAATAAATATATATATTAATATATAAAATATATATTATATAATATAAAAAAATAAAAAAAAAAAAAAAAAAAAAAAAAAAAAAAAAATATATATATATTTAGAAAAAATATTACTAAATTATAATATATATATAATATAATAAATTTTATTAATTTATATATATTTAATACATAATATATATTATATATATATATATAAATTAAAATATATAATATAAATTTTTAATTAATATAATATAATATAATTATATATAAATTATATTTTAAAATATATATATATATTAATAAACAATATCCCTATAAACCCCCCAAATTTTATTTTGTGTGTTTTGGGTGTTGCGAGTAAACAACAAAGGGAATACAAAAACACACAATAGGGAAATTTTCTTGTGTTTTTTGTATTTCCCCTTCGGTTCTATCGCAATCTTTTGGGCAAATTCCAAGTGTGAGTGTGTGCATACACACCCCACACACACACACCCCACCACCCCCCACACACACACAAACACCAACACCAAAACAAAAACAAACCCCAAAATTAAATGGAAATTTTAAAAACCCCAAGAAAGAATTTTTAAAAGGGGAAACCCCTCCGTGGCTTCAACAAACCCCCTTTGTAAAAAATTTTGGGCCGAATTTGTGGGGGTTATTGCATTTTTTTTGGGTTGGAAAAATTTCTTTTGGTTTTTTTAAAGTTTTTTTTTGGATACTTGTTGCTTATTTAAAAATTTCGGTTATTTTATTTTATTTTTTTTAAAATATTATTTTTTTATTATTTTATTTTTTTTTTTTTATTTTTTTATATTATATTAATTATTATTTTTATTATATTGTTTTATTTAATTATTTTATTTTTTATTCAATTTCATTATATATTTTTTATATTATTTTCTTTATTTTTTTTCTTATTTTTTATTATTATTATTATTTTATTATTTTTTATTAATTATAATAAAAAATAAAAATAAAAATAATAAAATAATAATTATAATAATAATAATAAAAAAATTAATTAATAAAATATTAATATAATATATAACAATAATAATAAAATAATAAAAAAAAAAAAAACAAAAAAAAAATAATAAATAATATAAAAAAAAATAATAAATAAAATAATAAAAATAATAATAATAAAAATAATAATAAAATTAAAATAATAAAAAAAATTTAATAAAAAAATTTTTATTTTTTTAATAATATAATAAACATAAAAAAAATAATAAGATTTTGGGGAATAAAATTTTTTTTATTATTTTATTATTATTAACATTTATTTTATTATTATTCATTATTATTTTTTTATTATTATTTCATTATTATCATTATTATTATTATTTATCATTTATTATTATTATTATTATTATATTATTAATTATTATTATTATTAATTTATAAATATGATTTTTAATTTTTATTATATATAATTTTAATTTATATTTTTTTATTATTTTTTTATTATTATTAATTATTATCTTATTTTATTATTGTTATATTATTATTTTATTATTATTTTTATTTTATTATTTTTTTTTTAATTTTATTATTTTTTTATTTTTAAATTATTATTATTACTATTATATAGTAGTAATAGTAGAAGGAGTAGTACTGTTTTTTGTTGTTGTTTTTATCATTTCATCATCATCATCTCATCATCATTTATTCTATTTTATAATTTCTTCATAACATCTTTTTTAAAATTATATTAAATTCTGGTTTTTTCTTTTTTGTTATTATTACCGTTACTATATCTTACTTTATATATTTCTATCATAATTAACCCCCTGCCTTATTGTTTTATTTTTTCCCATAGTAGCCCATGTAATTTTTTAGTTTTTGGCGAGGGGAATTTTTAACGCTGCAGCAAGTTTGCTAGACGAATCGCTCCCGTGCACCACCATGCACACGATGTAGTATTAGAGTATTTTTTTTTATATCTCTTACTATTTAATTTCAAATTTAGTTGTAAAAGGGGGGCCCCAAATTTTTCAATTATATTTCCTTTTTTGTTTGGGGAAATTTTAAAATTTGTGAAAATTTTTTTCCTCGACATTGGAACCCCACTTTCCCTTTTTTTTAAAAATTTTTTTTCTTTTTTTCCTTTTATCTTTGAAAATTTTTTTAAAAATTTTTTTCCCCAACCACTCCCACTAAAACATTTTTTTAAAACCCAAAAATTGTACAAAAAAAATTTAAATCTTTTTTTCCAATTTTATTTTTTTATTAAAAACAGTCTATGACCAAACTTTGTAATTAAAAAAATTATTTTTTAAAAACAAAAATAAAAAAATTAAAAAAAAAAGACAGATATAAAGTAAGGAAATGTAAAAGTAATAGAACAGGGGTTTGTATATAGAAAGGAAATAGCAGTAGAGTATAGTAGTAGTAGTAGAGTAGCAGAAATTTGTAGTAAGGGCGAAATTTGAGTAAAGTTTAAAAAAGTAGTAAATTTTGTAGTATGTTTAGAGTATATATGTATAGTAGTGTAAATATTGTAATAAATTTTAAAGTAATAATTTTAAAAAGAAAAGTTTTAAAAAAAACCAAAAAAAAAAATTTAAATTTAAAAAATTAATCAAAAAGAAAACCCGTGATTCCCAAAAAAAAAAAGAAAGAAAAAGTAAAAATATAAAAAAAAGAAAAAAAATTAAAAATGAAAACCCCCCCTTTTTTTCCCAAAAAAAAACTCCCGGTAGGGCCGGAAAAAAACGCGAAAAAGGAGAAAAGGGGAAAATAATTTTTGGGACCATTAAAAAAAAGGGGTCAGGGTAAAATTTGGTGAAAGAGAAAAATCGAAAAAAAGGGGAATAAATAAAAAATTTAAAAAGGAAGGTGAAAGGGGATTTGGGGGAAAAAAGGGTGGGGGGGGCTTTAAAAAGGGCCCAGAAAGGGGGGGCGGGGTAATAAAAAAAAAAGGGGGAAAATTTAAAGGGGGTTTTTGGGGGGGGGGGGTTTTCAGGGGGGGGCTGTAGGACAAAAACGCCCCTTTAATTTTTCCGAGGAAAAAAACACCCAAACCACCCCACACACACCCCCCAAAAAAACGTTATTAGTAGGAAAGGGTTGGAAAATAAAACAAGAAAAGGAGAGCCCCCCAAAAAACCCCCCCCAAAAAAAAAAAAAAAAAAAAAAAAAAAAAAAAAAAAAAAAAAAATATAATAAAAAATTTTTTAAAATATATATATATAAAATATATTTTAAAATAATTTAAAATTATTAATAAATTTTTATAATTTTAAAATAATATATATATAAATATATATATATATATAATTTTAAAAAAAAAAAAAAATTTTTTTTTTTTCCCCCCTTTAAAAAAAAACCCCCCCCCCAAAAAACCCCCCAAAAAAAAAAAAAAAAAACAAAAAAACCAAAAAAAAAAATTTTTAAAATTATAAATAATATTAAAATATTATAATTAATAATAATTAAAAAAAAAAAATTTAAATATAATTAAAAAAATAAAAATAATAAAATTTTTAATTAAATTTTATAAAAATATAAATATTTTAATTATTTTAAAAATTAATAATAAATTAAATTTATTATAATAAAAAAAAAAAATTTTTAATTAAAAATTTAAAAAAAACCCCACCCCAAATCAACCCCCCCCCCCAAAAAAGTTTTGGGGTTTCCCCGGGGGGGTTTTCCCTTTTTTGGCACCCCAAAAAAAAAAAAAAAAAGGGGGGGGAGGGGAAAGGGGTGGGAGGAGGGGATTAAAGGACAAAAGTTTAGGGGAAAGGGGGAGAAAAAAAAGAAAAAAAAAGGGGGGAAAGAAATGAAAAAAAAAAAAGGGGAAAAAAATGATGGGGTAGTTTAATTTTAAAAAAATTTTTTTTAAAAAAGGGGGACCAAAAGATAAAATAAACCCCCTTTTTTCCCCCAAAAAAAAAAAAAAAAGGGGGGGAAAAAAAAAAAGGGTGAAAAAAAAGGGAGGGGGAAGGAAAATTTAAAAAAAAGGGAAAAGGGAGTTTTTCCCCCCCCCCCCCCCCCCCCCTTTTTTTGGGGGGGGGGGTGAGGAGAAAGGGGGGGGAGGAAGGGGAAAAGGGGGGGGGGGGAAAGAGGAAAGGGGGAAAAGGGGGGGGGTGAAAAGGGGAAAGTAGGGGGGGGAGGGGGAAAGGGGGGGGTAGAGGGGGGGGGAGGGGGGGGGGGGGTGGGGGAGGAAGGTTCCGGGGGGAAAAAACAAATTTTTTGGGGGGAAAAATTTAAAAAGGATGTGATTAAAAACGGAGGGGCCCCCGGGGGGGTTTTTAAGGGGAATTAAATCGGGAAAGGGTAAGGTGGGGGGGGGGGAAAAAGGGGGGGGGAAAAGGGGGGGGGGGGACGGGGGGGGGGGGAAGGGGGGGGGAGGGGTATATAAAAAGGGGGAAAAGGGGAAAGGAGGGGGAAAAGGGGGGGGAAAAAAGATAAGGGAAAAGGGGGAAAAAAGAAAAGGGGGGTTAAAAGGAAGAGAAAAATTTTAAGGGAAAAAAAGGGGGGGAAAACAATGGAGGGAAAAAAAAAAGGGGGAAGGGAAAAGGGGGGGAAAGGGGGGGTGGGGGGGGGGGATGGAAAAGGGAAAAAAAACGGTAAAATTTTTTGAAAATTTTAAAGGGAAAAGGGGGGGAGAAGAGGGAAAAAAAAATTCCGGCCCTTAAATTTTTTTTGAAAAAAAACACCAAAAAAAAAAACTAAAAAATTAAAAAAAAAAAAAACCCCTTTTTAAAAAAACCCAAAAAAAAAAAAAAAAAAAAAAAAAAAATTGAGCTAGGGGTTTAAACCGCCCGAGGGAAAGGGCCCCAGGAAAGGTTCGAATAAAAAAGCTCGAATTGGGGCCCAAGGAAAATCAAATTACTTTTTTTTTTTTCAATTTTTAAAAAATGGTCGGTGTTTCATTTTATTTTTTGGGGGGTTTTTATTGTGTTGTTGTTATAATCAAATTTTTTTAAAATATTTTAAAAAAAAAAAAAAGTTATAAATAAAACTAATATATATTTTATCTTTTTTTTTTATAAAAATTAAAAAAAAAAAAAATAGTAATTTAATAAAATAATCAGGGGAACGCAAAGAGAAAAAAAAAAACCCGGTTAGTTTGGGCGGGGGAAGGTAATGAAGAAGGGGGGGAAACTTAAAAAAAAAAATTTTATCCTTAAATATTTGCCGTAGTGTTTTGAAAAACCAAAAAAAAAAAAAAAAAAAAAAATAAGGGGTTTTTTGGGTGTTTCATAAAAGGGGTAAGGGGAAAGGGGGGGAAAAAAGATGGGGGAACAAAAAAATTTGGGGAGGGTTTTTTTTAAAAGGGAAAAAAAAAGAATTAATTTTTTTTTATTTTATATTTTCTTTAAAATTTTATTTTTTTTTATAAAATTTTTCCCTTTTTTATATTTTTTTTAATTTTTATAATTAAAATATTTTTTTTTTATTATAAAATTATTATATATATATATATATATATATATAATTTTTAAAAATTATAATTTTTTGAAAGAAGAAAATAAGGAAGATTTTTTTTTTAGGAAATTAAAGGGCATATTTATATAAATTTATATTAAAAATTTTTTTCAAATTATTTTAAAAAAAAAAATTTTTTTTTTTTTTTTTTTGGTTTTTTTTTAAAATTTTTTAATGTAAAAA
Organism: Penaeus monodon; assembly: GCF_015228065.2. Lineage (NCBI taxonomy): Eukaryota > Metazoa > Arthropoda > Malacostraca > Decapoda > Penaeidae > Penaeus > Penaeus monodon. The sequence continues at coordinate 36,587,080 of NC_051397.1, read as the reverse complement.
TAATATAATTTATATATATATATTATATATATATATATATATAATATTATTTTTATATCTACATAATAAAATAATATATATTTTTTTTTATATATTATAAAAAAAAAAAAAAAAAAAAAAATATATAAAAGGGTTTTTTTTAAATACCAAATGTAGAGGGATTAGCATTTAGACCCCCCCCCCCAAAACCACCCCACCCCCCACAAACCCCCCAACCCCCCAATATTTTAAATAAAATAAAAAATTATAAAAAAAAAGGATTGTGGGGGTTTTGGGGGTAAGTAAACCCAAGAAAAAATGAAAAAACTAAAAAATTCTTACCAGGGCCCGACGACCTCCTTAAAAAAGGGAAAAAAAATTCATACTTTATTCAATAAAATTGATTTTAAAAATTTTTATTTTTTAATTTTTTTTTATATTTAAATAATTTTTATTATTATTATATATATTAAAATTTTTTTTATAATATTATAATATTTAAAAATATATATATATTTTTTTTATTTTAAAATTGTTTATTTTTATTATTATTATTATTGTATGATAATTTTAAATTTTTTTAAAATTTTATTATATTAAAAATTAAAATATATTAAAATTTATATTTTAATATTAATAATTAAAATTATAATAATAATTAAATAATAATTTATATTTAAAAATTTTTATATTTTTATTTTAAAATTATTTTAAAAATTATATATAAAATTATTTATTATAAATTATATTTTATATAATAAAAATAATAAAATTTTTAATAAAATATTTTTTTTTTTTTATATATAATAATAATATAAAAATTTTATATTTATAAAACCCAAAAAACCCCCCAAAAAAACCCCAAAAAAATTTAAAATTTTTTATATTTATATATATTATTATTATTAAATTTTTTTTAAAAATTATTAAAAAAAAAGGAAAATAAAAAAAAAAAAAAAAAAAAAATTATAAAACTTTCCCCCTTTTCATAAAACAAAAATATTTTTTAACCCCCCCTTTTTATTAATTATTTTCTTTTTTTTAATAAAATTTTTATTAACCCCTTTTTTATTAATTTTTTTTTTTTTTATTTTATAAAAATTATTATTTCATCATATTATTATATCATTTTTTTTTTATTAAATTTTTTATTAAACCCCCCCTTTTTTTTTTTATTTTAAAAAATTTTTTTTTTAATCATTAAACTTTTTGGTTTTTTTAATTTTTTTTTTTTTTTAAATTTTTAATTTTTAAATTATTTTAATTTAAAAAATTTTATTTTAAAATTTTAAATTTTTCCATTTTTTTTTTTTTAAAATTTTTTTTTCCAAAAAATCACAAAATCATCCCCATTGCAGCCAAAAAAAATTAAAAAATTAAAAAAAAATTTAGAAAAAGTTAAAATTAAATTTTCCTTAAAACCAAACTTTTAAGAAAAGAAAACTTTGTTTATGAAACTTGATTAAAATTTTTTTTTTTTTCCAAGGCCCAAAAATTTTTAAAATTTTTAAAAACCCTTTTTTAAAAAAAAATTTTTGGGAAAATTAAAAAAAAAAAATAATATAAAAAAAAATAAAAAAAAAAAATTTAAATTTAAAATTTTTTAAAAAACCCCCCCCAAAAACACAATGTAAAAAAATGAAAATTTTATGGTTACCAAAATTAAAATGGGGGGGGGGTTTCTTTTAAAAGTTTAAAATCATTGAAAAACACCCAACACTAAAAAATTTGGGATTTTTTAAAATTAAAAAAATATATAATTTTATAATTTTTTTTTTATATAAAATTTTTTTTTAAAAAATTAAAAAATAAAAAATAAACAATAATATAAAAATAAAAAAATTTTAAAAAATAATATTATGGTAAAAAAAAAATAATAATGATATAAAAAAATAATGGGATAAAAAAAAATAATAAAACAAAAAAAAAAAACAAAAAAAATTTGATAAAAAATATGATAAATTTAAAAATTTTTAAAAGTTTTTAAAAATAATAATTTTAAAAATTTAAAAAAAATAAAAATAAAAAAAATAATAAATAAAAAAAAAAATAAAAAAAGAAATTTTTTTTTTTTTGTAAAAAAAACAAAGGAATTTAAAAATAAAAAAGAAGAAAATACAAAAAAAAAAAACAAAAAAACAAAACAAAAGACCCAGGAGCAATTTGGAAAAAAAGGGGGGGAAAGGAACCCGAGAAAGGAGAAAGGGGGAAGAAGGAAGAAAAAGAAGGCCGGGAAGACCAGGGAAAAAGAGGAAAAAAGAAACGCAAGGAAAGGGAAAGAAAAAAAAATTTTTTTTTTTTTTTTAGAAAGAGAAGAAAAGGAAACAGAAAGGGGGGGGAGACAGACAGAACGAGGAAAAGAAAGAAAAGGGGGGAAAAACTAAAAAAGAGGAAAAGAGAAAGACAGAGAGACAAAAAAAACAGGCAGACAAGAAAGAAAAAGAAAAAGGGAAAGGGGAAAAAAAAAAGAAAAAAGGAAAAGGGGGGGAAAAAGAGAAGGAAAAAAAAGGGGGAAAAAAAGGGGAAAAAGGGGGGGAAGGGGAGAGGTGGGGAAGAAAGAGGAGGGGGGAAAAAAAGGAGGAAAGGGGGGAAAGGGGGAGAGAAAAAAGAAACAGAAGAGAGAAGAAAAAGAAGAAAAAAGAAGAGGGGAAGAAAAGAAAAAAAAAAAAGGGGAAAAAAAAAAACCCAGGACTTTTCCCGAAAAAGAGAAAAAAAGCAAGAGGAAAAACGAAAAGGGAAAGCGAGAGGGGGGAGAAAGAAAGAGGAAGGGTTTTTTTTTAGAAAAAATTTAGATTGTTTTTGGAAGAAGGGAAGAAGAGAGGGGGGGAGGGGGGGAAAAAAAAAAAAGAAAGAAAAAAAGAAGGAAAGAAGAAAAAAGGGGAAAAGAGAGAAAAAAGAGGGGAGAGAGAGAGAAGAAGGAATTGCATAAGGGGGGAGAAGGAAGAGAGAGAGGGGGAGGAGAGAGAGAGAGAGAGAGAGAGAGAGGAGAGGAGAGAAGAAGAGAGAGAGAGAGAAGCTATGTGGACGAAAGGGGAGAGGAGAAGAGAAGAGAAAGAAAAGAAGGGGAGAAAAGAGGGGGAAAAAGAGAAAGAAAGAAAGGGAAAAAAAAAAAAGGAAGAAGAAAAAGAAGAAAAAAAAGAAGAAAAAAAGAAAAGAAAAAAAAGAGAGAGAGGAGAAATTGAGAGAGAAGAAATAGATAGAAAAAGAAGACGGAGAGAGGAGAGAGGAAGGAAAAGGGGAGAAAAAGGAAAGGGGGGAAAAAGAAAAAGGGGGGAAGGGAAGAAGGGAAAAAAAAAAAAAGAGGAGGAAAAAAAAAAAAAAAATTGGGGTTTATAAAAATTTTTAAAACCAATTTTTTAAAAGGGTTTTCATTCCGGTTTTGATTAACTTTTAAAAGGTTTAAAACATTTTTTCCCCCCTCTTTTTTTTTTTTTTTTTTTTTTATTTCCTCCCCTTTTTTTTTTTTTAAAAACCTTTTCCTTCTTTAAAAAATTCACTCTTTGAAAATCCCCCTTCCTTCCTTCCCCCCCCCTCCCCTCCTTTTTCTCCCTCCCCCCCCCCCCCCCCCCCCCCCCCCCCAAAACCCCCCCCCCTTTTTTTTCCCCCCCCCCCCCTTTTCCCCCCCTTTTTTTCCTTTC
>NC_051397.1:36568463-36570963 GCF_015228065.2 Penaeus monodon | reverse complement strand
TTGAGGGAAGATTTTTGCGAGTTTTTTTCGCCCTGCTGTCTGGGGCTTTTTTAATGTTAATTTTTTAACTAAGAAAAAAAATATACACCCTACCTCTTCTTCTCTCTTCTCTCCCCTCTCCTCTCTCTCTCTCTCTTTCCCCCTCTCTCTCTCCCCTCTCTCTCTCTCTTTCCCCTCCCCTCTTCTCCTCCCTCTCCTCTCTTTCCTCTCTTTTTCCTTCTCTCCCTCATCTCCTCTCTTTCTCTCTCTTTTTTCTATCTTTATATCTTTTGATTTTTCCCTATCTATCTATTTATCTCTCCCCTCGCTATCTTCTATTTTCTTTACCCTGTCTATCTCTGTCTGTCTGTTTTTTCCCCTGTTTCTGTCTGTTTGTCGTCTGACTGTCTTTTCTGTCGGGTCTATCTGTCCGTCCCGCTCCCTTTTCTCTAAACTCCCCCCCCAATCCCCCCTCCCTCTCCCTCACCCTCTCCCCTCACTTCCATCTAAATCAAAATTCGTTCCCCCGCCTTTCTCTCTCTCCCCCCTGGTCTTCTCAAACCCAGGGGGGGAAAGGGAATTTCCCCCTTTAAGAAAGTGATGATAAATGATGAGGGGACGATGAAAAAAGGAGCAAAGGGACGGGATCAAAAAGGGGAAATTTTTCCCCGGCCAAAAAAAGGGAAAATCTCCCCGTCGCTTTTAATCAAAATCCAAAATTTCGGACGGTCTCGGGGGGAGTAATTTTTTCCCAAAGAAAAATTTTTTACCCTTTCCCGACGTGAGAGAACAAGCAAACCTATAACAGAGGTTTTTCTTTTTTCCGCTGTTTATCGTGGGGGTGAAAAAGGAGTCATCATTTTTCGTTTTTCCCAAACGATTTCATAAAATAAAAGGGGAAAACCCTTAAAACGTCTTCTCATTTTCTTGGATTTAGGTCAATGTTTAAAAATATGAAATGAGAAAACCCTTGTATTGAAGTAGGGAACGGACGGGGGGAAATTCTCAGGCAAGCGGTACTTACGGAGTGTCTGTACTTGTGGCCCTCTCCCTTTTCCCTTTAAAAAAAGCAACGAGCAAACGGTTTTCGAAACCCCCCTGGAAAGGGTACAAAAAAATAATCACGAACTGGTTTTAACTTTCCTGTAGTTTTTTTTAAACCCAATTTTCCCGCGTTTCCAAAGACGCATGCAAACTCGGCTGCGTGTCTACAAAACTCTGCACGACGATGCCCAAAGAAAGTGCTGGGTTTTATGACAAAAACTTTTTTTGTTATCTATCTCTTTAAACTATCTAAAATACACAAATTTCATTCCGCTTTTGGGGTGAATGGATGTAAAAGGTTTTATATTTTGAATAATTATATTATTAAAATATATAATATAAAATATAATAATATATATACACAACCCTACACACAAAACCAAAAACACACCCACACAAATAAATATATAAAATAATTTTAAAATTTTATAAAATATATAATATATATATATATATATATATATAGGGTTTAATTAAATATATATTATGTATATATATGGATATATATATGTATATATTATAATTTATATATTTATATATATATTTTATTTTAAAATTTTATATATTGTGTGTGTGGGGGTTTTGTGTGTGTGTGTGTGTGTGTGTGTGGGGGTGTGGGGGTGTGTGTGTGTTTTTGTGTGTGGTGTGGTGTGTGTGTGGGGGGTGTGTGTGATACATACACACACACAAAAACACACACCCCACCCCACACAACACACACAAAAAAACCCACACACACACAAAACAACACCCACATTTTTAATATATATATATATATATATATAAAAATTATAAAATATATTATAATATAATGTATATATATATTTAATATATAAATTAAAATATATATATTTGATATATATTTTATATTTTAAAATGTATATAATTTTAATAATATATATATATTAATTATATTAAAATATGTATATATAATATATATTATATATAAAATTTTTATATATTCTAATATATATAAATAAAATAAATAAAAATAAGTGTGGGGTATGTATGTAATATATAGAATGGGTTTTTTAAAATACTTGTGGGTTTGTGTGTGTGGATATAATTTTGTAAAATTTTAAATATATATAATATTATTATATATATATATAAAATATTAATTTTTATATTATATTATATATATTATAATATATATATAAAACATATAGAAACCCCAAAACGCACAACCCCCCTCGTGCACAGAATACCAAAATCCCCATGAAAAACAAAAACAACAGGAAGGCCAAGGGTTTATTTTCATTAAAACCCAATTTTTTCTTTTATCGAGTACACGGAAAAACCCTTTCAGGACCCAACGCAAAATTTCAAAAGTCCAATTTTCGTGTTGCAGTGGGTCAAACCCAAAAGGAAAGGGGGGAAAATGGGACGACTAAAACCCTTACGATTTTCTGCACACATCTATTTTTTCTATCTGTGCCAATTTTCAGGGGTTTTTCATTAACCTTGTTATTACTGG
>NC_051397.1:36547739-36555239 GCF_015228065.2 Penaeus monodon | reverse complement strand
AATAACTATATATATAATAATATATTATATATATAGATATATAAACAGGACGAACGAAAAATAGTGACACATAATTCAAAACATGAATATATGTTGAAATGTGACTGCCATCCATTTGTAAATATGGAGCTTTGTTTAGCCTCGTGTAAACAAACACATCGCATGCAAACAAATACACACTCTATAGAGGGGGGGGAGGGGGAGGGGGGGAGGGAACACAACAAATCCTCAGTAACTAGCAAATAGATATAAAAAGCAAGAGTGAGAGGAACCCGATTGCAAAAGGTGATGAGTGAGTTAATAACAATGGTGTGACAAGGGTGAGGAGGGGGAGGAGAAGGGCAGGTCTGGGTATGGGAGGGTGGGAGCAAGCGGCCACCGTTGGGGTGAGAGGGGGCGAGAAGGAGGTTAAGCGTGACAGAAAACCACGGAAAGAGTGATAGCGAGGCGACAAGCAGCAGCCCACGAGCAGCAGCAGCACAGTGCAGACAGCAGCAGCAGCAGCAGCAGCGAGCCCCCGCAGCAGAAAGCAGGCACCAGCCGCAGCAGCAGCAGCAGCAGCAGACAGACAGGGCCGCAGCAGCAGGCAGCAGCAGCAGCCGCAGCAGCAGCCGCAGCAGCAGCGCAGGCAGTCAGCATCAGCAGCAGCATCAGCAGCAGCAGCAGCAGCAGCAGCATCAGCAGCAGCACGCAGCATGCAGGCCAGACCCAGCAGCAGCAGCAGCAGCAGCAGCAAGCAGCAGCATCCAGCAGAAACCCCGTCATCATCATAATCATCCTCAGCTATCATCTTAGATCTGCAGCTATCAGCAGCATCAGAGCAGCAGCAGCAGCAGTTCAAGCAGTCATCAGCAGTCAGCATAATCAGCAGACCGCATCACACAGCAGTCATCATAGCAGTGCAGGCATCATCATCATCATCCACCATGCATTTCATCCCCGTCATCATCATCATCATCTCATCATCCCCGTCATCATAATCATCATCATCATCAGTCATCAAGCATCAGCAGCATCATGCAGCAGCATCAGCACACACAGTCATGAGGGATCATCGAACAGGAGAAGAACCATCTTAATGATTATTACCATTATCATTAGTCGTTGTTGTTGTTTTTTGTTGTGTTGTTGTGGTTATTGTGTTGTTGTTGTTGTGTTATTTTTTTTTTTCCATTCTTATTATTTGATTAAGTCATTATATTATTATTATTATCATTATCAGTATTATTATTTTTTTTTTTTTTTGTTTAATTATTATATTATTATTATTATTATTATATTACTATTATTATTATTATTATTATTATTATTATATATTATTCTATTATCATTCTCATTATAGTCTTACTATTATTTGGATTATAATGTTATAATTAATAACAACAACAAAAAATAAAGATAATAGTAGAATATAATTATAAGAATAATAATATGTTATTAATAATTAATAATAATAATAATAATAATAAGGATAATAATGATAATAGCCAGTAGTCAGTTAGTAGTAGTAGTATAGTAAAATAATAAGAATCGAATAATAATAAGTAATAATAATAAAAATAAGAAAATGAATAATAAGATAAGAATAATATAATAATAATAATAATAATAATAATAATAATGCATATACTGATAATGATAATGATACAGTTAATAATAATAATGACAATAATAATAATAACAATAATTTTAGCAACAACAACAACAACAACAACAACAACAACAACAACAAAAACAACAACACCACATAATGTAATAACAATAATAATAATAGTATAATAATAATAAGGATGATGATGATAATAAACGACATAAACACAAGCAAGAAGGAGGAGAATGGAAAAGGAGAAGGGGAAGAATGACTGATTGGATGATGACGATAAGTAAGTGTAAAAAACAATGACGAGAAATTGAGGGAGATATATATATCTATAATAGATATTATATATATATATATAGATATAGATAGAGAGAGAAGTATATGAGAGATAGATGGAGGAGAAGAGATAGATAGTAGAGATATAGATATCGATATATATATATCTATAGATATATATATATATATATATAAGGAGCAGAGAGGAGTATACATATATATAGAGAGATCTAGATAATATGATAGATAATATATATATAAGCTAGATATACTTATATAATATATAGATATATCATATATCTGTGTGTGTGTGTGTGTGTACGGAGCGTGTGTAGTGCCGTGTGTGTGTGGTGTGTGTGTGTGTGTGGGTGGGTATATACACATGGTTGGGTGTGGTGTGTGTGTGTGTGAGGGTGTGTGGTGTGTATACACATGTGTGTTGTGTGTGTGTGTGTGTGGGGTGTCATACATACATTACACACCACACCACACACACACACACACACAAAACACACACACACAACAACACACACACACACACTAACACTACTTATCACACCACACACACACACACACAGATATTATCTATATATAATATATATAGTCTATATATAGAGATAGAGATATCGAGAGATTATATAGAGAGACAGCACATATAATATACATATGTGTATACAGAACACATTACTAAGAGAAAGCTATGTATGATTTATATGATATATATATTGTAATCTGTAGAGAATATTTATATATATATTAATATAGAGAGAGATAGATATAGAGAGATAGAAGAGAGAGAGAGATAGATGATAGAGAGAAGATAGAGAAGAGATGATATGAGATATAGAGAGATGCAATATATATATGTATATATCTAATTATACACAACACACACCACCAGAAATGATAGATATATAGTTATGATCGATCATTATATATATTATATAGATCATATATATACTATATATATATATAATATAATATACACAACACACATATATACAATTACAAATATCATATGCATGTATTGGTACACACACACCACACATGAACATATGTATGCACTGTAATGTACCACACACCACACTGAACATATGTATGCATGTATGTACACACACACACACTTATGAACAGTATTGCATGTCTGTTCCCACCACACCACACATGAACATATGTATGCCTGTATGTACTCACACACCACCATCAATAATTATATATTCATTTAGGTACACACACACCAAACATGAAAATATGTACTGCAAGGTATGCCAACATTCACAAACAAACCCCTCGCGTACTATCTCTAACCCGCTCCTCAAGCTTTTCCACCCCTCAATCCTTTATTCCGTATGTCTCACATCACCGCAACCACAAAACACACACACACTCCCTCACGTAACAATATCAATATATCACAATTTTGCCCCATCTTTTTTTTTTTTGTACGCTTTTTTTCTTTTTTCTTCTTTATTCTGTCCTCAGCAACTGTCCTTAGCTATACTGACGAGGAGACATAGATGTTTTGTGGGCCGAAGTCTTTCGTTTCTCGGAATAAGCGACACTTAATGGCCGGGTGAGGTTGATGGGGGGGGACGGTGGGTGGTGGGGGGGGTGGGTGCAGGGGGGCGGTGATGAAGACGAAAGTCGAGAGAGTAGGGAGTGGGGGAGGGGGGAGAAGGGAAGAAAGGGGAGGGCAGGAGAAAGAGGTAGGGAGAGGGAGAGGGAGGGGGAGCGGGCGAAAAGAAGGGGGAAAAGGAGGGGGTAGGGAGGGCAGGGGAGGATAGGGAGGCGGGAAAGGAGGGGGAAAGGGAGGGGGAGAATAGAGGGACAGGGAGTAGCGAGGGGATAAGGGGAGGAGAGAGGGGAAAGCCGAGGGAGGCGGGAGGAAGAGGGGAGGGAGAGGGAGAAGGAGGGGAAACGAGGGAAAAGATGGCGAGAGAAGGGGGAGAGGGGGAAAGAAAGCGAAAGAGGCAGAAACTGAGAAAGAAAGAAGAAAGAGAAAAGGAGGAGGGTAAATAAAGGAAACGAGAGAAAAAAAAGCACACAAAAAAGAGAGAGAAAAAGAGAGGAAGACAAGTGAAGATGGGATACGGAAAGTGAAGGGGCAAAGCACTCGGAAGACAAAGAGAAAGAGAAAACAGAAAAGAATGAGGAATGAGGAACAACAGGAAAAGGAAAGTTGTCGAAGAGGGAGAGAGGAAAGAGGAGGTAGGGAAAGCAATCGGAAGAACAGAAAAGGGACACGAACCAGAAAGAAAGGGAAGCCAAAAGAAACGAGGAGAGAGAGAGAGAGAGAGAGGGATGAGAGAGAGGAGGAGAGATGAGAGAGAGAGGATCGAGAGAGAGAGGAGAGAGAGATGAGAGAAAGAGAGAGAAAAGAGGGAGAGAGAGAAGAGGAGAGGAAAGAGAGAAAGAAGGCGGAGGAAATAACGAACGAACCAGAAAGAAGGCAATAAAAACAAAAACCAATAAGAGAGAGAAAGAGAGCGAAGGCCAAGGAAGAAAAGAAAGAAAAGAACAGAGAACAGAGAGAGAAGAGGCGACAAATGAGAAACAGGTGAAGAGAAATAATTAGTTGCAGAGATAGTAGATAGATATATCTAGTAGAGAGCGAGATAGATATAGAGTAGAGAGTAGAGAGATGAGCAGAGGTAGAGTATAGATCGAGAGATAGATATGTGAAAATATAAGCATATAGGATATCTCTATATATCTTAGATATATATATATATTATAGATATAGTAGTAGATATAGAGATGATAGAGATGGTGTGTGTCGGGGTGTTGGTGGTTGTGTGGTGTGTGTGTGCGTGGTGTGTGTGTGTGTGGTATCTATTATATATCATCAGATATAGAGATAATGATATATTATAGATATATAGATAGTAGTAGTAGAGACATCATATATAGAAATGATAGATGTATACAGATAGATGATGTTATATATATTACTATGATATGTATGTATATATATAGATGATAGTCTATATATATATAGAGATAATATATAGATAGATTAGAAGAGATATATATAGAGAGATAATACATATATATATACATACATACATATATATAACATATCTGCAGATCTATATATTTTAAATATCTAATCTGTGTATCTCAATCGCAGCTCGCTGGTGCTGCCTAGCTAGCTATCTCTCTCTCTCTCTCTCTCTCCTCTCTATCTGCTCGCTCTCTCTCTCTCTCTCTCTCGCTATCGAACCTTCAGAGATCGCTATAATCGATCTATCTATCTTTCTTACATATAAACCAGAATATAAATCTGCTGTTCGCCATTGCGTCCTGACCCGACGAAAAAGGCAGCGCATTTCCCTCCGCCCGCCGCCCTCCATCCTTTTCGCGCGAGTCACATCGCAGCCTTGCGATAATTTCACGGCGTACCTGAACCCAAAGCCAGCAGCCGACGACCTGGCTTCCAGCGCCGACCCCGTTTACGGCCGTGGAGGTCGATCACTTTCAATGACGGTGGATAGATTCAGGTCCTTCAGTCAGAAGGCGAGTTTTTTTTTCTTTTTTTTTGGAAGCGAAACGCCAAGGAGGAGGTCGGAAAAAGCGGCGGCCGGGCGACGAGAAGTAAAGATAAAAAGAGATGGACACAGAACATCTAATGTTTATCTATCGGTGCCGGGAGGGAGGGCGGGGGGGCGGGCCAGCCGAACGTAATGCTAAGCATGGGGTGGGGGTATGGGTGGGGGGCATATTGGGGTTGGTATATAGATGAGATAGAAGAGAGAGAGAGAGGAGAGAGAGAGGATTAGAGAGAGAGAGAGAGATATATACAGAGATAGATAGAGATAGTAGTGATAGAGAGACTATAATAGTAGAGAGAGAGAGAGTAGATAAGATATAGGAGATATAGAGAAGAGCGAGTATACAGGACACACACAACACACGACACACCCACACACACACACACACACACACATATAATAGATAGATATAAATATAGATAGATAGATAGAGAGAGAGATATACTAATATAGAGAGTATATATGAAATAAATATATCTATATATAGTATATAATATAATCTATTATATATATCTAGACTATATAACCCTACGATATATATGGTAGATAGATATAGAGATATATTATATATATAGATGATATCTAATATCGTTACAGTATATATATATATATATATGTATGTATATATATACTTCCAATAGATATCTATATATATAGTATACATATATATATATATATATATATATAGTATAATATATATCTATATATATATATATATCTATAAGATATTTATATATATTATATATATATATATAACACAATTATACATATATTACACACGCATATGTAGGTGTGTGTGTGTGTGGTTGCGAGTAAAACAAACGAAGGGAAGTACTAGAAAACACACGAATATGGCATATTCGGGTGTTTTTGTTGTACGTCACTTCGTCTTCTACTCGCAAATCTGTTCCGGCCATAATTCCACACGTTGCATGTGTGTGCATACACACACACCACACACACACACACACCACACACACCCACAATACACACATACACCACACACATAAATCGAAATATTCAACCCCCAAAGAATTAAAGAGTTAAAATGAAATCGTGGTACAACACCACACAATTGTAAAGAAGCTTTGCCGAATTTGTGCCGAGATTATTCCCCTTGCACTGTGGCTTAGCGATGAGCATGAGTTGGTAACCCCGATTGTCAGGGAAAGAACTTTAGATTTATTGCCTCCTAAGTATGAGAAATTGTCGGGGTTATTGTCATTGGATTTTGGTGTGTCTGAGGAAAAGTACTATTGTTGTTGTTATTGTTAGGGGGTTTTGTTTGTTTGATGGAGCTGTGTTACGTATTCTTCTCATCAATATATCACATAACTCAGCGCATGATGAGTGAGGAGGCAGGCATGAGATGATGAGGAGGATGAGGGAGGAGTATTATTATTATTATTATCATTACTGTAGGTGATTATCATTATTATTAGTTATTATTATTATTTTCTTATTATATTATATTAGTATCATTATTATTATTATTATTATTAGTATATGATTATTGGTATGACTATTATCATGGTCAAAGATTGAGTTGTTTTTCTATTGTTATTATTAGTTATTATTAGCAAGTAGTAGTAGTATTTTTTTAATATTGTTTCATGATGACGCTAGTATATGTATTATATTACTACTATTATCAGATCAGGAATATGAGGATTCATTATATAGCAGGAGCATTATTGATTAGTCTTGATTAGGAGTGATTATTATTATTATATTAGTAAGGAGTCTTATATGATTAGTATTAGTAGTTAGTAGGATTGAGGATTAGGCATCAGTATTATGTAGCATTAGTTATGATTATTATTATGATTATGATTACTATCAATAATAATAATAATAACAATATTAATGATAAGAATAAGTAACAATAATACATAACAATAATGACAACAACAACACATAATAATAATAATAATAATGATGATGAATGATAATAAGAGGAATAGTGAATAATGATATAATAAAAGAATAATAGTAATAAGAATAATAAGAAGAACAATAAATGAGTAATAATAATAACAATCATAAGAATTAATAATAATAATAATAAATAAT
>NC_051397.1:36527739-36537739 GCF_015228065.2 Penaeus monodon | reverse complement strand
ATTTTTCTTTCTTGTTCATGATGTTTAGTATAATATATGTATATGTATAATAATTTTATATATAATATATATATATATATATATAATATATATATATATATATCTTATATAACATACATACAAAATACATACATATTTTAAAATATATATATATATATATATATATATATATATATATATATTTTATATATATATATATATATATATATATATATATAAGGCCGCGGTGGCCGCGTGTTAGAGCATCGGACTCAAGACTGTCACGACGGCCCAAACTGAGTTTTGAGGGTTCGAGTCACCGGCCGGCGCGTTGTTCCGTGGGCAAGGAACTTCACCTCGATTGCCTACCTAGCCACTGGGTGGCCAAAGGCAGCCCAAGTCAGTGCTGGTCCCAAGCCCGGATAAAATAGAGAGAAAGATTACCTACAAGGTAACACCGGCACTCTCCGTGGAAAGGAACTGGGGACCCTACCACGTACTCACTCCAAGAGCATCATAACATGAAAAAACTAAGTATCATGCTGTGACCACGGCGGCTCAGACATGAACCTACCGTTAAAAGAAAGAAAAATATATGCATACATATATTCACATATATATGAATTATATATATATATATATATATATATATATATATATATATATATATATATATTATATATATATAATATATATATATATATATATATATATATATATATATATATTATATATATATATATATATGTATATATATATATATATATATATATATATATATATATATATATATATATATATATATATATTATATATATATATATATATACGGAACACACAGCACACACACAAAAAAAATAACATATAATATATATAATATAATATAAATATATATATATATAGTCTTATATAATATAATTAAAGAGAGAGAGAGAGACGAGATGAGAGAGAGATGTGAGAGAGAGAGAGAGAGAAGAGAGAGAGATAGTTATGAAAACGTCGCTCCTTACATAGAAACAGAGAAGCATCATCCTCTTTTTAGCACTCCCTTGTTCATCAGCATTATCATTATCTTTATTTTCAATAACATTAGTATCATAACCATTTTGTTATTATCTACGTTGCTGTTGTTTTTGTATTCCATCTCTATAAATACCATTATCTCATTGTCATCATCATTATTACTATCATTATTATTATTGTTACTATAATTATCCTTATTGACATCATCGCCATTATTACTATTATCATTATTGTTTTTTTATCATTATTACTACTATTATTGTTGTTATTATTATTGTCATTATTATTATTATTATTATTATTATTATTATTATTATTATTATCATTATTATTATTATCATTATTATTATTATTATTATATTGTTATTATAATCATCAAAATTATCATCATAATCATCCTCTCTATCTGCAGCCTAATCATCATTATTATCACTATCATCAACAACTTTCAGAATATACAGTTTACACAAATTTGGAGGACATTGCTCTATCAGAATAATAATGACCTAATTAGCATTTTAGACGAAGAGAAAAATGCCGTATTCGTTTATCGAAATCAATTGTCATTACACAATATTTTTGTTTTTTTCCAACGGCTGCAATATTACCATTTTATCGAAAAAGCCAAACTCACATTGCACAACCTATTGCAGACATACTAAATAAAAAAAAAAGATAATAATAATAAAAAATAAAAGAAAAATGATATAAAAGTTCATAAATGGTAATATTCACCCCCCCCCCTGACACACACATATGTCAAAAGAGGTCAGTGAATTCATCTTTTGACCTCGGTTGACCTAGGAAATTAAAGCCGATGGTGGAGGTCCTTGGCTTTCAAAATGTGTCTAAAATCGATTGATATAATCTACTTTTACATTATCTTTTTATTGTTCTAAAGATATCTTGGTGATTTTCTGTGAATACTGTAATAATCATAGTGATAATTATTGATAATTAAGGTTGTAGGTATCAGCGACTCATTAGGCTCATCTAGTGCTCTAGAGTTCAAACAAAATAGCAACAATAACAACAATAATAGTAATAATAACAATAATAATTATAATAATGATAATGATAACAATAAAAATAATAATGATGATGATTATAACAGTAGTAATAGGGATAATAATGATAATCATATAACAACAACAACAACAAAACAACATTAAGAATGTGATAATAAAATGATGATAATAATTATAATAATCAAATTAATAATTATGATAATAATAATATAATATAATAATAATAATAATAATAATAGAAATAATAATAATAACCAAAAAGATAAATAAAATAATAATAATAATAATAAATGATAATATCAACAACAAGGACATTAACAATAATAACAACGACAGCAACAATGACAACAACAACAATAATGATAACAACAATAACAATAACAATAAACGACTCTCAGGCAGAACACACCTGGCAGAACCCCATCTAAGTGGGAGTAATAACGTTGCAAGCCACTGAGACTACAGAGACAAGGTGTACATGTTATCACGCGAAGATTAATAAGTAATTTGGTTCATTCTGTACAGCCAACGCAGTTCGCGATTTCATCAAGAGGTAATCAAGCATGAAATCGCAAGAGGTAAGGATATGTAGAATATAACTTTGATGGAGAATTGCTATTATCTCCATTATTACTTCCCTCTTTCTTTCTTTGTTTATTTTTTATTTATTTATTTAACTATCATCATCATTATTTTCATTTTGTAAAAAAATTTCCTTTTTCCTTATTTAGATTACCTTTGTTTATCATCATGGCTTTTGAAATGGGACAAAAAGCTCTCCTATCCCCCTTTCCCCCCCTCCTACCTTCCTCCTTCCCCCCCCCCCCTTTTTCCTACCCCCCCCTGCCCCCCATTCCTACCCCCCCCACTCCCCCTTTTTCCCCTCCCTTCCCCCCCCCCCCCCTTTCCCCCCCATTTCCCCCCATTTTCCTATCAACCTCCCCCCTCTTTACCTTTCCTACCCACCTCCCTCTTGTCCCCTCCCCCCCTCCCCTCACCCCCCACACAAAAACACACACAAAAAAACACACACACACACACCACACACACCCCCACACACACACCCCCAGCTCTCCTTCTGTTTGGGCTTTTCTGAGGAAAAAGGAAAACCGTCTCTCTCCTTTTGCCCTTTAAATGTCCGGGGGGGTTTTTTCTCCTTTTCCTCGCCCATTCGGTTCTTTCTGTCTTTCTTTTTCCTTTTTTTTTTCTTTTTCCCTCTTTTTATTATTTTTTTTTTTTTTCTTTTTTTTTTTCCTTTTCTTTTTTTTTTCTTGCATCCCTATTTTTTTTTTTTTTTCGTCTTTTTTTTAAATTTTTTTATCTTTTTTTTCCGTCTTTTATTTTTTCCCGTTTTTGTACGTTTTCGTTTTATTTTTATATTTTTTTATATTAATAAAAATAATAATAATATAATTATTAATAAAAAAATAATATTTTTTATTTTTTTTATTTTTTTAAAATAATAATTTAAAGTATAGTAAAAGATAATAATAATAAAAATTTTATAATAATATAAAAATAAAAATAATAATTAAATAAAAAATAAATAAAATAAAATAATAAAAATAATAATAAAATAAATTTTAAAATATTAAAAATAATATAAATAAAAAATAAAAAAATTTTTAAATTAAAAATAATAAAAAATAAAATAAAAATAAAAATATGAAAACCCTTTTCCGACGTCATCTAAATTTTCTGAAAACGGCCCAAATAAAAAAAAAAAAAAAAAAAAAAAACAAAAAAAAAAAAAATTTAAAAAAAAATAATAAATAATAAAAAAATAAAAACAGATTTCGTGGGGCACCAAGACGTCTTGGGAGGAAAAGGAAGGTGGATGCCCCAGCAGCCTCAGCATCCAATAAAGGCTGCAACTTTTCCATCTTATTTTCCTGCTAATCTAAGCTCAGTCGGGAGATCGTTTCTCATCATCTCTACACTTTAAAAAAAATAATAAAAGAAAGCGAAAAAAAGAGAAAATAAAAAGAAAAAAAAGAAGAAAAAAAAAAGGAAAAAGGGAAAAAATATTATATTTTGTATAAAATTTATATATATTATAAATATATATATATATATTATTATAATATATAATATATATATATATAAAACATTTTTAAAATATTTTTTAATATTATTATTAATTTCTTATTTTTTATATATTTAATATTTATTATTTTTGTTATTATATAATATACAACATATTTTTTAACATTTTATATTATATAATATTATTTTATTACTATACTCCTCATCCTATTTTTATTTTTTCTATATATACATCATATCATCAATCAATTCATATCATCATCATATTATTACCCCTTTTCTTTCCCCTCCCCCCTTTCCTTTTTTTCCTCCTCCTTCTCCTTTTCTTCTTCTCCTCCTCCTTTTTCTTTCTTCTTCTCCTCCTTTTCTTTTTCTTTTCTCCCTCCTTTTTCTTCTCCCCTTTCCCCCTCCCCCTCCCCCCTCCTCCTCCCCCCTTTCTTTCCCCCCTCCTCCTCCTCCTCCTCCTCCTCCTCCTCCTCCTCCTCCTTCTCTCTTCACTCATTCAGGAGGTCAGGTTCCTTGGGATAACGAGACATGTGGGAGAAAAAAAAGGAAAATAGGGCCCCGAAAGAGTTAGGATCCAAAGGGATTGAAAAACGGGGGATTTGGGTGATGGCGGGGTTGGGGCTGTTCACGGGACGATTTGAAAACGAGTCAGAGTTGATGCAATGATGCACCCGCGGGGGAGGAAAGGGGCAGGGGGGAAATGTTTTTTTGGGGACGGTTCTGGGGATAGTGTTAATAGATATTGGGCTGCGATTGTGTGGAAGTAAAAAAAGGATTAAAAAATAAATGTTTTTTGAATTTAGTTTAAACACTCTTCCTTTTATTTTGGCTCAAGGCAGACACCCACCCAGGGAAAGCAAACAAAAAAACACTCCACGCGCACGCACAAAAAAAACAAAACCCCAAACGCACACAACACACACACACCCACACACACACCCCCCCCACACACACACAACACACACACCAAAAACCCCCACCCCCACACACAAAACACACACACATATATATTATTATATATATATATATATAAAAAATTATATAATATATATAATAAAATATTATAATATTTTATAAAAAACACACACCACCACACACACACAACTTGATCTTTGTTTGAATTTATTTCGTTAAATTTTAAAAATATTTTTTTTTTGAATGCTTTTTTTTTTTTTCTTTTTCTTATTCGTTCCAAGTTCGCTTTTGAAATCGTTTTAAATTTTTTTGGGGGTTTTTTGTTCCCTTCTATTCTGTGTTGACTTATTTCTCGGTTTTTTTTATTTATTTTTTTAACGTTGCTTACCCGTCTGAAAAAGTACGTTGTTTTGTTTTCATTCAAAAAAGCATCTCATTTGCTATCAGCAAAATTTGAAGGTTCTTTTTGCATGGCTTTCGTATCCATTTTGTTCCCTTTTTTCTGTTTTCAAATTCTTTCGTTTGATTCTTTTTGATTGTTTATAGATAACAACAGAATTACGTCTCTTCTTGGGTTTTCTGTCACCTCCCCCCCCCTTCCCTCCCAACCCCCCACCCTGATCCCTTTCCCCCTCCCCCTTTCCCCTTTCTGCTTCTTCTCCACCTCTCTATCCCCCTTTCCCCTTTCCTTTTATCCTTCTCCCTCTCCCTACATTCCTATTTTCCGTTTTCCCCCTTTCTCCTCCCCCTTTTTCCCTTTTTTTCCCCTCTTCCCCCCCTCCCCCTCCCCCCTTTTTTCCCCCTCCTTCTTCCCTTCCTCCCTCCCCCCTCACCCTTTCCCCCTCCTTTTCCCCCCCCCCCTCCCTACCCCTTTTTTCCCTTTTTTCCCCTCTCCTCCCCCTCCATCTTTCCCCCCCCACCCCCCCCCTCCAACCCTCCCTCCCCCTTCCCCTCTTTCTCTTTTCCGCCTCGCTCTCCCTCCTCCTCTCTTCCTCTCCCCCTTGCTCCCCCCTCCCCCCCCCCCCCCCCCCCCCACCCCCCTCCCTCGCCCTTCCCCCTTCCCCCCTTTCCCCTCTCCCCTCCTCCTTCCTCCTCTACCTCCCCCCCCCTCTTTCCCCTTCCCACCCCTCCCCCCCCGCGTCTCCCCTCCCTCCCCTTTTCCCCTTTTCCCCTTTCCCCCCCATTTTTCACGCCTTTTCCACAGCGGGAATCCCGTTCTGAAATTGGGCCTTTGGCCTTTACAACTTCCACAAAAAAGAGGAAAAGAGAGAGAAAAAAAAAAAGGAAAATTTTTAAAGCCCCCAAAACCCCCAAAACAAAAAAAAAAACGGCTTCAGCGGTGTTTTTTTCCAAAACCCTGCACATCCCTACCCCTCCCCCTTTCCCCCCCCCCCAAAAAAAGAAATATCGAGTGAAAAAAATCAAAAGAAATTTGGTTTTCCCGTAACTAAAGGGGAGGGGGGAGGGATGGGGAAGGGGATGGGGGGTGGGGGGGGTACAATACGTTTTTGTAAACCACCCAACCCACCCCCCCTTCTCTCCCCCCCCCCCCCATTCCCCCCGTCATCTCCCCTTTTCCTTCCCCCCCCACTTTCCCTTCCCCCCCCCCTCTTTCTCCAACCCCTTCCCCTCTCCCTTCCTTCCCCTCCCACATGCAAACCTATTCGGGGTTTGACCCTTACAGCTATTGCATGTTTAGGGTCCGGGGTATTTTCCGACACTGCAATCACCTAAAATTAAAAAAAAAAAGAGAAAAAAAAAAACAAAAAAAAAAAAAAAAAAAAACACGCACACGATGAAAAATTCAAATTTTTTAAATTTTTAAAAAAAGAACAACAAAACAACAAAGAAATGGTTTCATTCCATAAATAAGAAATTCTGATAAGGAACTTAACAAAAAAAAAAGAAAAAAAAAAGAGAGAGAAAAAGGTAAAATTCCAAAATACGTAGAAAGAAAAAAAAAAAAAAACAAAAAAATTACAACGAAAAAGTAAAAAAACCCTTTCGTTTCCCTGGCTTTATGATTTTTTTTTTTGGTTTGGTTCCTTGGGCCCGAAGGAAAAGGGATCCCCAAAGCTGCAGGCGTCCCAAAAAGTTGTCTTAATCACAATGGCTTTTTTCAGACCAAAGCAAAAACGAAAGGGTTTCACCCCAACACAAAGGGAAGGGGTCTAAACCATTTTTTTTGAGGGGGGGGGGTTATTTTTTGTGTTTTGGACATTATTGTGTTTTGGGGTTTTACACAAAGATTGGGGTAATGTGAGGAAGGTGGCACATTTCTCTGCTTTTTTCGTCTGGCTTTTGTCGGTGTCTGTGTGTCTTCTGCGTCTGTTTTTCTCTCTTTTCCCCAAACCTTTTCTCTCTTTTCTCTCCTCCTCTCTCTCACCCCTCATTCTCTCTGGGTCCCCTCTTCTCTCTCTTTTCCTTTTCTCCCCCAATCTTCCCTCTCCTCTCTCTCTCTCTCCTTTCCCCCTCCATCTTTCTCTCTCTTTCTCTCTCTCCTCTTTCTCCTTTTTCCCCTCTCTTTTCTTTCTCTCTCTCTCCCCTCTCCTTAAAATTCGATCTCTCTCTCTCTCTCTCCTCTCCCCTCTTTCACCTCCTCTTTTCTCTCTCTCTTCTCCCCCCCTCTCTCTCTCTCTCTTCTCTCTCTCCCCCCCTCCCCCTCTCTTCCACAAAAAGGCAAACGCAAATTCTTATAAAGCCAAGGGGATTCCCCTTTCTTGTATCTAAAGGGAAAGTAAAAGGGCTATTTTGGAACCCATTTTTTTAAATACGGAAAGGGATAAAATTTCCCCTTTTTTCTGATCCTTTGCGGGACATTATCTACTGAAACCCCCTCAGGCAATTGGGGCCATTTGCGGGGGGACGTTTTTTTTGTGATATTTGGGGCAAAGTGAGGTTGGTCTTCTGTGCAGGCGATACATACATATATATGTGCATACATATATCTATGTATACACATGCACACACACACACACACCACACACACACACACACACAACACACACACACACACACACACACACACATATATATATATATATATATATATATATATATATATATATATATATATATATATATATATATATATAATTATATATGTATGCATGTATATATGTATACGCGCGCGTGTGTGTGTGTGTGTAGATATATATATGTACATATATATCTATACACAAAAAAACAAAAACAAAACAAGAACAGCAATACCAATAATCACAACAACATACATAGCAGCAATCAACATGAAAACAACACAGAATCAGCTACAACAACAAGCATAATTAACTACCGAAAGAGCTGAAACAGACAAAAAAGGGACCATAAAGTGGAAAAAAGTGATTTCTCCTTCGGAATCGCCTTCCCCGCTTCGCCATATTAATTAAAGGTGCTGTGAAGTATGACGTCATTCGAGAGGCTGACAAGTTTTGAAAAATGAGACTTTGAAATACAATAATTTATCTTCTTGATGCTCCTTCGTTTCCTTCGTCTTCTTTTTTCTTCTTCTTCTTCTTCTTCTTCTTCTTCTTCTTCGTTTTCCTTTTCTTTCTCATCATCATCAACTTCTCTTTCTTCTTCTCCTTCTTCTTGCTTCTTCTTCTTCTTCTTCTTCTTTTTCTTCTTCATCTTCTTCGTTTTCCTTTTCTTTCTCACCATCATCAACTTCTCTCTCTTCTTCTTCCTCTTCTTCATTTTTTTCTTCTTCGTCTTCTTCGCTTAGTGATTTTTATTCGTCTTGTTGTCTCATTGTTCTCATTCTTATCATCTTTGATTTTCTTCCTTTCTCTCTTTTCCAGTCCACTATATTTTATTCATTTTTGTTTTTACTTCCACCATACTTTATTCTCCTTTGCCTCCTCTTCATTTATCGTCCTCTATGTCTACATTTTCGCTTTTTTTTGCCACTTCTTGTTTTCTTTTACCTTTCCCTTTTCTTTCTCATTTTCTTTTGTTTATTCTTGATATGTTTTCAAATTTTGTTCTTTCTCTTCCTCCTCCTATTTTCTTTGATATATCTTCCTATATTCTTTTTTTATTACCTTTTTCTTTTTTTCCTATTTCGCGTGTGCATTTTTTTTTACTATTTTCTTCTTTTCCTCTTCTTCAAATTTCTTTTTCTTCCCCTTCCCCATTTTCCTTCTTATTCCTTGACCTCAGTTTATCCAATATAGATTTTTTACGAGCAAACATATGAGAAAAAAGTTATTCTGTAAACCCTTTTCCTTCTTCTCTCTTTTCTATCTCCATTTTTCTTTTATCCCCTTTCCTCTCTTTCCTTCTCACGCGTTTCCTATTCCTCTTTCCTCCGATATCCGTTATCATTTCACTTTTCCCTTTATATCTTTCCTCTGTTTGTCTGACTCAGCTGGGTTTCTCTCTTTCCTCCTCCTCCTTCTCATATTTCTTCTTCTCCGTCTTTATCTTTCCACTTTCCTTCTCCTTTCCCTCTTTCCTCTCTTCTTTCATTAGAAGAACAATCATCTCTCTTTCTATCTATCTATCTATATAATAGTCTACATATCTAATTATCTGTCTATCCATAAATCAATCTGTTTATTCATTCATTAATCTCTCTCTGTCTGTCTCTCTCTCCTCTCTCTCTCTCTCTCTCTCTCTCTCTCTCTCTCTCTCTCTCTCTCTCTCTCTCTCTCTCTCTCTCTCTCTCTCTCTCACTCACTCACCCACTTACTCACTCTCTGTCTGTCTGTGTGTCTGTCTGCCTCTCTCTCTCTCTCTCTCTCTCTCTCTCTCTCTCTCTCTCTCTCTCTCTCTCTCTCTCTCTCTCTCTCTCTCTCTCTCCCTCCCCCTCCTCTCTGTGTGTGCATCCTATTAACCCTTTCTTTTGATCTCCATTCGTATCGCATCCTCCATATCTTCTACATTTCCATGATCTCTAAACTTTTTTTTTCTCTACGTATTCCTTATCCTCTTCCTTCCCCCTTTTTTGGCTTATCTGTTTCCCTTCCGTTCAGATTCTCTCCTTTCGTCTTATCTTACTC
>NC_051397.1:36495239-36497739 GCF_015228065.2 Penaeus monodon | reverse complement strand
TTTTTTTTGGTTTTTTATTAATCTTTTCTTTTAAAATTTTTTCTTTTAGCTTTTCTTTCTTTTTTTTTTTTTTTCTCTCTCTTTTTCCCCCCCTTTTCCCCCCCCTCTCTTTTCCTCTGTTATTACCTTTATTTTTTCCTTCCTTTCGCCTATATTCTACTTTTTTTTATTATACATTCACATAACCTAATTTTTTTTTTTTTAAAATAAATTTTGGAAAAAAAAAAACCCAGAGAAAAACAAAAAACCCAAAAAACCCATCTGGGCCCCCGGCAAACCCCCCGGAAAAAGGGAAAAAAAGGGAACACAAAGTATTAAAAAAAAAAGGGGGTTTGGAAAACCCGCCTTTTACCCAAAAAAAATTTCTTTTTCCTCCTACCTTTTCCCTTTTTGCCGGGGAGGGGGGTAATTTTGAACCACTGTGCCCCTTTTTTGAATTTTTATTTTTTTTCTCATCCCCCTCCTTTCTTCCTTTTCCCTTTTGTCTGTTTTCTTTGTCTGTCCCCTTTTCCCCTCTCTCTCCTCCTCTCCCTCCTCTTCCCCCTCTCCTCTTCTTCTCTCTTCCCCTCCTCTCCTCCTCTCTCTCTTTTCTCTCTCTCCCTCTCTCCTCCCTCTCTCCCCCTTCTCTCCTCCCCCCTACTTCGCCCCCCCCTTTTTCCTCTCCCCTCCCCCCTTTTTCCCCTCTCCCTTTTCCCCTCCCCTCCCCTTTCCCCCCTCCCCCCTCTTTCCCCCTCTCCCTCTCTTTTTCCCCCCGCCCTTCTCCCCCTTCCCTCCTCCTTCCCCCTCTTTTTTCCCCTTCCCCTTCCCCCTTCCTTTTTCTTTCCCCCCCTTCTTGTTTTTTTTCCCCTTGTTCTTTCCTCCCCTTTTTTTCCTTTTTCCCCATTTCCCCCCCCTTTTTTAAATTTTTTTCTCCCTCCCCTGGTTTCCCCTTTTTTTCCCTTCCCCCCTTTTCCCCCCTCCTTTCTTTTTTTCCCCCCTTTTTTTTCCCCCTTTTCTCCCTCCCCCCTTCCCCCCCTTTTTTTTTTTTTTTTAAATTTTTTTATTTTTTTTTTCTTCCCCATCCCGCACCCCCTTTTCCTTTTCCCCCTTTTTACCCCCTTCATTCCCTTTTTCCTCCTCTCTTTCCTCTCTCTCCTCTCTCTCTCCTTTTCCCCCCTTTTTCCTCTTTTCCCCTTCCCCTTTTTCCTCTCTCCCCCCCCCTTTTTTTTTCCTTTTTTTTTTTTTTTTTCCCCCCTTTTTTTTTTTTCCCCCCCCCCCCCCCTTTTTTTTTTTTTTTTTAAAAATTTTTTTTTAAACCTAATTTTTTTCCCCAAAAAAAATTTTTTTTTTTTTTTTTAATTTTTCCCCCCCTTTTTTCCCTTCCCCCCAAAAAACCCCCCTTTTAAAAATTTTTTTTCCCCCAAAATTTTTTTTTTTTTCTTTTCCTCTTTTTTTTTTTTTTTTTTTTTGTTTTTATTTTTTGGGGTTTTTTTTTTTTTTTTTAAAATTTTTTTGTTTTTTTATTATTAATATTTTTTTTTTTAAAATTCTTTTTTTTTTTTTTTTTTTTTTTTTCCTTTTTTTTTTTTAAAAATTTATTATTTTTTTTTAAAATTATTTTAAAATATTAATTTTTTTTTAAAATTAAAAAATTTTTTTATATTTTAAAATATTTTATTTGGGAAAAAAATGTTTTTTTTTTAAAATAAAAATAATAAAGAAATTTTTTTAAAATTTTTTTTAATATAGGTGTTTTTAAATTTTTTCATTATTTTTATTTTTATTTTAGAATTTTATTAATAATTTTTAAAAAATTTAATAAATTTTATTTTAATTAAATTTTTTAATTTAAAATATTAAAAAAATATTTTTATTTTTAAAATATATATAAAAAATTTTATATATATATTTTAAAATTTTAAATATATATTATATAATATAATAATATATAATTTATAAAATATTAATATCCATATATTAAAAATATTATTTATATTTATATAATTATATTTAAAAATATATTATATAATAAATATTAAAATATTTAAAAAAAACAATATTTTTTCCTTCCCTTGGGAAAATAATAATATTCAATATTTTTTTAATAAAAACATAAATTTAAAACGTTATAAAATGATGATAAAGAAATGGGGTTTTTTGGTGTTTTAAAAATGTAAAAAAAAAAAAAAAAAGGGGGGGGTTTTTATTAATAAAAAAAATTTTTTAAAATAAAAATAATTTTATTGAAAAAAAAAATTTTAAAAAAAATTTAGGGTTGGATATAAATTTTAAAAAAAAAAAAAATAAACCCTTAAAAAAAAAACCCAAAAAAAAAAAAGGGGTTTTGTTTATTTTTTTAAAATTATTAAAAAAAAAATATCATAAACTCCATAAATAATAAAATTTTTTAGTATAGAAAATATATACATTTAAAATTAAAAAATTTTAAATTTTTAAAAATTTTAAAAAATATAATAAATTAAATAGATGTTTAAAGGGGAAATTATAAAAAATAATGGAT
>NC_051397.1:36472739-36475239 GCF_015228065.2 Penaeus monodon | reverse complement strand
TCATCATCTCCCTCTTCTTCCTCACCATCATCATCATCATCATCCCTCTTCTTCCAACCTTTCACTCTACCTTCACTTCCTTTTCCAGAATATATTAGCCATAACCTTATTATCTTAAAAGGCATATCAACATGACTAATTACAGAAGTAGGGGTCTTTGATGTACTAAATGTGTTCCATTAATTACAGCAAACCCATTACTCAGTTGCATCGTATTGCACAATTAGAAACTCCTCAATCTCACTTGGGGGTTTGCCACTGCAACATTATCTCTGGGATTAACACTGGATTATAGAAGGTAAACTTCACTCTCTGTTTGGGGTTAGATTTCCTTGGATAAACTTTGGATGTTGTGACTGGTTGTGAATGTGTAGGGAATGTAGAAGTTGTATGAAAATTGAATACATGAGTTTAAAAGTCACCGGCACATGATGAAGCTTTTACTAATAGTTATAGGATTTCGTCTATTTCCACTCTCTCTCTCTCTCTCTCTCTCTCTCTCTCTCTCTCTCTCTCTCTCTCTCTCCTCTCTCTCTCTCTCTATATATATATATATATATATATATATATATATATTATATATATATATATATATATATATATATATATATATATATTTGTGAGCGTATGTATGTGATAATCTTGATATGATGAGCAAGGATTTCCTGATTCTGATGTATATGTAGCTTGCTTTAGATAAATAATTTACTCTAATTGATTCCACAGGTACCACATCTTAGCCTTCCACGTGCCTCTTCTTCTACCTCCTTCCCTAATAATCCCCCTTCTCCTCCTTCCCTTGCCCCTTAATCTTCTCCAACTTCTGCTTCCCCCTCCCTCTCCTCCCCTTCCCCCTTCTCTTTTTCTTCCTTTTTTCGTCATCTTCCCTCTCTTCTTTTTTTCTCTCACTCCTTATAACCTTCTCTCTTCTCCTTTCTACTCTCTTCTCCTCTATTTCCCTCTCCTCTTCTCCTCCCCCTTCTCTCCTTCCCTCTCTTTCTCCCTTCCCCTCTCTCTCTTTAACTCTCCTTCTCACCTTCCCTCTCCTCTCTCTCTCTCTCTCTTCCCCCCTCCTCTCTCTCGTTCCCTCTCCTTCTCTCCTCCCCACCCTCCTCTCTCTTTCTTGCCCTCTCCTCTCTCCCAAGACAAGTGGTTGGCTGTGACAAGGAGGTTTATGTATTGACACTTCTGGCAGCAACGCCCCCGACGACAGCGCCGCAGGCCATCCGGACACCCAGCGGGAAGGTCTTGTCACCCCCAGAGTTGCATCGCCAGGACCTTCATATTTCAAGGGGGATTTCTCTTCTGTGGGGGACGTCCTCTCTCTCTCTCTCTCTCTCTCTCTCTCTCTCTCTCTCTCTTTCTCTCTCTCTCTCTCTTCTCTCTCTCTCTCCTCTCTCTCTTCCTCTCCTCTTTCACTGTCTCTTTCTTTTCTCTTTTCTCTTCTCTCCCCTCTCTCTCGATCTCTCTCGCACATCTACTCTCCTCGTCTCTCCCTCGTCTCTCTCCTCCTTCTCTTCTTCTTCTCTTTCTTGCTCTCTCTTACCTACCTATTTGTCTATCATCATAGATATAATCTGTCTATCTATCTATCCTATCTATCTATCGATTATATCTGTCTACTACTCTGTCTATGCTATATGAATCATTATTTATATGTTTATCTATCTATCTGTCTCTCGTCTCTCTCTCTCTCTCTCTCTCTCTCTCTCTCTCTCTCTCTCTCTCTCTCTCTCTCTCTCTCGCTCTCTATCTATCTACCTACCTATCTATCTATCTATCTATCTATCTGTCGATCTCTTTCTCGCTCCATCCTTCTCTCTCTCATTCTCTGTCTCATTTTTTTTTCTCTCTCTCTATCTATCTATCTATCTATCTCTCTCTGTCTCTCTCTCTATATATATCTCTCTCTCTTCTCTCTCTGCTTTATTTATCTTAATTCCCTTCATCCCTCTTTCTCTCACAATACATTCTAATAATCGAAACAATTTACGAGCACTGAATTTCAACATTTTGGTTAGGTATTTCACCCATATTGCAACCTTCATGCCAACTAATCCTGTTTCTCTTTCAACGACTTCCCATGCTCTTAGACAGAAAACGTGGTAGGTACCTCAGACACTTCGCGACAACTAAAAAAAAAAATTTGAAATGAAGGACCACCCCTCGACTTTGAAAAGTTTTTCTCGTCCTAACAATAAAGCGATTGTCTAACACACCCAAAGCGAATCTCCGATGTCCAGAGATCTTTCTGCTGCAGCTCGACAGCAATTCCTGTGTGTTGACGTCGTAAAGCGAGAGATCCTTTGTTCATTTCTCTTTTCACAGCTTCGTAGCAACGCAGTCAGCTACGAAGTCAGAACGGTGATGTCAGCTTTATGTGATGGCTTTGTGCCTTTCGTTTTCTTGTTCTTTTCTTTAATACCTATTCTTCTCAGATAAAATAGGATCTTTTCTATCATTCTATCTACGAGCTATCTATCTATCTATCTATCATTAT
>NC_051397.1:36450239-36455239 GCF_015228065.2 Penaeus monodon | reverse complement strand
TATCCATACCAACACACACACGCACACACACACTCTCTCTCTCTCTCTCTCTCTCTCTCTCTCTCTCTCTCTCTCTCTCTCTCTCTCTCTCTCTCTCTCTCTCTCTCTCTCTCTCAGCACACCAACTCTGTCCACCGCTGCACATGACCGAGAAGAACCGCGATTTACGATTTCGTTCGGCCCGGCAGAGCACAGATGGGGTAAGCAATCTCAGACACTGGGAAATACGGAAGAGAAATATTTGACAGTCTTCGATAATATCTCGCTGGCTGGTGTCAATATTGCCAGACGCGTCGATATCCCATAAGTGTCTCTGAGTATGTCATTACGGGTTTTGTGTTATGTTTAATAAGAAAATATCTGGGTTTGTTCAATAAAACCAATATGGAACAATTGAAAACAAATACCGAGGTTGGAAAACACACTTTTACTTTAGTGGATTCACCATAAGCAATGAATAAAAAAAAAAAAAAAAAAAAAAAAAAAAAAAAAATATATATATATATATATATATATATATATATATATATATATATATATATACATATATATATATACACATATATTTATTATATATTATATATATATATATATATATATATATAATAATATATATATATACACATATATTTATGTATATATATATATATATATATATATATATATATATATATATATATATATATATACATATATGTATATATATATAAATATATAATATATAAATATATATATATATATATAATATATATATATATATATATATATATATATATATATATATATATATATATATATATATATATATATATATATAAATAAGGCCGCGGTGGTCGAATGGTTAGAGCGTCGGACTCAACACTGTCACGACGGCAATCTGAATTCGAGGGTTCGAGTCACCGAGAGCCGCGTTGTTCCCTTGGGCAAGGAACTTCACCTTGATTGCCTACCTAGCCACTGGGTGGCCAAGCCAGCCCAAGTCAAGTGCTGGTCCCAAGCCCGGATAAATAGAGAGAATGATTACCTAAAAGGTAACACCGGCACTCTCCGTGGAAAGGAACTGGGGACCCTACCACGTACTCACTCCAAGAGCATCACAACATGAAAACTACAATTAAGTATCATGCTGTGACCACGGCGGCTATATATATATATATATATATATATATATATATATATATATATATATATATATATATATATATATATATATATATATATATATATATATATATATATATATGACAAACATTGTGATGCTGAATATAAGAAAAAAAATATTAATTAGATATATAAACAACATGTAAACGCGTACATTATTAAATATATTTTCACCATTCTCTATATTTCATTCTCTCTATTTTCACCATTCTCCATTCTCTATTCTCTTTTCACCATTCTCTTTTCACCATTCTCATTCTCCTGGAAAGGAACTGGGGACCCTACCACGTACTCACTCCAAGAGCATCACAACATGAAAACTACAATTAAGTATCATGCTGTGACCACGGCGGCTACCGTAAAATATATATATATATATATTAATATATATATATATATATATATATATATATATATATATATATATATATATATATATATATATATATATATATATGTATATATATATATATATATATATATATATATATATATATATATATATATATATATATATATATATATATATATATATATATATATATATATATATATATATGACAAACATTGTGATGCTGAATATAAGAAAAAAAAATATTAATTAGATATATAAACAACATGTAAACGCGTACATTATTAAATCTATTTTCACCATTCTCTCTATTTCTTTACACTTCCAGATTCATTGCGCATCAAGTTGATTCTATTCACATAATTTACATTTTAAGACCGATTCTGAAATGATATTATGCTTGTATCCCCACGTGCGTGTCTCTCCATTTGTGGAGCTACCCTCTTTGTTTCATTATTATATCATCGCTATTATTATTATCATCATTATTAAGATCATTCTTTACTATCATTATTATTATTTTTATTATTAATTTTTTTAATTATCATTATTATTATTATTATTATTATTATTATTATTATTATTATCATTATTATTATTGTTAATATTACTGTTATTGTTGTCATTTTCATTATTATTGATATAATTATCACCATTATTATCATCATTATCAGTATGATTTTTATTACTATGATCACTATTATTTCTGTTATCATTATTATTGTCTCCATTGTTATTATTTGTAATTTTTTTCTATAAATATTATCATTATTGTAATTAGCAACAGTAGTAATACTACTACTAGTACTATTACCTATCATATCGTTTTCATTACTAATTGTTGTATAAGTGTAATTCGCAATCTATTTTTCTTCATCTTCCATCTTTTCCTCCTTCTGCTCCTCCTCCTCCTCCCCTCTTCTTTTTTTTCTCCTCTTCTTCCACTTCTTCTCCATCCTCTTCCTTTTCCTCTTTCTGTTCCTTTCCGCTTTTCCTCGTCCCTCTTCTTCCCTTACCTTCCTCCTCCTTGGTCCCCTTCCTCCTTTTCGTCTCCTTCTTCCTATTCCTCCTCCTTTTCCCCCTCCCCCTCTTCTTCGTTCCCGAGTTCAATCTCTCTCTCTCTCTCTCTCTCTCTCTCTCTCTCTCTCTCTCTCTCTCTCTCTCTCTTTCTCTCTCTCTCTCTCTCTCTCTCTCTCTCTCTCTCTCTCTCTCTCTCTCTCTCTCTTTTTAAGCTGACGATAACAACCAACCTACTCGACATCGACACAGCTCTTCAAAAGCTCTATAATCATAAGAGCTTTCTTGATCGCACGCTCTTCACATGATTGATTCAGGGGGAGTTGTATGACGTCACGAGCCGAGCTCTACAGAATGAACTACTCAAATTTAGTGTCTTGCCTCAGTTATTTTTAGCGTCTGTCTGTGTTATTAATATGTTCTGGAGTGCTTGGCTAATGATTGGATTTTATAGTCTGATCTGGTTCTGTTGGTCTGTCTGTTTTTCTTTTAGTCTGTTTGTCTGTTTGTCTGTTTGCATGTTTGTTTGTCTGTAAGCCTGTCTCTGCCTATGTCTATCTGTCCTTTTCTCTGTCTCTGTCTCTGTCTCTGTCTCTGTCTCTGTCTCTGTCTCTGTCTCTGTCTCTGTCTCTGTCTCTGTCTCTGTCTCTGTCTCTGTCTCTCTCTCTCTCCTATAAGAATAATCTTTAAAAAATCGTCTAATATAAATACAAGTCTAATAAACCATCAACACTGAATTCACCCTCCAAGAAAATACAGCCGTAAGAATTTCTTTTTAAAGAATCATCAAATACATACATATATATATATATATATATATATATATATATATATATATATATATATATATATATATATATATATATATATATATGTATATATGTATATATGTATGCTCAACACACCATCTTTGTCTAAAATACCCCACGCACGAAATTCCAGTTTCCAAGCAAATCGCCTCCACGCAAACACATGCACAAGACCCTTCCCGCGATTCGCTAAGGCCTGCCACCTCCAGTCGCCTCCTACTCAACCGCCGCCTCCTCCTCTTCTTCCTCCTCGGCCGCTGTTTCCTCTAACTCCTCGTCTTCGTCGTCGTCGTCGTCGTCCTCCTCCTCCTCCTCCTCCTCCTCCTCCTGATCCTCATCCGCCTCACCCGCCGCTACGTCCAGCACCACCTCCTCCTCCTCCCCCTCCTTCTCCTCCTCCTCCTCCTCCTCCTCCTCGTTCTCTCTGCCCTTCAGAAAACAGGACAGCTGGAAGGGCGGTTTTCGAGAATAATTGTTACAGCGCAGGAGAGTCGAAAGTCAAGCGTCGTGATTAGGAGAGAAAGATGGAGGGGGGGGGGGTAGAAGGAGGGAGAAGGGGAGGAGGTAGTGGAGGGAGAGGAGGAGGAGGAGGAGGAGGAGACGAAGCAGCAGCAGAGGAGAGCGGAAAGTGTGAAAGGAGAAAGAGGAAGACAAGAAACAGAAGAAAAGGAAGAGAAGGAGAGGGAGGAGCAGGAAAGACATTACGGAAGCCTGAGAAGAAGAGGCGAGCAAAAGTTAATACGGGCTTGGTGGGGGGGACACCCTTAGTAGGATAGAGAGGAAGAAGAGGTGGCAAGGAAAAGGAGGAAAGGTGTGTACAGAGGAGATAGAGAGAGGGGGGGGGGGGTAGGAGGAAGAGGAAGAAGGGGTAAGGAAGAGGAGGAAGAGTGAGTAAGGAAGAACAAGGAGGGATTAAAGGGGGGGGGGGTAGGGAGATGATCCACATACGACATTCAGACGATTCTTGATTGGATCATTCTAGAAGTCTGAGAAGGAAGACAAACGGAAACTCGGCAAACCTTATCAAGCTGAAGTGGATAATTATCCATTCGAGCGACGTCTTCCTCGCGAGTCAAGATCTCTGCAACTTGCGAAGGACAATTTACAGGAGGGAGTCGGAGATAACAAAAACACTCCCAAGATGGCCGCGCCCGTTGCCTGCTGCTGCCTTTGAACGAGGTTGGTGTCGATATTTTTTTTTCTCTCTCTCTCTGGATTTTCGGTTTTGTATTTTGTATACAACACTTCTCTAATAGTTCTGGAATGTTTGCAACACTCGTTCTTTTGTATTTATTTATTTATTTTATTCATTTTCTTTTTACCGGGATATATTCTGTGTTTCTGTGGAGATGTGTGTATGTGACTCTGCTTCTGGGCACACATGAAATGCGAAACTGTGTGTATATATGTGTGTGTGTGTTTGTGTGTGTGTGTGTGTGTGTGTGTGTGTGAGAGAGAAGAGAGAGAGAGAGAGAGAGAGAGAGAGAGAGAGAGGAGAGGAAGAAGAGAGAGAGAGAAGGAGAGAGAAAGAGAGAGAGAGAGAGAGTACATGCATACATAAATATGTATGAATATGTATATATATAAATAAATATATATATAATAGATAGATCGATAGATAGGCAGATATACTAGTATACAGATACATATATACAGTGCCC
>NC_051397.1:36422739-36425239 GCF_015228065.2 Penaeus monodon | reverse complement strand
TTTACAAAGTCGCCAAAGGAACTTAACGCACCTGCCGAATACTTTGAAAAGATTGCCTGTGTCGTTATAATCTGTGATATGCGTTTAACTTCAAGGAACTTAGGCATCATGTGAAATGCATTGCGGTGTGAATTCGATAATCTTGAAGGAGTGAGGTGCAAAGAAGAAGTGTTAGCGAGGGAAATGCAGGAGGTGGAGAGAGAGAGAGAGAGAGGATGAGAAGGAACGAGGGAGAGAAAGAGTTAAGGGGAGAGAGAAAGGGCGGGAAGGAAGGGGAAGAGAAAAGAGATAAGAGGAGAGAAAGAGAGAGAGGATAAGAAGAAACGGGGAATAGAAAGAGTTAAGGAAAGAGAGAAAGGGTGTGAAAGAAGGAAGAAGAGAAAGAGATAGGGGAAGAGAGAGAGAGGGTGTGTAGGAGGGAGGAAAAGAAAAAAATATGGGAGACAGAGGTGATGGGGAGGAAGGTGGAAGAGAAAGAGATCAGAGAAGAGAGGAGAAGATGAGAAGGACGGAGGATGAGAAAGAGATAAGGGGAAGAAAAAGGATAGAGAGAAAAAAAGGAATATTAAGAGATAAGGGGAGAGAGACGATTAAAGGAAGGGGAAAGATAAGGAGATAGAGAGAGAGAGAGTGCGAAGGAACAAGGCAGAGAAAGGAAATGAATGGAGGAAGATGGTGAGAATGAGAGTGGGAAGGAAGGTGTGAAAGAAGTAGAGTGGAAAGGAGGAAGAGAAAAGCAGATAGGGGGAGAGAAAGGCTAAGGAGGAAAGAGGGAGATAAATATATAAGGGGAGGGAGAAGGCAAAAATAGGAGAAAGAGGAACTGTAAGAGAGAGTAGACAAACAGAGTGAGAAAGAGAGAGAGAGAGAGAAAAACGAAATATGAAATTCATTCCTTACAAATCACAGAAATACAGATAGATAAACCAGCCTTCCATCTACATCACGGTATCGCGCATAACCCACCTCCAACCTCTCACCTTCTTAACAGGACTTCCATTAAGGCCAAAGAGCATTATGGAGAAGAAAGCTCCCTCAGTCATATACGTTGCAGTACTCTAACCGAGGACCGCAAAATAACGCTTATAAATACATGGATAAAGGAATAAATGTGCGCGTTTATGTCTATATTTGGGTGTGTTTGCGTTTGTTTGTTTGTGTTTATGTTTATGTGTTTTGGTAAATGAATAAATGTGTGTGTGTGTGTGTGTGTGTGTGTGTGTGTGTGTGTGGTGTGTGTGTGTGTGTGTGTGTGTGTGTGTGTGTGTGTGTGTGTGTGTGTGTGTGTGTGTGTGTGTTTTAGTTTGTACTTCTAGTTATAGTAAGTATTTTCTGTATTCACAAACTCACGCAATAGTGAGGCCAAGCTAATATATCAAGAACCCCATGTGTTCCTAAACTTGCATACCAAAATATATGAGGATTTCCCTTTCCATGTATTCATAACGTAACATTAACACGAAAGGAAAGGAAAAATCGGAGCTGTAAAACAAGGGAAACACAAACAAAATCAACTAAAGCTAACTTAAATCTCTAGTATTTCACAACAATGTTCTCTGAATTTCTCTTTCTAGCATAGGATACGATTTACTACATACTGTAATTCAGTATAATTTGTCATGCTTTACAACCGTAATGTATTACTCTGCACAACTTAATCATAGTAAATATCACAGAGTCAAGTCAAAAATCCCCCAGTCATTAGAGAAGTCTTGTTGATCTTACAGTTCTTATATATTTATTATACTTACTATTTAAATCCTTTGTTATCAGTATCGCGATTACCTTCTTGATCAAAATGACTATACTTTCCTGCTGATGAATAACTCATAGCACACTTAGTATAAAAGAAGTGTCTTGTCTCTTGTCTCAGAGGTAATACGATGCTTTAACAACTGGTACAGTATACTTGTTGTAGAATTCTACGCGGTAGAATGAATCTTAATTCACTTAATCGTCATAATGCAACTGCAGTACACTAATGATGAAATATTACATAGTGCAGGGTACTTCATACTTACGAGAAAAAAATAAAACAAACTCGCAAGTAATAATGAAAAAAAAAAACATATCCCAAATCTATCCGAAATACACGAACATTATACACGAAAAGGCATTTCTAAGAGACATCGCTTTTGGCGCTCTATCCTACAGCGTTTTCCCTCCCAGCCCTGCTCGGACTGTGATACGCCTGTCATAATAGTTGAACAAATGACCTACACTTACAGGGACGTCAGAAGAACTCGGGGGAAACACGCAGTAGAGGGATCGTGTCTTGTTTTATATATAAAAAGGGTACTGGTAGCAGTTTCCTACAGCAATAGCAGCGGAATATCGCCTTTCTCGTTTTGAGTATGAGCATAAAAGTGTGAAAATGTTAGATGTGGAATTAGGATTGAGGAGCGAAGCTTATATAAAGGGAATATGGCTGAGGGGGAATTCTGTTTTTTCTTTTTTTCTTTCTTTCTTTTTTTAGACGTGCAGTGCATTGCATTTAACG
>NC_051397.1:36407739-36415239 GCF_015228065.2 Penaeus monodon | reverse complement strand
ATAAACATTGACATTAGCTATCTATAAGTATAGGAAATGTCAAGATTATATTCTTAATAAGATCCAGTTTTGTAAGTTCATTCTGCTTTCTCTTTTATCAAATTTCTGTTGCTCCCAAAGCATGTTCCATCTCACACTCTATTTGTCTGTCTATTTATCTATGTACTTGGCTGTCAGTATGTCTGCTTGTCTGTCTGTCTGTTTGTTTGTCTGTCTGTCTATCTATTTGTCTATCTACCGTTTTATCTGTCTGTCTATATATTTATTTATCTATCTACCCGTTTGTCTGTCTGTTTGTATGTATCTCTCTCTCTCTCTCTCTCTCTCTCTCTCTCTCTCCTCTCTCTCTCTCTCTCTCTCTCTCTCTCTCTCTCTCCTTCTCTCTCTCTCTCTCTCTCTCTCTCTCTCTCTCTCTCTCTCTCTCTCTCTCTCTCTCTCTCTCTCTCTCTCTCTCTCTCTCTCTCTCTCTCTCTCTCTGTCTCATTTTCTTTCGAATCCAACTACAAATCCTGAAGCTTTATCTAATAAGATTCCCAATGAGATTTGGTTCACTTGGGAAACAGATCTAATCTAAGTAAAGAACCAAATGTTTTTCTTTTCCTCTTTTTTCCCCTTTTTGTCTGTCTGTCTGTTTGTCTGTTTGTCTCACTCTTCTATGTCTTCTCTCTCTCTCTCTCTCTCTCTCTCTCCTCTCTCTCTCTCTCTCTCTCTCTTCTCTCTCTCTCTCTCTCTCTCTCTCTCTCTCTCTCTCCCTCTCCTCTCTCTCTCTCTCTCTCTCTCTCTCTCTCTCTCTCTCTCTCTTCTCTCTATCTATCTATCTATCTATCTATCCATCTATCTATTTACCTACTATCTATCTATCTCTATATATATATCTATCTATCTGTCTCTGTCTCTCCACTCCTTCCCTCACTCCCTCTCCCCCTCTCCTTCCCTCCCTAATCTACTCCTCCCTCTCCCCTCTCCTTTCCTCCCTCCCTCCATTCCTCCCTCCCTCCCTTCCCTCTCTCTCTCTCTCTCTCTCTCTCTCTCTCTCTCTCTCTCTCGCTCTTTCTTTCCATCCCTCCCTCCCTCCCTCCCCTCTCTCCCTCCCTCTTTCTATCTTCCTACCTCCCCTCTCTTTCTCTCCCTTTCCCCCTTTCTCTCTTCATTCTTCCCTCCCTTCCGACCTCCCCCCTCTCTCTCTCCATCTCTCTTTCCCCCTCTTTCCTCTCTTCTTTCTTCCCTCCCTCCCTCCTTCTCTCTCACCTATTCATACCACCATCATCGCCGTAATTCTCTCTCTCTCATATCTCTGTTGCTTCACAATTCATTAGGATTACGCGAGTTATCCCTCCGAAATCCTATAAGCCCGTTTCTCACTCTCTTCACGCAAAATCCTTATATATTTTTTTTTATCCTCGCTCTCTGTCTCTCTCTCTCTTGGTTCTGTTTTTCTCTGGGCTTCTATTCGTCTTTTTCGTTTTGCTCTTTTTCATTAATCTTCGTTATTATTATTTTTTTTCCGTTTCTTTTTTTTCTCTCTCTCTTTTTCTCTTCCTTTTTGGTTTTGTGTTTAATTTCCCTTGTTTTATTGCTTTAATCGTTGTGTTTTATTTGTTTTTATTGTTTTATTTGTTTGTTTATTGGTGTGTTTCTTATAATTTGTTACTTTGATTGGTTGATTTCGATTAATTCAATTTGTTGTTATTGTTGTTTAACACATCTTGAAACTGATATTTTTTTCGAGTTATCTTTATTTGCTTTATTTGTTCTTTTGTTGTTCTTCTGTTCTTTTAATGTATGATATATATGTCCTTCTTATAAATATGTCTTTTTTTGTGTGTTTTCTTCTTCCGCTCTCTAAAGCCTCTTCCATCACTCCCCTTTCCTTATTCTCTCTCTCATCTACTTAAGAATCTCACCGTCATCTCCTCCATCTCCCTCATTCTTCCTCCCCCTGACCCCTCTCCCCCCTCCTCCCTTGCTCGTCCCCCTTTTATTGCTTCCCCCTCTCCTCCCCCGTCATCCAGCTCCCCCCCCCACCCCACCCCTCCACTATCCATCACGCTAAACCCTTTCGTTCCCCGTTACTCCCACCCCCCCCCCACACTCTACCCCACCCAACCCTGAGTCGCTGAGCTTCTTCGTAGCATCACTTCCTCCTCCGTGTCCTCCTCTTCCTCCTCCTCCTCCTCCTCCTCCTCTTTTCTCCTCCTCCTCCACATCGTCCTCGTCCTTTTCCTCATTCTCTCCCTTTTTTCCTCTTTTCCTCCTCATCATCCTTTTTCTCCTTCTTACCTTTTTCTCTTCCTCCTCTACCGCCTCTTCTCCCTCCTTCCCATCCTCCTCCCTATTCTATCTCCTCCTCCTCCTTCCTCTCCTCCCCCTCCTTCTCCTTCCCATCCTCCCTTTCCTCCTCCCTCCTCCTCCCCCTAATCCTCCTCTTCCTCCTCCTCCTCCTCCTCCTCCTCCTCCTCCTCCTCCCCTAATCCTCCCTTTCCTCCTCCTTCCTCCTCCTCCCCCTCCTCCTCCTCAGCGCTCATCAGTGTACGCCGAACAGCTGGCGGAGGGAGAAAAGTGACTTATTTCGTCGGCCAGCTGCTGCGAGCGGACATCCTCCCGGTCGCAAAGGGATGCTGAGATTTCGTTCCAGGAAGATGATTTAAGGAGCTTCGTCGCGCTCTCCTGTGGAAGGACTAAGCCGAAGGAGGAGTGTCGTTTATCCCGTCGGGGAAATGCCTCCTTCAGGATGCTTAAGACTCGGGGGTTGGGGGAAAGGGGGGGGGGGAAGGGGAAGAGGGGGGAGGGGTGGGTCGGGTGGGTAAAATTGGGGGATTTTTAATAAAGAGGGAAAAGGGAGTAATAAAAATTTTTTCTTATCTCCCCCCCTTCCTGGGCCCTTTTTTTTCCCCCCCCCAAAACCTCTTCTTTTTTTCCCCTTTTTGAAACTAACAACTCTTTGATAAACCTTGCTTGCCAAGCTCATTTCTCTTTTTATTGCGGGTTTTTCCGCATAAATTTATTTGTACCCAATATCTGCCTCCTTTTAAATTTGATTATTTGACTAAAATTTCCCAAAAAAATATATACCATTATACTAAGCTTAAATTATACTTTTGATCAATTTTCCTTTCTACCTTAAAACTACTTAAACTGACTAACACTTCACCGCTTTTCCCACCCCTACCCAAAAATGGAAAAAATACATTTTTTTTTAAAAGCCCCAAAGGAGAGAGAGGGGAGAAAGGAAAAGGAGGGGGGAGAAGAGAGAGAGGGGAGGGAAAAGGGAGCGAAGAGAGAGAGTAAGAGGAGGAGCGGAAAGAGAGAGGGGAAAAAAAAAAAAAAAGGGAAATTGTTTAAAACCCTGAAAATTTTATAAAAAGGGGAAAAGGGTTTTTTAAGGAGTTTTGACCCCCTTTGGAGTGATAATCTTGTTTCCGTAGATGAAAGTCTGCGTGTCTTTGTAAAAATGGGAATGAGTAAATATGTGCACAGCCATCTGTCTATCTCTTTCTCTCTGTTCTTTGTTCGTTCTCATATTCTCTTTCGCTTTATGTGTCTGTCTGCTTGTCTGTATCTCTCTCTCTCTATCTATCTATCTATCTATCTATCTATCTATCTTTATCTTCTATCTATCTCTCTATCTATCTATCTATCTAGTCATCTTTCTATCTATCTATCTCTCTCTCTATCTATCTATCTCTATCTTCTTTCTTTCTCATCTCTTCCTCTCTCTCTCTCTCTCTCTTCTTTCTTCTATTCTCTCTCTCTCTCTTCTTCTTTCTCCTATTCTCTCTCTCTCTCTCTTCTTTCTCCTATTCTCTCTCTCTCTCTTCTTTCTCCTATTCTCTCTCTCTCTCTCTCTCTCTCTCTCTCTCTCTCTCTCTCTCTCACTACATATAGATATAGATATAAATATAGATAGAAATATAGATATAATTATAGATGTTGATATATGTATGTATGTATGTATGTATGTATGTATGTATGTATGTATGTATGTATGTATGTAAGCGTGTGCATGTATTTACTGATAGGCAGGCAGATAGATTATCGGATAGCTAAATAGTAAACATACATATATCTATATAAACATATACATTCATTACTATTTATATCCATATATACAAGATGAACTAGACAAGAAAAAAAATTTAACAGTTATGTGTATACGACGCATTTTAAAAAAGCTAATAAAAAGCTATATCATTATTATTATTATGTATATCATTATCATTATTATTACTATTATTATTATTATTATTATTATTATTATTATTATTATTATTATTATTATTATATCATCATTATATTTCATTATTCAGTGACAGAGAAAAGATAATCCAAAAATAGATGTCTAAAAAAAAAACGCTGCTGAAAATAGAAGGAAGATGTCAAAGCTGAAAATACGCCCAAAGTACAGTCTGTTGCAAGAGGTAAAAGGGGGGAAATATTGCGGACTTTTGCAACATCTTGCATTCACAGACGGAGGTGATGCAGACGAGTAATGGTGGAAATTTACAACGGATTTGTGAGTGAGAAAAAAGGAGAAAAGAGGGAAGAAGAAAAGAAATCAGAGATAGAGTGAGTGAAAGAGCGTGGGGGAGGGAGGGAGGGAGAGAGAGAGAGAGAGAGAGAGAGAGAGAGAGAGAGAGACGGAGAAATAGAAAGAGAGAGAGAGAGAGAGATAGATAGAGAGAGAGAGAGAGAAAGAGAGAGAGAGAGAGAAGATAGAGATAGATAGATAGAGAGAGAGAGAGAGAGAGAGAGAGAGAGACAGACAGAGAGAGAGAAAGAAAGAGAGAGAGAGAAACAAACAGACAGAGAAAAGAGACAGAAAGCTAGAAAGAAAAAAACATCAACATGAAGAACCACTTCGGACAATCACCCCTCCCCCCCCTCAAAAAAAATCATCTAAATAATTCACAATTTTCCTAATTCATTTTCGAAACGATTTATACTTTCGGATTAAAGTGAATTCTGGACGAGATCCAGACCGGGACACGCCAGGCCAGACCGTGGGTGGGTGACGTCACACGGTTAAAGAAGCTAGACCACATCAGTTGCCAATCTTTCTCTCCTTCCCCTTCTTCCTTCTTCTTATTTATCCCTTTTTTCGTATCTGTTGCTTCTTTCTTTTCCTGGTTTGTGTTTTATATCATTCTTTCTTTCGGTTCTCTTTGCTGCTTTGTTATTGTCATTATTTTCATTATTATTAGCTTATTGTGTCATTATTATCATTATTGTTTCAGTTATTACAATTGTTGGTATTATTATATTTCCATTATCATCATCATTATTATTATTATTATTATATTATTATTATTTTATTATTATTATTATTATTTTATTATTATATTATTATTATTATTATTACTATTATTACATTATCATTATCATTATCATTATCAGTATCATTATCATTATCATTATCATTATCATTATCATTATTATTATTATTATTATTATTATTATCATTATTATTGTTATTGTTTTTGTTATTATAATTATTATTATTGTTATTATTATTATCGTTATTATTATTATTATTATTATTATTATTTTTATTATTGTTATTATTATCATTACTACTATTATTATTATCATCATTATCATCTTTATTGCTGTTGTATTTATTATCACTATAATGTTATTATTATCTTTTTTCTTCTTATTATTAGCATTATTGTTACCATCTTCCCTATCATTATTGGTATTCTTATTATCATTATCATGATCCTCGTGAATATCATTGTTATTGTTGCTATTGTAATAATTATTTTCATTATCTTATAATTATTACTATCATCATTATTGTTATTATTATCACTATCGTTATTACTATTGTTATTATTATTATTATTATCATTATTATTATTATTATTATTATTATTATTATTATTATTATCATTATTATTATTATTATTATTTTATTATTATTATTATTATTATTATTATTATTGTTATCATCATCATTATTATTATTATTATCATCATTATTATTATTATAATTATTGTTATTATTATCATTATCATTATTATTATCATTACTATTATTGTTGTCTTCATTATCATTATGACTATTATTAGAAGGTAGTAGTAGTAGTAGTATGACTTTTATTATCATTATTTATTCTATCTATTTTTCTGTTTGTTCATCCTTTTCCTAACTGGTATTCCATTCTAATTTATTCTGTATGCTCTTTCTCTCTTTAACATTCTCTGTGTTCTCTAATACATCTAAGTAGTTCTACTTTTGATTTTTTTTTCTCTCTCTCTCTCTCTCTCTCTCTCTCTTCTCTCTCTCTCTTTCTCTCTTTCTCTCTTTCTCTCTTTCTCTCTTTTTCTCTTTCTCTTTCTCTCTCTCTCTCTCTCTCTCTCTCTCTCTCTCTCTCTCTCTCTCTCTCTCTCTCTCTCTCGTGCGTAACTCATTTACCTTACCCTTCCACTCATTTTCTTCATCGAAATTCGTATAAATAAATTTGCATTAATAATCTTTCATTTCCATATGAAACCCACCTAAAAATCTCACATTTCACTATTCACCCTTCCCTTTTATTCCACTGTGTTTTCTTTGTTTTTTCTTTCCCTCTCCTTTTCCCTCGTAGTAAAATCAAATCTACGGAGGATTTTGATCAAAGTGATGCCATCTGTTCTATTTTTATATTTCAATCTGGATAGTTTTTCCTTAATATTCTTAAAACATTTTCTTGTGTTTTTATATTTTTCATTCTTATTATTCTCTCAGTGTCTCTGTTTTTTTGTTTTTTGTTTTTTAATGTTAGTTCATATCTGATTAAAACAAGTATTTTTATTTTCCATTGTCTAAATAAAAATACCATTAAAAAATCACTGCTTATTCGTCAATAAAAAAGTAGATTCACCACTGATAACTGGAAAGAAAATTGGCTTGCGCGATCTTTTAACCATGAGAACCGGGAAATTGGAAAAGTTTTTTTTCCTTTTTTTTTAACTACGAATTATGGATTTTGGATATAACTCGGGAACTTTTCAAATATCTAATGCTAAAGTGCGAATGAAAGCTGACAACTCTCTAAACTCTCTCTTCCTCTCCACTCTCTCTCCCTTTCTCTCTCTTCTGTCTATCTAAATATCTATCTGACTGTCGCTAGCTTGTCTCTGTTTATCTCACTCTCTCTTTCTCTATCTATTATCTCTTTATTTATCAATCTCTCTCTCTCTCTCTCTCTCTCTCTCTCTCTCTCTCTCTCTCTTTCACACAACCCACACACACTCCATCATTCTAGTCCGTGCATGTCAGACCGGTTTGTTTTGCTGAGTTATGCAAAGCCAATTTCCTTCTGTCACTGGCCTTAGAGCAACAACAGCAAAAAAAAAAAAAAAAAAAAAAAGATCAGTGGCAAATACCCCCTCCCCCTAAAAAATATAGCCTTTCATCTTTGCGAAAGGAAGAAACTTTTTTTCTTTTTTTTTCTACGCCTGAGAGAGCATGGGGAACCCTTGGATTATTTTGCATATATTGATGATGAAATGATG
>NC_051397.1:36397739-36400239 GCF_015228065.2 Penaeus monodon | reverse complement strand
TCTGCTTCCTCGCTTTCTCTCTCTTTGTACGTGTATATTTGTCCGTTTGATCTTCGTATCAAGTCTATTTCCCTTTCATCTATTCTCCCGTTTCCCTCCCTCTTCCTCCTTCCCTTTCTCTTTCCCTTCCTCTGTCCTTCCTCTCCTCCCTCTGTCGCTCCCCCTTCTTTCCTCTCCTCCTTCCTCCTTCTCCTTCCTCTCCCCTCCCTCATCCTTCCGTTCTTCTCTCACCTCCAGCCTAGTCAATTTCTTCGGGTTTCAAGCCATGTTTTCTTTTTTCTTGCTTCGAAATGCGGACTCTGAGATTTGTTTCTGGAGATCCGTTTGCTTTTTGCGTTTCCTTCGTCTTTCTTTTCTCTTCTTTTCCTTTCCCTTCTTTTCTTGTCCCTCTCTTTCTTTACCTTCTTTCTTCCCCCTCCTCCTTCTCTCTTTTCTTTTCTCTTATTTCCTCGTATGTTTTCTCAATCTTCATTCAATCCTCTTTACTTTTCTCTCCTTTTTTCTCTTTTCGATTCTTGGTTTGTTTTCGTATTTCTCCTGTCCTTCTATTTTTCTTTCCCACATTCTACCTCTCTTTTCTTCTTTTCTTCACTTTCTTCGTCCCTTTTTGCTTCTTGCTCTCTCTTCGCTTCCTCTTTCCTGTTCTCTTTCTCCCCTTATTCTCTTCATTTTCTCTTTATTCCCTTCTCCCTCTCTTTTTCTCCTTTTATCAATATCGCCATATAGTTCAAAATCATTGTGTTTTCACTCTGAAGTTTATTATCCCTGTTGTTTGTTTGGTTAGTACGCTATATTTTTTAAACATTTGTTTCGTTGTTTTGTTGTCGTTTTGTTATAAATATTTTTGTTATTTCACTTCGTTTTTGGGGGGTGTTATTT
Organism: Penaeus monodon; assembly: GCF_015228065.2. Classification (NCBI taxonomy): domain Eukaryota; kingdom Metazoa; phylum Arthropoda; class Malacostraca; order Decapoda; family Penaeidae; genus Penaeus; species Penaeus monodon. The sequence continues at coordinate 36,399,360 of NC_051397.1, read as the reverse complement.
AGTTTGTTTTTTTTCTTTCTTTCTTTCTTTCTTTTCTTTTCATTTTCAGGTAAAATATATTTTCATAGACAAAGAAAACAAACTTTTTTTCTATGTGTATTGTGTGGGTGATATAAGGCAATATACATACATACATACATACATACATACATATATATATATATATATATATATATATATATATATATATATATATATATATATATATATATTGTGTGTGTGTGTGTGTGTGTGTGTGTGTGTGTGTGTGTGTGTGTGTGTGTGTGTGTGTGTGTGTGTGTGTGTGTGTGTGTGTGTGTGTGTGTGTGTGTGTGTGTGTAGGTAGGTAAATAGATAGAAAGATAGATAAAGAGATATAAATGCATCTCTCTCTCAGTCTGCATACCTATCAGTATTTTAACCGTTTCTGTTCAATCTGCCAATTTCACATTCTCTCCCTCTCTTCCTTTTCACTCCCATCTCCCTTTCTCTCTTCGTCTCTCATTCTTAACTCTCCCCTAGTCCCGTTCTGGTTATTTTTTTCTCTCTCTCTCTCTCTCTTTCTAGAACAAACATAATCATCGTTTTTTTTTTTTTTTTTTTTTTTTAACAGATAAAGATTAATAGTTTGTTTCCCCCTTACCGCGTCAAATTTTCCCCTGCACATGACTGCCTGACTGTTAGGGTAGGGGAAAAGTATGGATTGTTTAGGGGAAAAATATGTCGAATGGGGAGTAAAAGATTTGTTAAATTTCTTTGATAATGAAGTGATGCTGATAATAATGTTGATGATGAGTAGGAGGAGCAGGAGGAGGAGGAGGAGGATGGAGGTGGTGGTGATGATGATGAAGATGAGGATGATGAGGATGGTGATGATGATGGTGATGGTGAGACTGATGATGAGGATCATGGTGATGATGATGATGATGATGATGATAATGATGAAGATGATGATTGATGATCATGATGATGATGATAATGATGATGATGATGATGATGATGATGATGATGATGAGAAAGGGAAGATCGACAAAGCTGGCTAGAATAATGGTAATGATGGTGATAATGATGATCATTATGATTCTTATTGATATTGCTATCATACGAATTAGCATTAGCATTAGTACCAGTAGTAGTAATAGTAGTTGTTGTAGTAGGAATAGAAGAAGCAGGAGTAGTAGTAATGTTATCGTTGTTATAATTATCATTGCAGCAAAATAAGCATGGTAATGACGTCGATGATGATAATGACAATATTAGTAGTGGTGATAATAAAAAACACGATAATAATGATACCAACAAACACAACAGCAACACCAATCATGATAATGATAAAAATAAGAAAGATAATGTTAATAACAATAGTAATTATGATAATTACAATAAGAATTATATGATAATATTAATGATATAAATAACATTGACAATATAAATAATATTGATAATAAAAACAATAACAGTCATGATATTAACAGTAATAACAACAATAACATAAACAACAACAACAACAACAATAATGACAATACCAGCATTATCATCACCAGCAGAATTTTACTAATGATAATAACCATCTGTCTCCTTGGCTCCGGGAAAGGCCGAAGACGCCAGCAAAGGGAGATGAACTCATTACCAATTCATCTCG